>NW_024423564.1:32954431-33054750 GCF_017311325.1 Ursus maritimus | reverse complement strand
GAAGACACAAAAAGATGGAAAAATATTCCATGCTCATGGATCGGAAGAATTAACATAGTTAAAATGTCTATGTTACCCAGAGAAATCTACACTTTCAATGCCATCCCGATCAAAATACCAAAGACGTTTTTCAAAGAACTGGAACAAACAGCCCTTAAATTTGTGTGGAACCAGAAAAGGCCCCGAATTGCCAAGGAATTGTCAAAAAGGAAAAACAAAGTTGGGGGCATCACATTGCTGGATTTCAAGCTCTTCTACAAAGCTGTGATCACAAAGACAGCATGGTACTGGCACAAAAACAGACACATAGACCAATGGAAAAGAATAGAGAACCCAGAAATGGACCCTCGGCTCTTTGGACAACTAATCTTTGACAAAGCAGGAAAAAACATCCAGTGGAAAAAAGACAGTGTCTACAATAAATGGTGCTGGGAAAATTGGACAGCTATACACAAACGAATGAAACTTGACCACTCTCTCATACCATACACAAATATAACCTCCAAATGGATGAAAGACCTCGATGTGAGACAGGAATCCATCAAAATCCTAGAGGAGAACATAGGCAGCAACCTCTACGACATCGGCCAAAGCAACCTTTTTCATGACACATCTCCAAAGGCAAGAGAAACAAAAGATAAAATGAACTTGTGGGACTTCATCAAGATAAAAAGCTTCTGCACAGCCAAGGAAACAATCAAAAAAACTAAGAGGCAGCCCACGGAATGGGAGAACATATTTGCAAATCACACTACAGATAAAAGACTGGTATCCAAGATCTACAAAGAACTTCTCAAACTCAATACATGAGAAACAAATAATCAAATCAAAAAATGGGCAGAAGATATGAACAGACACTTTTCCAATGAAGACATACAAATGGCTAACAGACACATGAAAAAATGTTCAAAATCATGAGCCATCAGGGAAATTCAAATCAAAACGACATTGAGATACCACCTTACGCCAGTTAGAATGACAAAAATTGACAAGGCAGGAAACAACAAATGTTGGAGAGGATGTGGAGAAAGGGGGATCCCTCCTACATTGTTGGTGGGAATGCAAGTTGGTATAGTCCCTTTGGAAAACAGTGTGGAGGTCCCTTAAAAAGTTAAAAATTGAGCTACCCTATGATCCAGCAATTGCGCTACTGGGTATTTACCCCAAAGATACAGACATAGTGAAGAGAAGGGCCATATGCACCCCAATGTTCATAGCAGCATTGTCTACAATAGCTAAATTGTGGAAGGAGCCAAGATGCCCTTCAACAGATGACTGGATTAAGAAGAGGTGGTCCATATAAATGGAATATTACTCAGCTATCAAAAGGAACAATTTCTCAACATTTGCTGCAACATGGATGGGACTGGAGGAGATAATGCTAAGCGAAATAAGTCAAGCAGAGAAAGACAATTATCATATGGTTTCACTCATTTATGGAACATAAGAAGTATGAAGATCGGTAGGAGAAGAAAGGGAAGAAGAAAGGGGGGGTAACAGAAGGGGGAATGAAGCATGAGAGACTATGGACTCTGAGAAACAAACTGAGGGCTTCAGAGGGGCGGGGGGTGTGGGAATGGATAGGCTGGTGATGGTTATTAAAGAGGGCACGTATTGCATGGTGAATTGGGTGTTATATGCAAGTAATGAATTGTGGAACTCTATATCAAAAACTAGGGATGTACTGTATGGTGACTAACATAATAGAATAAAAATATTATTTAAAAAAAAGCTAGAAATGATCAAACTTAGTGAGGAAGTCATGTCAAAAGCCAAGATCGGCTGAAAGCTAGGCCTCTTGTGCTTAACAGTTAACCCAGTTGTGAATGCAAAGGCAAAGTTCTTGAAAGAAATTAAAAGTGCTACTCCAGAGGACACATAAATGTTAAAAATAAAACAGCCTTATTGCTGATATGGAGATAGTTTTAGTGGTCTGGATAGAGGATCAAACCAGCCACAACATTCTCATAAGCCAAAGCCTAACCCAGACAAAGCAAGGCCCTCACTCTCTTCAATTCTGTGAAGGCTGAGATACGTGAGGAAGCTTCAGAAGAAAAGTTGGAAGCTAGTAAAGGTTTGTTCATGTTTAAGGAAAGAAGCTCTCTCTAGTACGTAAAAGTGCAAGGTGAAGCTGCAAGTGTGGATGTAGAAGCTGCAGCAAGTTATGCAAAAGATCTAGGTAAGATAATCAATGAAGGCAGCTACAATAAACAACAGATGTTCAATGTAGATGAAATAGCCTTCTATCAGAAGATACCACCTAGAACTTTCATCTCTAGAAAGGGAAAGTCAATGCCTGGCTTCAAAGCTTCAAAGGACAGGCTGCTTCTCTTTGTTTGGGGTAGTGCAGCTGGTGACTTTAAGTTGAAGCTTATACTCATTTACCATTCCACACATCCTAAGGCACTTATGAATTATGCTAAGTCTACTTTGCCTGTGCTCTATAAATGGAACAACAGCCCAGATGATGGCACATCTGTTTACAACATGGCTTACTGAATGTTTTAAGCCCACTGTTGGGAACTACTACTCAGAAGAAAATGTTCCTTTCAAAATATTCCTGCTCACTGACAATGCACCTGGTTATCCAAGAGATCTGATGGAGATGTACAATGAAATTAATGTTGTTTTCATATCTTCTGACACAACATCTGCAGCCCATGGATTGAGAAATCACTTTGACTTTCAAGTCTTATTATTTAAGAAATATATGTCTTAAGGCTATACCTGCCTCTGATGAATCTGGGCAAAGTAAATTGAAAACCTCTGGAAAGGATTCACCATTCTAGATGTTATTAAGAACATTGGTGGGATGACTGGCTGGCTCTTAATCTCAGGGTTGTGAGTTTGAACCTCATGTTGGATGTAGAGATTACAAAACAACAACAACAACAACAACAACAACAACAACAACAAAAACATTCCTGACTCATGGAAAGTGGTCAAAATATCAACATTCACAGGAATTTGAAGAAGTGGATTCCAACCCTCATGGATGACTTTGAGGGATTCATAATGGAGGAAGTAACTGCAGATGTAGTGGAATCCGTAAGAGAACTAGCAGTAGAGGTGGAGCCTGAAGATGTGACTGAAGTGTTGCAGTCTCATGGATGAAGCCTTGGTTCTTATGGATGAGCACAGAGAGTGGTTTCTTGAGATTGAAACTACTGGTGAACATGTTGTGAAGACTGTTGAAACGACAACACAGGATTTAGAATATTACATAAAATTCGTTGATAAAACAGTGGCAGGGTTTGAGAGAACTGACTCCAATTTTGAAAGACACTTTATTGTGAGTAAAATGCTATCAAACAGCATCGCATACCAGAGAGAAATCATTCATGAAAGAAAGAATGGATCAATATGGCAAAATTCAAATTCATTGTCGTTTATTTTAAGGAATTAACACAATCACCCCAAACCTTCAGCAACCACCACCCTGATCAGTCAATAACTATCAACATCAAGGCAAGACCCTCCACCACAAAAAAGACTATAACTCACTGAAAGCTCAAATGATGGTTAGCATTTTTTAGCAATATTTTAAATTAAGGTATGTACATTGTTTTTCAGACATAATGCTATTGCATGCTTAACAGACTGTAATATAGTATACACATAATTTTTATATGCACTGGGAAATCCAAAAATTCATTTGATTTTATTGAGATATTCACTCTATTGCAGTGATCTAGAAGTGAACCTGAAATATCTCCAAAAATGGTAATATGTTTTCCCAGATAAGATTGCTTGTTCTCCCGAGTTATAAAAATCTAGGCTTCTGGATTAGAAAAAGAAAATTTTAATATGAGAAATATGTGAGAATCTGGTTTTTGCACTGGAATTTTCATCATTTATTTTTAATAGTCTTCCACAGATGGAAGGCTTGACAGATTATGAGTTGGCCTCCTCACCAGGGTAAATTATATGTCCTCAAAATTACAGCATTGGGAAGCTATGGGAAGCAGAACAGGGTTTCAGCTCGGTTCTGACACCTATTAGCTGTGGATTTTGAGCAAGATATTAAGGTTCAATTTTCTCATTTTTAAATGAGAAAAGTATCTATTCATAGGGTTATTATGAGAATTAAATGAGTTGACAGATTCAAAGAATGTCACATAGTGCTTGGCACATAGTAAATGCTTAGTGAATATTATTCGAAAAGTTAAGGTATAACACTCTACCTTAGGTTCTGTTCACCAGAAAGATCCTGAGACAAGGATTTGTGTACAAGCAATTGACTAAGGAATTTTTTTTTAAAAGATTTTATTTATTTATGTGACAGAGAGACAGCCAGTGAGAGAAGGAACACCGCAGAGGAGTGGGAGAGGAAGAAGCAGGCTCACAGCGGAGGAGCCCGATGTGGGACTCGATCCCGGAACACCGGGATCACGCCCTGAGCCGAAGGCAGACGCCCAACCGCTGTGCCACCCAGGCGCCCCCTGACTAAGGAATTCTTGAAGAAAAAAAAGTAAGGGAGGTGGAGAAGCAGGACAGGGAAAGAATAAATCAAGCAGGTATGCTGATTGCAGGTAAAGTCCAATGGAAATGGTTTCAGGCAAATCCCACAGGGATCTTTAGTGTATAAGTTACACCTTGGACTTTGTTTCAGCCTGAAGCAAAGGCACTGAGATTTGATCTCTGCACCTGTTAGTCATCGGCTAAGGACTACCTGGGAGAATGTAAGCTACCTCTGGCTGTCTGTATAAATGGACAAAGCAATTCCAGTAGCGTGATGGCCATTCTCTAGAGAAGAATTGTCTCAGTGTGGGCAATTGGAAGAAAAAGCACCCTG
The DNA here is from genome assembly GCF_017311325.1 of Ursus maritimus. Classification (NCBI taxonomy): domain Eukaryota; kingdom Metazoa; phylum Chordata; class Mammalia; order Carnivora; family Ursidae; genus Ursus; species Ursus maritimus. Next base: position 33,049,955 of record NW_024423564.1, on the reverse strand, counting down.
ATGCAGGGGGGAAGGAGCACTCAGGAACAGTAAAAGGAATATGAGGGGATTAGGGCAAAGCCCCAAAAGTATCAACCACCATACCCCAAGATGTAACCAACCAGGCAAAATATAGTTACCCCTATGTCTTTCTCTCTCCTGGTTATGTAAACTTGGACAATTTACTTAATATCTCTGGTCTCTGTTTCACCATTTGTAGAAAGAGGATGATAATACTATCTCAAAGAGTGATTATGAAAATAATTGCACCAAAACCCATAAGATACCTAGGAATAAACCTAACCAAAGAGGTGAAAGACCTGTATTGTGAAAACTATAAAACACTGATGAAAGAAATTGAAGATTACAAAAAGAAATGTGAAAACATTCCATGCTCATGGGTTGGAAGATCAAATATTGTTAAAATGTCTATACTACCCAAAGCAATCCACATTTAATGCAATCCTTATCAAAATACCAACTGCATTTTTCACAGAGCTAGAACAATCCTGAAATTTGTATGAAACCACAAAAGACCCCAAATAGCCAAAGTAACCTTGAAAATGAAAAGCAAAGCTGGAAGCATCACAATTCCAGATTTCAAGTTATATTATGAAACTATAGTACTGACACAAAAATAGACACATAGATCAATAGGACAGAATAGAAAACCCAGAAATAAACCCACAACTTTACGGTCAATTAATCTTTGACAAAGCAGGAAAGAATATCCAATTAGAAAAAGACAGTCTCTTCAACAAATGGTGTTGGGAAAACTAGATGGCAACATGTAGAAGAATGAAACTGGACCACTTTCTTACACCAAACACAAAAATAAATTCAAAGTGGATTAAAGACCTAAATGTGAGACCTGAAACCATAAAAACCCTAGAGGAGAATACAGGCAGTAACCTCTTTGACATTAGCCATAGCAACTTCTTTCTAGATATGTCTCCTGAGGTAATGAAAACATAAGCAAAAACAAACTATTGGGATTTCATTAAAATAAAAACCTTCTGCACAGTGAGAGAAACAATCAACAAAACTAAAGGGCAACCCTTGGAATGGGAGAAGATATGTGCAAATGACATATTGGATAAAGGGCTAGGAGCCAAAATCTAGAAAGAACTTACCAAACTCAACACCCCAAAAATAAATAATCCAGCTAAGAAATGGGCAGAAGGCATGAATGACATTTCTCGAAAGAAGACATACAGCTGGCAAACAAACACATGAAAAAATGCTGAACATCACCCAACATCAGGGAAATATAAATCAAAACCACAATGATACCACCTCATACCTGTAAGAATGGCTAAAATTAACAACACAGGAAACAATGGCTGTTGGCGAGGATGTGGAGAGAGGGGAACCCTCCTATGCTATTGGTGGGAATGCAAACTGGTGCAGCCACACTTTGGAAAACAGTATGGAGGTTTCTCAAAAAGTTAAAAATACAACTACCCTACAATCCAGCAATTGCATTACCATGTATTTACCCAAAGAATATAAAAATACGGATTCAAAGGGATATATGCACCATGATGTTGATAGCACATTATCTATAGTAGCCAAATTATGGAAAGAACCCAAGTGTCCATCGACTGATGAAAGGATAAAAGAAGATGTGGTGTATATATACAATGGGATATTATTGAGCAATAAAAAAGAATGAAATCTTGCCATTTGCAACAATGTGGATGGAGTTAGAATGTATTATGCTAAGTGAAGTAAGTTAGAGAAAGACAAATACCATATGATTTCACTCATACGTGGAATTTAAGAAACAAAACAAATTAGCAAAGGGAAAAAACAAAACAAAACAGAGAGGCAGGCAAACCAAGAAACAGACTCTTAACTATAGAGAACAAACTGATGGCTACCAGAAGGGAGGTGGGTGAGGCAATGGGTTAAATAGGTGATGGGTATTGAGTGTATTTGTTGTGATGAGCACCAGGGTTGTATGGAAGTATTGAATCATTATATTGTACACCTGAAACTAATACTACACTGTCAACTGAAATTTAAATAAAAACTTTAAAAATTTAATGTAAATTAATAAAAATCAAATAATTCTATATAAATCAGTTCTTGAAAAGTAGCAGAGTATCTGACCTAGAATGGGTACATAACAAACATTAGTTTTCCCTAATTCTTACAGATTCACTACATATAAAAAGAATGGATTACAGAGATCACTTTGAATACACGAATTTGTAAGTACTTCCTCCTGGCATGAAATTCTTTGGACAAACTTTCTGTTGAAAAAAATTTTGTTCAAAGGATTTTTCTTCTTATGGCTCTTTCAATTTTTCTGATTACATGAAGAGAAATTCTTCAATTTATGAGTCCTATGTTACAGTATTTCTGTAGCACCCACTAACCTTACAACTTCTAAAAAGAAAGGGGTTCCTTGGGCTTAGGGAAAAGCTAGTTTAACAAACAGCAGCAGAAGCAGCAACCAGGAAGAGTAAGGAGGGGCTGGCTCAGTGCTGGTGAGCAGGAAACCATTAGAAGAGGTCATACTGGGCTAAAAGCCAGATGTCCCTGGTTTGAGCTTTGTCACTTACCTTCCTAGGACATGTGTTCTCCTCTAAAATATTATTGGTTCAACTAGATGGTCTGTCAGGTACCTTCCAGCACCAAAATTCTATCATATGGATATTCAAAATCTCAACTCCTAAATCCTGAAATTTGGAAGACTTCTTATGTAGAAAATGTACAGAAGTTCAGAGAAGGGAAATGACAAGCTGGATTGAGGAAGTAGAATTCAAGCTAGATTTTGAAGCATAAGCAAGAACTGGAAAAATAAGTGTGGTCTAGGGCATAATAGTGGAAAGTAAAAATAATTTTTCACAAAATATAAAATCTTTTTGGTTAGAGGGAAAGATTTGTTATAGATAAAACTAGAAATTAAAAATTGACCAGACTGTGGTATATAATGAATAGCAAGGACAGATTTGTGCCAATCTAAAGGCAATGATAAGCTCTCAAAGAATCAGAGAAAGGAGGGGCTCCTGGCTGGCTCACTCAGTAGAACATGCAGCTCTTGATCTCGGAATCATGAGTTCAAGCTCCACATTGTGGAGTATATTTAATTAAAAAAATAAAGATTTTGAGAAAGGAAAAGTGGTATTGTACATAAGATAATTTGGTGATATGCAAGATGAATTGGAGCCAGAAGTTATTGTTGGCCAAGAAATCTGTAAGAAGGCTGCCAAATTGCATGGTTATGAGATGAACAATCCTTAAAAATTGAGGGGTTTATACCATTAGATTAATATTATAAAGCAGTTAGTTGAATGGGGCATAGTTCCTCTAACAGTGAGAGAAAATGGAATCATCTCCATCTGTCCATCCTCATGTAGAGAACGTGTAGGAAAGTAGACTTTCCTTGATTATGTAAGACTATATAGATTTTTACAACCATAAATATATCTCCTTATGGGTTTGAATATGCACATTTGGGAGTAGGGGCAGGAAAGAGTTTAAGTACCACTTTGTGGAACAGAAAAAAGTATTTGGAGTTCCAGGAATTTTACAATCCTGGAAGGAAAGAGTGAGAGGCAGAGAGTGATGGAAGGAAAGGGAGAGCTGGGCACTAGGTAGAAAAAAGCATATGAGATCCCCTTAATGTTGGTATGTCCCAAGAATGTAAAAGAACATGTGATTTCACATTGTTCCCCATTTAATGTATTGGGCTTTAAAGTAACAAAAAACAAAAACAAAAAACAGTCATTTCCCTTTCAGAGATTGGAACTGATTTGGAAATAGACATAGGAGTCAGACAGGTCACCAAAATATTGACTATAGCAATGGTGAAGTTGGACTAATAAATATGACTTGACCTAATGCTACAATTTGGATTTCTAATGCTTCTCTCCAAGTCTAGAATTCAGATACTTCCTGTACCATCCCCAAAACATAGTCTGCAAAACACAGCCTGCAAAGTTATCTGATTAGGTGTGGAGAGAATCACAACCTTACATAAAATGGAGACCAGTCATAGGGAAAGAGACTGCTTTCCAGATCTGGCTCTAGAAGGCAGGAATGGACCCTGACCCATGAGTGCTTAGCACAAAAAATCTAGACTAGAATACATACACTGTGGACTGGCAGATCCAAAGGAGAAGGAGGAAGAAATATTCCTTCCAGGAAATCAAAAGTGAAATCATGGACCATAAGCCTGCCTCAATACAACAATCCAAATCCTCTTCCCATAAGGAAAGAAATGCTATTATTCTCTTAGCATGTGTTTGACTCATAATTTAAAAGTCCCATATGAAGAAACCTCTGTCTCCATGGTAATCAGAAGCCTCTCTCCCTGGATAAGTTAGAGTTCTTCAGTGAAATTCCCAAAACGAAAATCTGGGATGGGATGTTAAAAAGCAAGAACATCAAATTAGTATCCCATTTTCTTAACTTGAAACTCAACCTGTGAGGAATACAAGGAATTTCTCTCATTGATAAATTAAATGTGGGAAAAGAGAAATCTTTCTTTTATAGCTTTTGGGAAACCGTTACTCATTCAAATGTGAATCACCTTGGCTTAACACAGCCAATAAAATGTGTGTCAGAGACAGAACGAGAATAGGATGGGGAATTATTAACACAGTAAAGGCAAATTCTCCTGAGATCCTAAATGCACAACCAAACTGTTAATACTGCATAACAGAAAATGTTACCCACTGGAATCAATTATTATTCAAATTTTACCAATTATTTTCCTTTTGCGGTTAAATCTAAAAAACTAAACTTTACAAAAACTGTATTTTGAAGTTGAATAAAGGTTTTTTATATATATTAAAGGTTTTATACAGAAACAATGCATAGTAATTATATTTGCAAAAAAATTACCAATTTTGTAGTATTGCTCATATCAATCTAGAGATCGTATAAAAAAGTGAAATAAAAATTAATACCACCAAATCTGAAATTACTATATGATATTTAAGGACATTGAGAAGATTTAGCAAAAGAGCCCCAGCATTAAATGGTCCAAATATCCCCAATCTGGTGTGTAATCAAAGAGGAAACTAAAATTAAAAACTATGTAATAATAAATGTCAAATACATCAGTGAAATAAAATAGGCTATCTGACTGGAATATGTTATGTTAAAACTTGTGGGAAATAGCCAAAATAATATCCAATGTACTTGCTGTAGTATATATTCCTAAATGACAGTAAAATAAAAATAAATTAGCCTACGAGGGGCGCCTGAGTAGCGCAGTCGTTAAGCGTCTGCCTTCGGCTCAGGGCGTGATCCCAGCGTTCTGGGATCAAGCCCCACGTCAGGCTCCTCTGCTAAGAGCCTGCTTCTTCCTCTCCCACTCCCCCTGCTGTGTTCCCTCTCTCGCTGGCTGTCTCTCTGTCAAATAAATAATTAAAATCTTTAAAAAAATAAAATAAAATAAATTAGCCTACAATCAACGTAAGAGGCTAGAAAAATAACTACATTATAAATCTAGAAGTAATGAAAGCAATGACTAATAATAAAATAAGTTAATGAAATAATGAACTCTACCAACAATAATAATCAAAAACAGCAAAAATAGTTTTTAAATGTATAATTTCTGGGGCTAGTGAAGGTATAGGGAGAAAACTTTGTCTTAACATTATATAATCCCCCAAATAGAAACATAAATACCTCTAAATGTTGACCAGTGAGGGAACTCTTAAATGACAGTTTAATCTATATTATAGAATTATATTCATTATTTTAAAAGAAAAAATAATAATAATTAATAATTAAACAAATGAGATAATTCTATATGAACTACCATGCACTAGGCTTCCTAATTTCATCCACGAACATACCAACTTCAGGATTGCTGTCATGTTCATATACTTACTCTACAATTTTCTTAATATGTTTAATTATTTCTAAATATATGTTTACATTTTCTAAATATATGTTTAAATCTTAATATATATTTCATTTTAAAAAACGAAAAACAACCCTGGTATCATTATAACAGTAATATCTGTGAAATCATCAGTTTGATATGTTGGTTAACAGCTACATTTTTTCAAAGTTCCTTGTCCCAGTAATAGATAGGGAGACCCAACCCTTTCAAGTGCCCTAAGTGAGCCTGTTCGCCCAACCAGGGTTTGGTTTAGATCACTTTAGCAAAGTCTTTTCTGATTTGTGACCAGCCAGCTTCTTCCCAGAACATCTACTCAGGTTGAGTTGATGGAGACAATGGCCCTTGTGGTTGGATCAGCCAACTGAAAATCTGTAAGGCGCAGACTAGCAATAAACAGAGATGGCTATGAGATACCAGAGCAGCTCCCCACCTTCCTTTTTATGAAGAGTATTAGAAATTCAGCAAGGGATATGAATGGAAAATAAGTCAAGGGCATACATATTTCTCTAATTCCATGGAGGTCCTTTTTTGGGACCCATTAAGCATCAATCCTTTCTATGCCACAGGAACAAGTAGAGAGGGACCGCTACAAATACTCATCTATTTTCACGTAGCTGCATGTGCCCAGGTCTTGCAAGGAGCTTTTCCTAATTTCTCTGGCAAAGATGAAGCATCTTTCTTCTAACCTTGTAACCAAGAGTATCCCAATCTTATTGAGCACCTCCTCAAATATCACACAAATGCTAAAGGGGATCTGAGTCCCTCAGTTTTCTCCAAATTTCAAAGGTTTTGGACCAGTTTCTGTTTAGCCATTGTGATATGTCATTATTTGGGGTTAAAATGATAACCATTCACTAATTCAATCAGTCCATTAGTCAAAAACAATTTTCTGAACACCAACTCTACATGAAGGGTGCATGCTTGGTTTGTTTGAAGCCCCCCAAGCTAGAATTCAGGGAGAGATAGGGGGCAATAGAAGAGAGCTCAGCAAGGGAACCAGGGCATGACTGCCTCAGATATATTTCTTAATGCTCAGCCCCTACCCCCTCCAAGTAATCACATTTCCCTGGAGCTGCCAATATAACAGCTCCATCCTGTATCTTGTACAACATAGTAATTTCATAAATGTAAAATTACCCCATAATATTCCTGAGGGAATGGAAGGGTGTAGGATGCTGCCTAAAAGGGCAAAGTCTGGGATGATATGATAAAATGCCTCTTGTAAGGATGTTGCTTGTTCAGAATGCAACATAGTTATCCTCCTACTGAAACTTTTAATTTAAAGATATTTTCTGGTCTTCTACTTCCAGTTCTCTTTGGGTTTCTGATGAGTTCTGGTTCCTCTTCTTTAGAATTAGACATTATTTTATCCATCATTACAGTTCCTAAGCTGATTCCCTTTCTCCTTTTTTTTAAAAAATCTTATATTATTTGCCTTGTAAACCATATTGCTTTACTGTGGAATAATTAAATCCATGGGCTTCAGGGTAAGAATGCTGCGTTCAGATCCTGATTCTGCCATTTACTACCTATGTGATCTTGGTAAGTTACTGAAACTGTGTGCCTCAGTTTCCCCACACATAAAATGAAGATAATATTCATACTTACTTTAAGAGAGTTAGAGTGAAAATGGAGAGAATGTCTGACCTAGTAAGCACTAAATAAATGTTAACTATCAAAATTATTCACTCTGCCTCAATAATAATTAGCACATACCAGACTCTTTTGATATACTTGCATAAAAACATATTCTATTCATTCTTTACTGAACAGGATTTTTCTTAAATTTACTCTAATAACTATCAAATCTTAATTTGTCAAAGTCTTTAGATTTTTAAGTTACAGGGTGCCTGGTGGCAACCAACTCTTGATTTTGGCCCAGGTCATGATCTGGGGGTCCTGGGATTGAGCCCTGCATCAGGCTCCAATTGCGAGTCTGCTTGAGGATTCTCTCCCTTCTCCCTCTGCCCCTCCCCCACCCCCAGCTCACATTCTCTCACTCTCTCTCTCCCAGGCGTCCTTAAATAAATAAATCTTGAAATAAAATGAAATAAAATAAATCTTAGGTTAGGTTTCAAGGCCACCTTACCTAATTTGGTGTTATTTACATTTAATAATCTTACATTCTCTTCCATTATTTATACCCTTGGTAAATAATCTGAATATTTATTAAGTCCCTCTGTAAAACTGAATAACAACATTACCATTATTGTTTCTATTCATTTCATTAGAAAATTTTATTAATTTTCACACTGTACTATACAGAAAATACAAAGTGTTTGTCTATATGCAGGAAATGAACCAGAATTAGGAAGTATAGAAAATATATTTCAAGAGGAATATGTGCAATTTTTTATAAAACGATCTGATCTCAGGATGCCTGGGTGGTTCAGTTGATTAAGCATCTGCCTTTGGCTCAGGTCACGATCCCAGAGTCCTGGGATTGAGTCCCACATTGATCTCCTTGCTCAGTGGGGAGCCTGCTTCAACCTCTGCCTGCTGCTCCCTGTACTTGTGCATGCTCACTCTCTCTCTCTCCAACAAATAAATAAATAAAATCTTAAAAAAAAAAAAGATCTGATCTCTTCTTTGTTTTAGGTCACTTTTACAGTAACAGGCAATAAAATGGTTGTGTAAACTGAAGTCAAACATTTTGCTACACATTATAAGGCTGACCTTTGTACAGGCAACGCCCCAACATTGATAAGATTTAGGACTATATATATGGAGAGAGAAACAAAGTGAAAGAAAAGCCTTTTGAACAAGCCAACTTTGGAGCCAGGAACCCCTTGACAGGAATAATGGGGTTATTAAGTTTTGTCTTCCTCTTAGTCCTATATCTGCTGCAGGGGTCTAATACTTCCCTCATTCAACTGAGTAACAATGGCTACGAAGGCATTATCTTTGCTATAGACCCTCAAGTGCCAGAAGATGAAAAAATAATTGAACAGATAAAGGTAAGAAAGAAATGGGATTTCTTCTGTTTGAATTGTGTAGAAGAAAAAAATTAGTTAATAATTATGGAAACTTCTGAATGCTGCAGGAAGCTTAAAAGCAGTATGGTACAGTAAAAATAATGCTGGAATGGCAGAGGGAATTGGAAGTTCTAGGTGGGGTTCTACCCTGTCTCACCATAAGACCAGAGACAAGGCACAGAGCCTCTCTGATCTTTAGTTTCTTCATCTGTAAATGAGCAGTTGAGCTCATCTGTTCTACGAACACTTACTTAATGAATACTTATGACATATCATGGAGATAAAAGAGTGAATTAAAAAATTCCTTGCCTTCGTGCAGTACACATTCTTTTTATATGATATAGATAATAAAAACATGTAAAAGTATAACAGGTCAGATGGTAGTAGGTTGCCATGGAGTAAAGTAAATCAGCAAAGGGGGATAGGCAGTGTTGGTGGGGCTGGGTAGGAGGAGAGTGTGGGTTACTGTTTCATGTAGGGAAGTCAGGAAAGGCCTCATTGTTGATGGTGACATCTGAGTGGAGACCTGAGAGGAGTAAGGAAAGAACCCATTGAAAACCTGGAGGAAGGAACAGCAGGTGCAGTGAACATGCTTGATGTGACCAGCAGGAGGTGACGGCCAGGAAGAAGGGTGGGGAGATCTGAACGTGGAGACACAGAGGGCCCAGTCTGCTGGAAAGACTTGGGCTTTTACTTCTGAGTGCCATGAGAATCCATGGAAGGATTGTGAGCAAAGGAGGAGTGTGTTCTTTCATGCATGTTCTAGGATCACTCTGACTGCAGTGTTGAAGAAGTTCTGTAAAGGACTTCTACTTGTCATTCATCCTGTATAGCCCTGTTGCAGCACAGAGGTGTGGAGGGACACCAGGTAGGAAGCTGTTGTGGTGAGAAGTGATGGTGACCAGGAACAGGGATATTATGCTAGAGATCATTAAAGTGGTATAATTCTGAACATATTCTGAGGGTATCATAGACAAATTTGCTGATGGTTTAGATGTAGCATGGGGGAGAGGTGGAGGGAAAAATAGAAGTCAATGAAGACTTCAAGGATTTTGGCCTGAACACTAAGAAGGACAGAATTATTATCAGTGGAGAAGGTAAAGACTGTAAATGGAAAAATTTGGCAGATGGGAAATCAGGACTTAGTTTGAAGCATTTTGAATTTGAGATGCTTATTAGATATCCATATAGATCGAGATAAGAATCTGAATTCAAGGGGGAAATCTGGGTGGAGATAAAAATCTGGGAGTCATCAGTGTGCAGAATGAAATTTAAAGCCATGGGAATAAATGAGTTCACTAGGAAGTGCAGATGGAGAAGGGAAAGGCTCCAAGACTGAACCAAGGAATTTGATTTCTAAAGTTTCTTCCGACTATATCATTTCACGTAATAAAGAGATTGGTGTTACAGTCATGCAAATTAGCTCTGCCTGTCCCTGACATCAATATTTACTAATTCCTTACATTCACTTCCTCCCCTACTGCATCCTTATGCTCACTGATTTAGCCTTCTGCATGCATGTTGCTATCCATCAGAAGTTGATGTGCTTGACCTGGGTGGTGAGCAGGTGATTCTCTGGCTGCCATTTATTACTCACTCTGAATAAACTCTTGAAGCATAGCAGTGTTCATTTATTGATAACTTTTGAATTCCAAGGAAATATAAAGATTCCTCTACTGAAGAGCACAGGCTTGAATAGCAGTTAATATAGCTGATTCTGAATGATGGCTTCTTGGTGTTCGGGAATAATCAGTCAGTTTCAAACTTTTCCGAACATCAGAAATCAGTATTTGAAAGAATAATTTATAGGGGCAAAAAAATTTATTAAAATGTCCTCTACTGAACACCATAAATAAAAGTTCAATTATTAGTAAGTAGACATGCCTCTAGATTACACAATATTTCCTGACATTCTCCCAGCCCTCTACAAAGTCCTTGCATTTATATTATCAATCAACCTTGTGGAATTCTCTCAACCACATTATACAGAAGAGAAAACTGATAGTTGAAGAAGCAAATAATTTCCAAGGTCACATTAAATATTAGCACAATTACAGATGAGATCCAACAAATGGGCTTTGAAGGCTGACAAATCTGGGTTTGAATTCTGGCTTATATAAGTTAACAAAAAAATTACTCTTTTTTTCTAACTGGTGAACCAACTTGCAGAACCAACTTACTTTGGGGATATTATCTGACCATATTAAGATTCATGCTGAGTTTACTCATAAATCATGACCTGAGATGTCAATTGTCAACTTCCCTTATTCCTTTTATTCATGTGACTTTTTGGTTTGAAAGTACTTATATTTTGAAACATGGATAATATTAATTATCTTTGATCCAACTAGGATATTATAGGAATTCTGAGAAGGAATTTTGGAAGAGTATTATAGAAATTTTGCTTGGAAAGCCTGTGAGAACAATTATTAGCCATCCTAGTATGCCCTAATGGATCACAGTCATCTGACACAGGGTCTGTAAAATCCCTCAATGACCTGAGAATATGCCATTTCCCAAGGCAGTTGCACAGAGTTAAGGATACTACAAAGTAAATGGAATCCCGAGGAGTTATACAATGCACAATCCACACAACTGTATGTAGCAACCTACTTTTCTAATCTATACCACAATTCAAATCACCATATATACTTTTTATCTCATAGAAAGAGAGCTAGCCATCACTTCAAGCAAAATATGACAACTGGCTGATATCTAAATATTCCGAAACAAAAATGAGGAAAGGCATCCTTAGGGAACAGGTAGAGAATTCTTTCACCCACTTTAGGTCAGTGATGAAGTAATTCCCAATGTACTTTACGAGATCTCTGAAGACCCTTTCCTAACATGTAGCTAATTCTTTGGCTTCAGTTCATGGCACTCTGGCTTCTGACTGATCCCACGGCTCTGAACCCAATCAGTTTGCTCATCTCTTCAATGCATATGAGTCAGTACACTGGACTCTCTTCACGAGAACAAGACAGAGAGGCCTGGGATTCCTGAAGAAGAATAATTCTATTGTGGGCTTGTGTCAGGTCAGGAAGCATCATGGAGGAGGAGAGCCCACACTGACGGAAACAACACTGTTGACTGGGATATTACCAGCAAGAGGAAGAGTTTGATATTGTCATCCAGCACCAAGGATCCCTCAATTATTCAGTGGTTTTGATCATGTACAATAGGTCACCATTAAGAAGTATTCATCCATCTATTTCCCCCACTAGTTAGTAAGTTCTAGAAAGAGACTATCTCATTATTATTAATCATTGCACCTTTGGGTTCAAGAAACTGAACAGTATAAAGTGATATTATTTTCAGCTTGTTGCCAGAGCAGCAAGCTCTGCCTATGATTAAAAAGCTCTGCATCTCCTATGAAATTTTCTATCATTCCACACCCAAGCCCTCAATCCAGCTGCCTCTCCTGGAGAGTGGGAGTATAATAAAAAACTCTCCTATGTCCCATCCCTACAGACTGTTCTCAGCTTGCATCAGCTAAGGCTGGTCTCTACTGAGGCTTATTAACAGTAATGATATCAACCGATTTTATGACTATGTGTAGGGTACTACATAACTCATTTCATGTTTACGTTAACCTTAAAGAAAGGCTGTAATAGTCCATTTAAGAGACGAAAAAACTGAGCTTCAGAGACTTAAACTGGTCAAGCTCTATTACCCAGAAGGTGCTAATGCCAACACTGGAACCAAGTAGATGACTTTAAAGTCTAGGCTTTTGTAGGGGTGCCTGGGTGGCTCAGTCAATTAAGCGTCTGACTCTTGATTTTGGCTCAGGTCATGATCTCGGGGTGGTGAGGCTGAGCCCTGTGAGGGGCTCCACACTGGGCATGGAACCTGCTGAAGATTCTCTCTCTCCCTCTCCCTCTGTCCCTCCAAACCCCACGCTCACACGCATGTGCTCTTGCTCTCTCTAAAAAGGAAAAAAAGAGAAAGTCTATGCCTTTGTCATTTTACATAATTTCTCTTAACACCAAAGGGTTATAGAAGGGTTATAGAAAACTCAAAGCCTTTAATGTATAAGATTAAGATACAATTTTGGACTAATAGTTAGCAGAACTGGAACTGTGTGGCAGAGACCCTGCTCACTACTCAGTTTCTTTGTCTATCCACTCTTAAATTGGGAAATGCCTGTGATGAAGCCCTACTCATTTAGTCCACTGTTACTTGGCCATCCTCACGTATTTTTTCCTTTATAACAGGATATGGTAACTACAGCTTCTACTTACCTGTTTGAAGCCACAGAAAAAAGATTTTTTTTCAAAAATGTATCAATACTAATTCCTAGCAACTGGAAGGAAAACTCACAATACAAGAGGCCAAAACATGAAAGCTACAAACACGTAAGAGTCAAAACACTTCTCTTAAAAAATTATATTTTCTGGTGATCCCCAGTTTTTCAGCACATTGATTGTTTTAGAGTTTTTTAAACTGAATGTTACCCTTTCTATTTCTGATGTTTTAAAGGTATTTTTAAACATTTTTAGGCCGATGTATTAGTTGCACCACCTACCCTCCCTGGTAGAGATGAACCATATACCAGGCAGTTTACAGCCTGTGAAGAAAAAGGAGAATACATTCATTTCACCCCTGACTTTATACTTGGAAAAAAACAAAAGGAATATGGACCATCAGGTAGGAATTTTTGTTAAAACATGTGTTTTGCAAATGCTTCCAACATTCAGTTTTGTATCCAGGTTAAGTGTACAGGTTTTGGAGTCGGTGTCTCCAGGTTCAAATCCTGACTTATCAATTATGTGTGACCTTGGACAAATAACCTAGTTTCTCTGTTCTTATTTCCTATAAGGCAGTAAATAGAAGGTATCCTACCTTGGGGAATTGTTGTGAACACTGAGTTAGATAATTCATATAAATATAGTCAGAACAATGTCCACAGAAATTTGAACACGGGACAATACATTTTTTAAGGCATACTTTTTCTATTTAAATTTTTCAGTTCTCTACAGCTGGATGTTAGTCAATCATAAGCTGCCTTTGTGGAAGGCAGATGTATGGCAAGCTAGAAAGAGCCAGGATGCCAGTTCTTGGCCAAGAGAAAACACTCATTGGCTGTTAGTTGCTGATATTATTAATCAACCTATTTGGTTTAACCAGATGAACTATCTATAAGTGATCATTTTTATCCAGAAAAATGACAATTTCATCTAGTTTAATCTAAAAGTTAAAATCATTGGCATATTAATACAAATCATTCAGTGAAAACCTTCCTAAATCCTAAAATCTCCTCTCCCATTGCCCTTTCAATGAGCAGATAATAGGTCTCTTTTCTCTGCCAAATGTTCAGCTAGCCCTGGTCCTCATTGTCACTTGGACCTGTTCCCCACCCCAACTTAAAAGCTCTATCATCCTATCCCACCCCAATCTCATCTGTCCCTCAAACTTTAGCCTGACCATGTCTGCTCTCCTTGGCACCTCTAATACTTTGCACCTTTCTAACCTATAATCTCTTTCTTAGCTAGCATATCCTGCAAAATCAGTCATTTCAACTATAAGTACAAATACCTCAACTCCCTCACCATTCATATCCTTATGTTTCATTCAACTTGCCAAATCCTCTGTACTGAGTTTCCAGTCAGTTTCCTTTGGCTCCTGTTAATGTATTTCCAAGACTGTGAAAGAAAATTATAAAACTAATGGTATTGTTATATAAACGGGTTTTCCAAGCTCAGGGAAGCCCTCAAAGCTACTCAACAATTTCTCATTCCCCATAGCAGCCCTTCTAAAACTTCTATTTTTCTCAAGATCTATAACCATTCTTTTCAATCCCATCAACAGATGCCTTGATTGAGAAAACAGAGCTTTATAGTAGAGCTAATTAATATACTTCCTCACATAGTTACCTATCCTTTCCATTTTATTTTATTTTATATATATATTTTTTATATTTGTGGTGAAAGCACCTGAAATCTACTCTCTTAGCAAATTAAGTGGGCAGGGGAGGCAGGGCAACCTGCCATGTACCAAATCCTTGTTGTAGTCACTGATATGAGGGCTTTTCCCTCCCATACTGAAAGGTACAATTTCACACTTACTAATCTGGTTCCATTTGCCTAGAAAACCTTAAACCAGTGTTTTTATAGTTCAGTACATAGAGGAATAACTTAGGGATCTTGTTGATATGCAGATTCTGCTTCAGGAGGTCTAGAGTAGGTCCAAGATTCTGCATTTCTTGTTAGCCTCCAGGTGATGCTTGGTCCAATGAACACATTTTGAGTAGTAAGGACTTAAAGAAGAAATGTGACTTATGCATAATACTGACACTTCCCCCCCTACTTTTAGATCTAGAGAAACACACATTACAGCAGAACAGACTATATGTCCAAATTCTTCTCCATTTCTATGTCCTCTGAAGTTTTTCCTAATATTGCTAAAACAGAAATTCTAGTTGTTTCTTCTTCCTGCATTTCAAGCTGTGGATTTACCTTTATTTTTCCATTTACCTTAAAATCCTTAGCCAAAAAAAAAAAAAATTAAATTCCAACTCCCTCTCTTTGAGCTTTTCCTAGTCAAGGATTACATCTTATCCATCTTTGTATTTCCTAGTACTTAGTATATGCTGAATATATATAATTAATAATAATTGCTTTCACATAATTAATACTTACATATGCTAAGTACTATAAATTAATCACTTTATTTGGACACAACCCAAAATTTATATCATCTATAGCAGTGTTTTTCCATCTTTTTTTCATTATCAACTTCCTCAGGAGCATTTATAGACATTTTTTAACTAATCACATTCTAATGAAACTTTAATATCAAAGATAAGTTATATATCTGTTTATGTTGTTGGTAGGAGTAAGCTTTGGAGAGCTAAAAACCATTGTAATATCTAAGACTTTTTGCCCCCCCAAGAGCCAAAACCCAAAGCTCAGTCTATTCTGCCCATCGCATATACATCATAAATATTTTGTTGATGTAACATGTTGTGTAATAAAAAGATGATACACTATATAATATAACCTGCTTTTTTATAAATAAAAATATAAATGTTAGCAGTTATTTAAAATGTAAATATAATTTTTTATCTGAAAAGTTTCTTAAAATATTTGAGGGACAATTTTGTCACTTGAATGATGATCATGTATTTGAAATATTTTCCTACAGATAGACTGTTTGTCCATGAGTGGGCCCATCTCCGCTGGGGAGTGTTTGATGAGTACAATGAAGATGAGCCTTTCTACGGTGCTAAGTCAAAAAGAATTGAAGCAACAAGGCATGACCATTTAAATTTTCTTAATTACTGTAGGCTATAACTTCTTAATTTCCTTAGCTTAATTTCTTTTAAATACCAATCATTTTTTTACTATCCCAATGCAGATAATAGATGCGATATCACAAAAGAGTGCTTTTTTGGGTTTTCTTCTTTCTTTTCTTTTCTTTCCTTTTCTTTTCTTTTCCTTTACCTTCCTCTTTCCTCTTTCTTTCTTTCTTTCTTTCTTTCTTTCTTTCTTTCTTTCTTTCTTTCTTTCTTTCTCTTTCTCTCTCTCTCTCTCTCTCTCTCTCCCTCCCTCTTTCTTTCTTCTTTCTTCTTTCTTTCTTCCTTTCTTTCTTTCTTTCTTTCTTTCTTTCTTTCTTTCTTTCTTTCTTTCTTTCTTTCTTTCTTGAAAATGTACCTTAAAGTACCTGGTTGTCTATTTAAAATACACATAACTTCAAGAGCATTTGGTAGCCAATTTGGCACATTTTTATACCTCTCTACCATAGCTGCCAGAACTCGTTTGTGCCGAAGTTGTACTCTGTGTAAGGGGTTATGCCAAATCAAAATTATTTATACTACACAAGAACAAAAAAAAATGGTTAAGAAATAGTGGTAAATGCACACTAAATGAGAAAACAATCTTCAAAGAGCCAGACAAGGATTTCTTAGGATTTGTGAAGTTCATTTAAAAATACCGATCTAATAATATCACAGTTAATCATAGACAATCCTCTTAGTTCTAAGATCAAGAGAGCAAAATAATTGTTGGTAGTTAGTTTAAAATTAGATGCTATCAGCTTAATCAATCTTAGATGCCCTGTTGGGTCTGTGGACTTATCAGAAAAAGTATAAACTGAAAGATACTTGATTTCAGTGAAGGCCCTTCCTCTACCCAATTGCTCCATCAGTTTTAGCACACGTATTTAAGGAGTATTACATTGATTACATTTGTTTATATCCTATTCCCCCTAAATGTCTAGTCTGTGCTATAGAATAGTCATCATGGTTGTTAATGTAGATATCACTATGTTCACTGAGTTCTGGGGCAATAGAAACATACAATATTTAGGAGACTCCCTAAATGACTGAATGAAATCTAGTAATTGCTTCTTAAATTTGAACTGGAAACACATTGAAAAGAGGGGGTAATTCACATTCCAGCATATCATAATCACTGCTACCTGCGGCTAATTCCATGCAATAAAACATGTCAAATGTCTCTACCAGTAAAGACTACTGTCTTAAGTGGTACCTCAATCTTTCCTTTAAGTCACATTTTGCTTTGGATAAAAATACTCCTGAAAAAACAAAACACTTGTAGCTATGCCACATCACATTCTTTTAGAGATAACTTCTTTAAAAAGAATTCTACGAAGAACTTCAAGCTAAGGTAGTACCAAGAGTAAGTGTCTTCACAAGTTGCCCCTTGAAGATGCCAACAGTGCATTTACCATCGCAAGACCCCCAGGAGAGATGTTTGGAAAAGGGGAATCTCCAGCCATTAGCATTAACAGGACAGCAGCAGCTTTAATCACAACAGGAAACTCAGCCATTGTATATACTAGACATCCCACTTAGAATTTCTTTCTGCAATTTCTTGAAAAACAGGTAACTGCTCTGGTAGGAACTCTTAAATGTTGCTGTCAAAAACAGGATGTGTATGGTACATAAATAAGAATAAAGATCTTGATATACAGGTCATTATTAAGAGCCTTGATAGAAAGACTACTTAAGATTTTCAAAAATTTTAATTGTTAAGTTGCCTCAAAGACTAATCATTAAATATTTTCAGATGTTCCATAGGTATTACTGGTATAAATAGAGTTTATAAGTGTCAAGGAAACAGTTGTACGACTAGAGGATGCAGAATTGATTCTAAGACAAAACTGTATGAAAAAGATTGTCAATTCTTCCCTGATAAAGATCAAACTGAAAAGGCATCTATAATGTTTATGCAAGGTATTAATTCTGTAAGTATGCCAATTGTAATTTAACAGCATATATTTATATTCAAGGACATGTTATCATGTTTATAAAATATCTGTGCAGGTAACCTGAGAGATTAGACATATTAATATAGAGTTCTTTAAATATTAACTGGCATATGGTAAGCACAACTATTGTTAGCTAGCATTAGCTATCTAGTGCTAGCTAGCAAGTGTTAGCTATTATTATAATTATTCAAAATCTATGTTACTATTATATGATTCTTCAGTGAATCCTATTTCATTAAATAAATGACATATTTAGCAGGCAGATTTTTTATTTTTCAGATTTGTTGTTGAATTTTAAATGCATTGTATATAAAAAGGTTTTTTTCACTTTATTAATCTTTTAGGTTGTTGAATTCTGTAATAAAGAAAACCATAACAGAGAAGCTCCAAGCCTACAAAACAAAATGTGCAATTCCAGAAGTACATGGGAGGTGATCAGCAATTCTGAGGATTTTAAAAACACAACATCTTTGGTGTCACCACCCTCTCCACCTGTCTTCTCATTGCTGAAGATCAGAGAAAGAATTGTGTGCTTAGTTCTTGATAAGTCTGGAAGCATGAGTGTAAGTTTGTGGACCCATTTTTCCTGGATATAGGGACACAGAAGTGGCTGAATAGCTAAGAATACTCTGAACACTACCTGCTTGTTCTAAATTTCGTGGTGGCATAAGTACTATCACCTCCTATGATCATGACCTCAAGAGGTGCAATGAATATTGTAATGAAAGAAGTGTGGCAATAGAGTTAAAAACACCTAACCGAAGATCCAACTCCAGAAAATGGAGAGTTTACTGTGGGGCACTTTTAGACCCTTTAGTAAAGCCTTAGGATCAGATTTTTAACATAGACATGCTTTCTACTGGAAACACCTAACAGGTGGAGAGAGTGGATTAGGGCCTCTGGACTCCATTCCAAGTCAAGAAACAAGATCAACTAGGAAAATTGTTAATGTGGCTTTACCTTATTTGTATCATCTATATAAATGACCTCTTTATACTCAAAGACACAGACAAAAAGCATCACTATTATGAAGATACAGTCAGATTCAGCCATTTATTCCTTCTACTATCATTCAGTGAATGGAAGGCATTGTGCCAGGTTCTAGGAATAGAACTCATATCCTTAGACTTCACAGCTGAAAATTTTCTCTCCCTTCCTCATTACCTGGTTAACTCATACATATTCTTCAAATTTGGTAGAGGTACCCATTTCCTCCCGGAGGAAATGGGCTGAGCTTCTGGGCTGGACTAATGGTCCTTCTGCCTGTGTCCCACAATGACCTGTGCAAACCTCTATTACTATATATTATATTGAAATTACACATTTCTCTCCCACTAGACTGGAAGATCCTCTAGGACTTGAAGCAGTGTCTTATTCATCTTTGCATCCCTTTTGCCTGGAACAGGGTTTATCATGTATAAGCACTCAATAAATAATTGTTGAAATGAGCGTACATAATGTGAGAAGGCACCCTGAAGGATGGCACATTTGAGGCAGAACAGATAATGCTAAAGATTAAGAAAAATGTCTTCAACAAAAGGGGCCTAGGTGGTTACTGAAAAGCACAGCTGATACAGCTGAATGAAATAATCCACAACAGCAGAGTTTCAGAAAGAACATCAGAATGCTAGAAACCTATACATAGAAGTGCTCTAGGAAGTGTTGCTGGGGAGAGATGAAGCTCCTTATTGGGAAAAGATGAGCAACCTCCTTTGGACAAGATACAGGTAGAGCAAAGTTTAAAGGTAAAACAAAGTGGTAGGGAGAGAGCCTCAAAGATGGAGATGTAAGAGCAGTTTTTCACTATGACTAGGTTCTAGGTAGTTCAGAGGGAAATTTGGGTTGTTTTGGGAGAGTGGGGTACCACAGATCAGTTGGTGATGAGGGACTAGAAAAGACAAATGTATGAAGAGGTTTACATCCTGGGCATTCATCTAGGAAAGAGGGATGTGAGTTCTAATGAGTTCTTTGCTAATTAATTCCAATTAATTCCATTTAATCCATTGGTAGGGAAGTGGTGAGAAGAGGTTAGGAGCAGAAGAGGAAATGTGGGAGGTAGGTAGGTACTGGGACTCTCCGAATGTAGCTGCAGCTTAAGTAAGTTTCATCTTTTGGGAAGTCCTCAAGTGGATGGGGAGATTTCAGTCTCTAGATGGAGTCCATGATAGTCTGGTTTGATACTGTGGGATCTGGGGAGCAGTTTCATCTTGACACAACTGGATCAGAGGATTCCAGGAGTTACTAGGCAGTCTCTAAGATGTGAGTCCTCACCCCCAATTTCAACCCAACCCCCACGTACCCTCCACCTTTACTTTGGGTGCTTAGCAGCCAAGAATCAGCTCTGGTTAAAGCCTGTGCTCCTTACTATACAATATGTGTTCCATAATACACATAACTATATTTTTCAATTTTATCAATTGAAAGAAAATTGCTTTCTTTAATAACACTATTACTACTGGTAAAAAAACTAACAACAAATGTTACTCACTCATTCTATGTGATCTACTATTATTTTCCAATTGAAAACCCTTTGGTTGTTTTTCTTGATCTTTTTTATTCAGGGTTTTAATCGCCTAAATCGAATGAATCAAGCAGCAAAACATTTCCTGTTGCAGACCATTGAAAATGGATCCTGGGTAGGGATGGTGCACTTTGATAGTACAGCCAACATTAAAAGTAATCTAATCCAAATAATAAGCAGCAAGGAAAGAAACAACCTCTTGGAGAGCTTACCTACAGCAGCTAATGGAGGAACTTCCATCTGTGCTGGAATTAGAGCAGCATTTCAGGTGAGAATCATATTGCAAATGTAGTTTGTTCTCTTTTTAAAAAATTGAGGTATAACTGGCATACAATACCTTACTAGTTTCATAGTGATTTGATATGTTTATACATTACAAAATGATCCCCACAATAAGTCTAGTCACTACCTGTTACCATACAAAGTTATTACAATATTAGTAGTAGCTGTATTCCCTATGCCGTACATTTATCTCCATCACTTACTTATTTAATGACTTAAAATTTGTACCTCTTAATCCGTTCACCTAGTTTCTTCTTTTTTTATTTAAATTCAATTAGCCAACATATAGTACATCATTAGTTTTGAATATAATGTTCAATGATTCATTAGTTGTGTATAACACCCAGTGCTCATCATATCACGTGCCTCCTTAACGTTCATCATCCAGTTACCCCATCCTCCCACCCACCTTCCCTTCCACAACCCTGTTTGTTTTCTGGAGTCAAGAGTCTCATATGGTTTGTCTCCCTCTCTGATTTCTTCCTCTTTGCACCCCAATGTTCATAGCAGCAATGTTCACAATAGCCAAACTGTAGTTTCTTCTTTTTTATAATTAGGACATTTTTATGTTAAATGCTGCCACACATACTTACTGCCTAATTTTAACATGACTAATACAAAGAAGCACAGGACGAAGCCCATAGAAAAAAATCATTTAATGATTTTTTAATGGATCAGTAAATCAATGAATAAACTGATGGTTGAATAAATGACTATTAAAATGCCACTATAGTATAAGCCAAATGAAGTTAGGGACCTTGTCTTGTTACCATGCAGCAGTCAGTGCTCAATAAATATTAAATAAATATTTATGCCTGGGCAGCAAAACTCGTCAACTCCTAAGACAATGAAACAATTTATATGGTATGACTCCACTTTGGGCCAATCTTCATTTCAGTTTCTGTGACACTCAGTTGGGGAAAACTGATGTTTATCAAAGCAGATGTAGCAGGGGCTGTTAGTCATGATTAGGGTCAAAATACTTGTCAGAACATGAGTTTTAAAATCAGAGTACTGGCTCTACCACCTACTAATTATGTGATCTTAGGCAAAGTTTGCAATCTCTTTGGACTCCCAGTGTCTTATTTATAAAATATAGGAAAAACAAGACCTACCTCATAGGACTATTATGAAGATTAAATGAAATGCTATACTTATGTATATAGAAAAATATTTATTATATAGTAAATACATATTTCACAAATGTCATAATAATGACAATGGTCATATATATTTGGATAAAAATAAGAGTCACAATATATAATATATATTTCACTCAGACATATAGGGGGAGTGTGATGGGAATGCTGTATAAATGCAATAAATGTATTAAAGCATTGTCTATCTTTTTGTTTAATTTTAATGTATGTCAGAGCATATTTTACATATATTACAATATATAAAAGCCATTGTTTGCCTAAAAACATGCAAAAATTGCAATGAGTCTGGTCACTTTGTTCCCTGACACCAGTTTTATTAGGAATATCTAAGTTCCATACCCTCCTGTTTTTATTTATTTTTAAATTCAATTAATTAACACATAATGTATTATTTGCTTCAGGGGGACAGGTCTGTGATTCATCAGTCTTATATAATAGCAGTAGTTCATTATCTAAATCCTCTTCTGCAAATCTACATACACCTCCACTCCACATTCATCAAAGCCACTGATAATCTGTCATTTGTTTCCTCTTGGCTTGGACTCAATTTCTCAAAATGGTGTACCAAGAAGCCACTACTATTTAAAGCTGTCAAAGATGAAATATGGTTGCTATCCTGGGATAAATTCTTTTTATCCTCTCTTATAGGCACCTAGATTCAGAACTCTGAGTTTCAAACTGTTTGGCTTTATAAGAAATGGGTTCAAGCCACAAATAGAACTCAATTTCAATAAATATAATTCGTGTATTCTCTGAGCACCACCAATATTCTTGGTTTTGTGCTCATTACTGTTAGAGGTAAAATAAAAGTTATATAACAAGATCCCTAAACTTGACCTGCTTAGAACTTTCCATATCTTTTCTTTATAAGCATACTAAAGGTTCCCTAATTTGGGATTATTAATTTTTTTTAAATGTTGAGGTAGAGTTTTAATGCACGTAGCTGTATATGCAACAGACTTTATACACTGAAGTCTTGTTAGAGGGTAGTCTGGTCAGAGAAAGCAGAGAAATATTTAATGCCACATTCTGCAGTTATATTTTTTTGGTGTCTGGTTGACCTGAGTCCTCAGACTGAAATGCCACTGTCATTTAACCCAAGTAGAATTTTTCATAGCCCTGCACCCACATAACTTCATTTGAACACACATTCCCTGCAGCAGATAGACACAAAAAAAAATAATGTTTAAGTTCCCCTAAAAGTTGTTGAGTGCAGATTCTATTATTTTAAAACAGACGTTATCTCTTTTCTGCACCCTTTTGTTTATTTTGTCTGCACATTTTTTTCTAGTATCCTGTAAGTCTTTTGATCTAGGAACACCAATAATTACATTCTGATTGTATCTGTAGGTAATTAGAGAAGTATACCCTCAAATAGATGGATCCGAAATTGTCTTGCTAACCGATGGGGAGGATAACTCTGCAAAGAATTGTATTGATGAAGTGACGCAAAGTGGGGCTATCATTCATTTGATTGCTTTGGGACCATCTGCCGATCAAGCCGTCATAGAGATGAGTGCTATGACAGGTGAAATATGACCTATATATATATAAAAGTCCTTTGATAGCAATGCATAAGTGTAAAGGCTGACAACAATTTCTCTCAAGCTCTTGCCCTGCAGTTCTATGCCAGGACCTTGGAACCAGGGTCGAACCAGACCTGATCTCTGTTCTCAAGGTGCTCACAGTACTGCTGGCTGGAGAGATAAATAAAACTACTAATCAAATAGCATTATCAGATAACATCCTTCCATGACAGGAGAAATATATAGAAATAAAGTACTATGTGAGCAGAAGAACCATAAACTCTCCCAGAGTTGTATGGAGTCAGAGAAAGAAGCATGAGAAATGAGGTGACTTCTGAGCTGGGCCTTGAACAAGGTGTTTACTTTTCTGGAGAAAGGAGGGGTGAGAGAAGATGATCAGGTCATGAACAAAAAATTCATGTTGGGTGACAATGCAAGGCACATGGAGAGGTAACGGGAAATCCATGAAACCAGAGCATAGGCTTTGGGGTTGGGGTGGGGGCCAGATGGGATTAACAGAGTCTCAGGCTGAATAAATCTAAATAACAACAAAATTTCTAGATGAATTATAGGGCAGATGCTACCTTAGGTACAGACAAATAATGAAAATGGACCACATGTTTTCTGTGCCTTCTTAAACATAGTAGGATAAACAAAATTTTTAAGATTATGAATACTAATTGTATTGGGTTGACTTCTAATGCTACCAAATATATACTTGCTTGTTAATGCTTAGTTGCACAAACTGCCATCATTTCAAAGTACTTTCATGGCTATTGTAAAATTTATTTCTGTCCCAAGTGTCCATCCAAGGTAATGCTTTTTTAAATTTGTCTCTATTGCTTACTGTTTTTCTATCTCCCCATTGCCAGTTATTGTCAGGATACCTCAATACGACAGCTCTTTAGCCTTTCTGAACTGATTCTGACCCACTTTGGCAGAAAAAAAAATCTGAAGGCCAGAATTATCATAACTGTATCTGAAATAAAAGTGAGCAATTACCCTAAAGGGCCATGCAGTCTGTGAGCTTTAATATGTGGAACTGTAACATCTTTCATATTCTGTGATTATTTCATGCATTTCAGACAGAAATATTTCTATAAGTGGGGTATGAAAGTTGCTTACATTTCCTGGTTATGACAATTTAACATTTCATGGTTAATCTTTACACATACCTGACTTTGTTCTATTTTAATAATATATACAGAAACTATAATTTTGTTTACCCTGTTACCTTATTAATCATAAAATGTGATAGGTATATATTTTCTAGAAAGCAACCTACTTAATGTATTTACATTTTAGGAGGAAACCATTTTTTTGCTTCTGATGAAGCCCAGAACAACGGCCTCATTGATGCTTTCGGGGCCCTTGCATCAGGAAACACCGATCTTTCCCAACAGCCTCTTCAGGTCAGAGCTTCCACTCCTCAGGTCTTTGTGTTTACATTTAGCCATAACCAAAAAAATAATTCAGTTGTTGTAAGTTTTGAGTCCTATATTTTTCTCAAAGTAAATTTTTAATTAAAATTAAAATTTCAGTATGAAATAGAAATTATTCTTTGGATATGACTAAATTAAGTAGTGAAATAGCAGGTATATTTTTTCTTTTTCTTTTCCCACAGAATTTGGTTAAGGGATAACATCAAAACTCAATAATGTTAAATTTTCTGCCAAAAATAGACTTTGTCTCATAATATAGCTTTCATTTTTCTATGAATGCATAAAAATATCTCATGCTTCCAAGATTTCCCCCACCCTTCCCTGTTGTGAAATAGATTTAAATTAGGTGAATGCACTCAAGAACTCAGTTTGAAAATGAAAGCAATGTAACTTGGAAATAATTTATCAGAAAAAAGACAGTGAATAATCATTGCATATCTACAAATTTAGGGCTCATCTTACTTCTTCAACCACTTTTTTCACTGACTTTTCATTTTATTCATCTCTCTTCTGAACTCTACTTCTTTTCTCATTTGTGTTTCAACAATACCACCATTTTCTATTTAGATTCAAAAATTTTACAACTTCCTTCTTCATTCCTCATTCACATCCCATGTGAAATGTCAACACAGCCTGTTTCCTTCAAAATATTTTTTACAAAATTCAATTTCTATCAATATCTATTCCCACCAAGTGAGTATCATGTCATTTCATCTTCCAGTTCATCAAGTTACTGTCCACATTACAACTTGCCATGATCACCTAAACAAACCTATTTTCCTCTATTCTCCAACACTGAAGAGCACGAAGGTATAGGATTCAGAGTTAAGATAATATGTGCAGATTGGTTTGGAAGTTGGGTTTGCAGCTTCACCCTGAAAACAGTTTAAAAATAGATGTAGCTTGGCAGTGTATGGAGAATAAACTGAAGGAGAATAAAGTTCATTTCTGAAGGTTTCAATCTGGATGACTGAAAAAAAATGAAGACAAAATTGACATGTAAACAGGGAGAAGTGATTTTGAGAATATTATTTTCTGATTATTTTAACCTTGGGTTTTGAGTGGATGGTGGAACATTAAAATGGAATATTCCAAAGGAATTTTAAAATATAAGAGCAGAATGTGGGAAATCATCCAGAAAGAAGACACATGCATGCAGGATATGCTCAAAGTTTTAAGAATGGCTTTCTAAATGATGTGGAAAGGGCAGAAAGTTCTATCCCGGTCACTCGAAATGCCTATAGGTTCTTAAGAGAAATAACTAAAGGAAAACAAATTTTTGAAAGGTTAACCTGGATTTGTGTACATGATGTATAGCTCTTGGGAGAGAATAGTGAAAATAGTTAGAGGTACATTGCAATAATCTGAGTAGATGGGAACATGGGGATGGTGGCAGCTAGAATACAGAGCAAAGGCCACATTTCACTCTTTACTCAGTTATTTTCCCCTAATATTACTATGTAGTCAAAGCCTTCCAACTTTCTTAGACTTTCCTGATGGGGTACCTGAAAAAGTCACTCCATTCAGATTTAACTCGGTAATACTTGGTCTACTCAAAGACATGTCCACTTAACATAGATTTTTGTCATTGCAATGTGATTTCAGTGGTAGAATTCACTCCCTTCTATCAGCACTGGTGTGAAAGTATTTTTGGTTTATGACTGGTTAAGAATAGAAACGAGATTTCCCATCATTCCTGAAATGACACACTTATAGAAAGCACTTTCTGGTCAGTGCATAAACTTTGCTTTCCTCGACTAAGAGCTATCCACAAAGACTTGAAAAATTTTCTTTGAATCTCCTCTCAGAGAACATCCTATCTTTCACATCTCTTTTCAGGATTCCAATCTTCACAAACAGTTTGCCCTCTTTCCACTCTTGTTGGACATGTTTACTGTCTGGTGCTACTCACTCTACTTCATGTGTGAAAATTATTTCAAGATTTTACATCAGGAAAACCTCCATGTTTGCTTGTCTCATCATTTGATAGTCCTGATTTTCTCTGTTGAGGCCTCTTTTTACTGTGTCTTTATTCAAATACTCTAGGCACTACCAATAAGTATTTTTTTTAATTCATCATTTAGATGGATAAACTGAGGGTAACACACACACACACACACACACACACGCACACGCACACACATCCTACAGCTAATTCTTCTCTGAGGTTGTAGCACTCTTTACTGCTAAAAACTTGGGTGGATGTTTGCCAAGACAATGGGAAAAAAATAATAGGGTCATATCTCCAACTATAAAACCCATTCTCCTGCTTTAATGCTTTTATAATACTTTATCCTTTCCTGAGACTGTATTTCCACACTATCTGACTGTCACATCCCAATCAGCTTTCAGAGAGATCACAAGCCTAAGGTAGGATGCCCTATATAAGCTTGTTCTCCAGCCAGAAATTAAAAACTGGATGAAAAATGAAAACAGAATAAAATTGCTCTCTTCTCCAGTCATTAATTTTTAAAATCCTTTTAAACAGCTTGAAAGTAAGGGATTAACACTCAACGATAATTCCTGGATGAATGGCACTGTAATAATTGATAGCACTGTGGGAAAGGACACATTCTTTCTCATCACATGGACCACACAGGCTCCTGTTATTTCTCTCTGGGATCCCAATGGAACACCAATGAGAAATTTCACAGTGGACACAGTTTCCAAAATGGCCTATCTCAATATTCCAGGAACTGCAATGGTAAGCAATTAGCTTTTAGACTTCCTCCCACATTTGTTTTGTAGCTGAAAATACATTGTTTACTATCACAACTATAGGTGTCACTACTTGTATCATCTTCAAAATTATAACAAAATAGAATGTACTTTCTATGCCTGTGTGCTCCCAAAATTATGGTGGCAGGTAAAAGGAAGAAAGAATGTATACATTAGGAGAAAGAGAAGGAAAAAAATTAGGTAGGCTAAGAATAACTTTAAAGAGGCAATGAAGGGAGACTCTCTGCAAGTGGTGTTTAGATAGCTATAGAGTTATTCCTTATTAGCACTACCAGACCATAGAATCTGTGGACTTTGAGGTTAAAGAAAAAGGCCAAGACCAAGGCAAACTTTCCCAAACTTATTTTTCCCAGCTGAGATTTCTCAACGTTTGGAAATCATGTATGGCAATAGCCAGGATGCCCTCTCTAAACTGCCTCAGTTTTCCTCCTTTTACCCTCAAAACTGTCAAAACCCTGTGTATTCTGTAACATACTTATAAAATTTATTTTATGATAGTAAAAACACAAAAAAACCTTGATCATGGATATTTACTACATTTCCATTGAATTTTTAGGTGGGTGTTTGGACTTACAGTCTTCAAGCCAAAGCAATCGCAGAAACATTAACTATCACAGTAAATTCTCAGGCAGCCAATTCTTCTGTGCCTCCGATCACAGTGAATGCTAAAATGAATAAAGACACAAACAGTTTTCCCAGCCCAATGATTGTTTATGCAGAAGTTCTACAAGGGTATGTACCAATTCTTGGAGCCAATGTGACTGCTTTCATTGAATCAAATAATGGAAAAACGGAAGTTTTGGAACTTTTGGATAATGGTGCAGGTAACTCACAGGTTTTTTTTAAGAATAAGCCTGTAATTTCATAACTCAGGATATGTTATGGGTCCCTGCAGCAATGTGGGGCAATAGGACAGACACCAGAAGAATTGATGCAAAGTATGGATGAACAGCAGGACTAGCAGGAAATTCTGTCCACATAAAACCTATGAAGTATTTAGCAAGTGCCCTGCACATAGTAAGCACTCACTAAATGTTATTTACTGTCATTATTATTTTGTCACCTGGACAACCAATGTCTGTTACCAGTCAGGAAGGTCTCATTCAGGAAGTTGAGAACAGCATTAAGAATTCGGAAAAAGTGTTTCTTAGGGGCAAATCATTAAGAAAGTCTAGCTGGAGTGAGTGAAGCACAAGCAAGCAGATGGGGTTAAGTGACAGAACTTGAGCACCTGGCAGAGAAGGGGGAACAGGTAAGAGTAATACCCAAGAGCTGGAAAAAAGTGCAACATGTAGTCTTGGGAACTGAGGCCCAAGGTCAGGTAGAACTGCCAAAACATATGAGAGACATCACTAGAGCATCGGATACCAGATCTGAATGGCAGAAAACAAGACACAGAATTGGCCATGCTCTGTCTCCCTGGTCTGTATGGGTGAATAATACCTTTTTCTCAGACTCTGGACTGTCCTGGGAACTGATCCTTCTTTTGAGAGGGCAGTGAGCAAGGAAATTACCATATTGATAACCTTCTGAGTTGTCAGAATTTCCTATCAGTATCTTTTGCAATGTAATTAATCCAGTCGATTTATAATCCCATCATCAACTAGAATATGCCCTGTGAAAAATTTAGAAGGTAAAGTTGTTCTTTGGTGCACCTCAGTGCCATCATCTGGTATAGTAATAGTTTCCTCGACTATTTCCTGATTTTTCCCCTTTTCCCAACCCCTTCCATGCTACGTTAAAACTTAACCTGTGTCTTGTTCATTTCTCAAGCTTTTACCAGATGTCTACTCAGCTAATTTGAAATGTCTTTACCTAAGGAAGTGTTGGTGATAAACAAAGACTTGGAGCAGAGGTTCTCAGACTTTAGCATATGAAGGAGTCACCTGAAGGGCTTGTTATAACACAGAATGCTAGGCCCTTCCCTCAAAGATCTAAGTAATTTGCATTCCTAATATAATCAACAGGCATGCAGGTGGTGCTTGTCCAAGGACCTCATTTTAAGAACCTCTGTCTTTGAGTGTTAAACCCCCTGAGAAATGTGTTTGCAATTTAATGAATAACTCTAGTACTGTGATATCAAGAAATATACTTATGATACAATATTCCTGAGCTCCCCTAAATGTTTATTCTAATAATAAATGGGGATTTTCCACTGCCAGACCAGGGAGTTAATGGACCATAGAGCAAGAGGTGAGGACACAAAAACAAAAACAACAACAACAAAAAAAGAGTAGTTGAAGAGAAGTCAAAATAAGTCATTTTTGGGTGACTACAGTAAGAATTAAATCCCATCCAAAGATACTTTTTCTTTAGTGGGGATCCTTTTGATTTGAACAGGAGATAAGATAATAATGTGTTTAGATAAAGTAAGAGCTGCAAGAAAACCATTTGGCTAAAATATGGTAAGAAGAGGACTATAATCATCTGCACAGAAGCTGATAAAGTGAAGGTATTTACTATACATACATAGGCATATGATATATATATATATATGCATATATATAATAACACAAAGGTATATCAAGTCGAGAGGATACTGGTTGGTAGAGCATAATGAAAATATTCCCCAATGGGTCAACCACACAATAGCCTGATCAAGGGGATGTGCTTATAAAGTCCATATCCTTGGCTTAGAAAATTCATAAATACTTCTTTTTCTTCACAATAATACTTTATTCCTTCATTTCTATAACAAGGTGCCGATTCCTTCAAGAATGATGGGGTGTACTCCAGATATTTTATAGCTTATTCAGAAAACGGCAGATATAGCTTAAAAGTACGGGCTCATAGAGGGGCAAATGTGGCCACACGATACTTAAGGCATCCACTGAATAGAGCTGCACATATACCAGGATGGGTAGTGGACGGTGAGTGATGATATCTGATATCTGGCTTGAATAATTGTGAGTTAACATGATTAAAGCTTCAAACACTTTACAACTCAAAGTACAGCTTTTCTCATTTCTGAAATGAAGTTCTCAGTCATACTGGGTTTTGCCTCCAAAATAACCTAAGTTTTGGTATAGTGTCTGGCATCTAGTAAGCACTCAATAAATGTCAGCCATTGTTATATTAGTTTGGAACACCAAACCAACATCAACAACAATATATCAATTTCTAACTCAAGATAAAGAAAACAGGCTAATGTGTTATGTACCTAAATACAAGCTTGTGGCAGAATTTATTTTTCAGGTTACACAGATACCTGATTCAGTTTACAAAGATACCTAAATAAGTTATTTATTTTGAATGTTTTTATTAGGTCAAAAGCAAAAACGTGTAGCGTAAGATGATGATTAGGATTAAGAATGCATTCTTTGTTAGCTTTCCTTCAGCTTGTCCCTTACCTTGTGCATTTTAGAGGTTCTCTGTTGGCAAGTGGAATATAACTTGAAGTACTATTCCTTAGCACTTGTAGCAGGGAGGAAGGGAGAAGACTGGCACAAGTGGTTTAAAGGAAAACAGTAAAAATTTCCCCAGGTTTATTCCTAGCTTGGAGATAATTTGAGAATATTGCAATTCTTTTTTTAAAGGTCATATATTGAATTATATAACATTATTCCCATTCAATGAAGCCTTAATTCCAAAGTGATTTGTTATCCGATTCTATCCTGCAATATCCTGGTCAGGATGCTAAAGAAAAAATTCTGCCACCAATTGGATGCTTATGACTTGATCACCAAACTTAGTAAAATGTGACTGTGTATACGTATGAAAAAAGGGGAGGGGCAGGAAGATGTAGAATGAGGAATTCAATTCACTGAGTTCTAAAAATACTAGTATAGACTTGCTTATTAAATACAGCAAATTTTTAACACAGGAAAAATTGAAGGTAATCCACCAAGAGCCGAAATTGATGAGAATATTCAAACAACCTTGGAGAGTTTTACCAGAACAGCATCTGGAGGTGCATTTGTGATTTCAAATGTTTCAAAACTTCCCTTGCCTGACCTGTATCCTCCAAGTCAAATCACAGACCTTGAGGCCACACCTGATGGGGATGAGATCAGTCTGACATGGACAGCACCAGGAGATAATTTTGACGTTGGAAAAGGTAAGGATGAAGTGACCTGTAGTGTTAAGTGAAAGGTGCTCATTGCAAAAGCAAGGGTATAAGTGTACATGGGAGGGGAACAATTTTTAATTGACTTCTCAGTGAAGGATTAATTTTATAATCTGATACTTTCAAATCAATCAAACATGACACATTATAAACTGGTCCCACTTTTCAAATAAAGTAGATAGCATTTAGCAGTTTAAAAATCAGAATTAAGCTTTCATTGAAAAATTAGTAAGGCTTTGGCTGTGAGTATAAGCTTTGCATAACTAAACATTTTTGAAGAGAATGGATAAAATGGAATTTAACTTGTATTCGTCAGTTTCTAAGCTATATGTAATTTTTTTTCCTTAGCTGAACGGTATATCATAAGAATAAGTGGAAGTATCCTGGATCTAAGAGACAATTTTGATAATGCTCTCCAAGTAAACACTTCTGATCTGTTACCAAATGAGGCCAACTCCAAAGAAAACTTTACATTTAAACCAGGAAATATCTCAGAAGAAAATACAACTCACATATTTATTGCCATTCAAAGTGTGGATAAAAGCAATTTGACATCAAAATTATCCAACATTGCACAAGTAGCTTTGTTTATTCCTCAAGCAGAACCTGATCCTGATGAAAGTCATCCTAATTCTGGAATTAGCATTTCTTCTTTGGTGTTGTTAGTGGTTGGATCTGTGGTAATTGTTAGTTTTATTTTAAGTGCCACCATTTTTATCTTACACAGGAAAAAAAATGCAAGAAGACCTAAAACAGGATTTTAAAAAACATCAACAACAAACTGAAGGATATTTCTGAATTTTTAAATTCATTCTGTGTGACCATGAATTCATTAAAATAATTGTAAGAGTTCTAGAAGGAATACTTTGATTAAATATAAATATCCAGGGGTACTTGGAAAATTAAGTCAATATTAAAGTTCACACTTTTATTTATTTGTTATTTGTCATAAAGAATATGAATAAAGATTTTTTATATTGATACCTTATATTCATGTTGATTATCTGATACAAAAGTTTTCTAGAATGATAATTCAAATTCCATCAAGAAGTTAAATTTATCTATTTCAGTAGTCAAAATACAAGTATAAGAGAGCAAATAAGTAATATGTGAGAAAAAAATGAATGTGGTCTTGGTACTTTTAAGTATAAATTGGTATTATTGCTTTCACCTAAAGTCTCTACTTACTACGAATATATACAACATGAATAAGTTCATGTTGACTATAATTCATTGACATGGAAGATACTACCAAAAAAATCAGTAACCATCTGTCAAACCCCAGTTTTTCCTTATTTCAGCTCAATATAATCATATCCATATCCATATATATATATCCCTTTTCACTTAAAAAGCCATTCCTACCTATGTATTTTTTCTTTTATTATAGGAAAGAATTACTGAAGCTACTACCTATTGCCCTTGTTTTCAGATAAAGAAAACTAAAACATTTAAAATATAATATTTTAATTATTACTCAAAATTATAGCCTAAAAGTCAGAACCATAGTAATAAACAAGATCAATTAAATTAAATCAGTTAAAGAGACTGTAGGTAGGGAAGAGCAGGTTCACATTGTAGGCCATGGCCAGACCTGCCAGAGACCATAATGACACAAACAAAATGAGACATAAAACACCTACTCTCTTGCATAGAAATTCTTTCAGCACAGTGGAAAGCCATAGTTACATGCTTTATGGAGAAAACATAGGAAAGGGATAAATATAAGACACCTGGCCTTTTACCAAGCAGGGAATAAAAGCCTAAAATTTTATGTTGGCAACAAAAATAATACATGACAGCTAGACATTCCCTGTGTCCTTTCTACCCACCCCACTGCTCTAGAAGCAAAGCCCACCAACCAGGTTATTACCCTTCCTGATGTTCCAGTATAATAACTATGCTCAGGTGGGTCTCAGTAGTGGGCTCTCAGGTCAGACTTCCAGGTCAGACCCTAGTTTAGTTTTATTTCCAGATCTGCCTCAGTAGCTAATTGTTGAATTAGTAAGAATCAGACAAATAACTGAATGGTTACATTGTTATAGTCAGTACAGGCTATATAATTCAAAGGGCCTAATGCAAAAGAGAAAATGAGGGATCCCTGTTCAAAAATTAAAAAGAATTTCAAGATGGCAATGGCAAAGCATTGATCGAGACCTATTCTCTGTGTAAATGCACATGTCTCATGCCCATGAAGCCAATCCTGGCTGTAGCCTAGAATAAACTGGTGATAGTATATATAGTATGGGATCTCTGCATGGGTCTTCTATTATGGCCACATGGCATCACTCATAGTCTAATAGTTGATCCAGTTAATCACCAAAAGAAGTACCAGGTTTGGAAAAGGAACCTCAGGGCCATCACCTGTCGCAGGGAATCTAGCTACAGAAAATAAATCTAAATTGTCCTAGCAAAGGAAAAGAAGCAGCTCTAGGTGGAGGATGACAACCCCTGTACCAACCTTAGAGAATCAAATGACTGCAGGATTCCTGAATGGAAAAAAGGCTCATATTAGCAACCACCCAAGTGGCTGCTGCCCCTTGAGGCAGGAGCGGACAGTGTTACCAGCTAAATGCTGAGGGGTGATATACATTCACAATCATAGCTGCTCAACCAGGACTGAGGGAAATACCTTCTCATGCTCTTATTCATACTACTTGTGGTGGCTAGTGTTTCAGGTCAGAATGACCTAATAAAGCATGTATAAATGGTGGGACCCAAACACAGTGCCTGATAAACATGTACTGTGAAACCAACATAAAATGAGTCTAGGAAGAGCACAACTCGAAGTAATAGTGAAGTGAGCCAGGCTACTGTAGGCCAAACAGAAAAGTATATACCTAGTCCCCAAAATGATTTCTAAAGATCCACAATTCATATTATTATCATTATTATCATTATCTCCTATTATTATTATTATTATTATCATCATCATCATCTTCATCATACCACAACATGGCTTTGGGTAGTCACCTCCTACATTGAATCTTGGCTGTCCCAATGACTTGCTTTAACTAACAGAGTATAGCAGAAATGATGAAAGCTTCCACTTGTGTGTTCTTGGGAACTCTGAGCTTCTATACACAAACTTCAGCTGTAGTGATGAAGAGACCACTAAAGAGTTTCTGAGACTATATGGAGAAAGAAAGAGGCCAAAATCTCTACTTCCCAGGCAAGCCTCAAGACGATTCAATTCACGATCACCAGACTCTAAGCATGACCAACAAAGGAAACTCCCTTTTAAGCCCAGTCAACAAAAAGACAATATAATGGTTGGAGAAAAATTGTTGTTGTTTTAAGCCTCTGAGCTTTCAAATGGTTCAGTCCATAGCACTAAATGAGTCAAACCTCTACATGATTCCATTCATAGTCACCAAACTTTAAGTAAGACTAGCAGAAGAGCCACCTAACTTAGCCCAGTCAAGCCAGAGAATCATGAAAATAGTAAAATGGTTGTTTTAAGCCACTAAGCTTTGGGACAGTTTGATCCACAGTAAAAGATAACTCAAACAATAATGGTATTAGAGTTCCATCAGGGAAACAGAACCACTACGCACAGAGTAGGGAATCTATTAAAGGAGTTAAGCTGAGGAAGTAAAGAACTGAAGAAAGGAGTTGGAGGATCCAGAAAAAAAAGTTACTATCAAGCCTCCCTGAAACACTGGAGTTGGTTTTTGGTGTTAGATGTTGGGAGCTCAGCAAGACCAAGAACTGGAATAAAACTGTGAATGAGGCTCATATAGAAGACTGTTGCCTCTGCATAGCTACCACCTCTGTGGGTTTGTTGCTGAGCGTCCTGTGGTGGTTCTGGCATCAGTGTAGTCAGCAAGGCCAGCATTCAGGAAGAAGAGTTGGAGGATACCAGCCCATCTCTTTCTTACTGCCTCTTATTGCCTCACCTTCAGACATGTATGGCTGCTGCTTTACCTCTGCCTTTCAAATTTCAAGTGAATGTCTGTTTTCACCAACTCTCACCCAAAATCATGAGGTTTCTGGGAAATGTAGTCTAGTTTCTCCAAATTGCCTCAGGAAGGCCACATCAAATATGGAAGAATGCAACAGTGACAAGTGACAATTGTGGAACAGCAAGGAATTTCCTTACCAGGAGGTGTGTGGAACCTCCCCAGATTAATAATGAATTATTTACAAATAATAAATATATACATAACTAAAAATAATTATAAATATATGACTAAATTAAATGAATTAAATTTTTAAATAAATAATCTTAAAAGACAAAGGGCAGGAGGCTATGAGCTCCTGTGACCTGGCTGATTACTCACTTCACATTGGTGGCACTGAATACAGAACACGGAAGCACAGAGGTAGTCATTAAGCATAACAACACAAAGTTACAAATGACCTACATATAAGGGCAATTGTGGTAAAGAAAGAATGTGTTGTAAGTAAACAGGGAAAGTATGTATACATAATCCTTTCAAGAATCTTGACTATGAAATAGAACATAGAGAAGGAGTAGAAATTGGAAGAGGTAATGTGTGGTTAAGAGAGGTTTGATTTGTGGAACAAGGAAGTGCTATATTTTATTATAAGTACTATAGAAATATTTGATATTTTAAGCTTTATATATGTAAACTGATAAAAAAATTTTAACTTTTAAGTCTTTGGAGACAGACTTTGGTATAGAATTGAACTATAGTTAAGCCTTACTTTTCTCTTTTGTAAAAATTAGATACTAGCAGCACCTCCAAGTGCTGTGTGAATCCCATTAGAAAATGGGAGGTGATTGGCCCCATTCCTGCACATAGTTAGTGCCCAATTTATGGCAACTTTATGTTAACAAGGTTTGTATTGCTGTATCCCAAACTCAGGGATCCTAGCACTGAGAGCCACCTATCCGACAGTCAGTCAGTTTATGAGGCTCCTACTATTTGCCATCATTCTGCAGTAAGTGCTGTGGAAAAGTGGTGAATGAAAAAGACACTCTCAGTCCTCATAGAGGTCACAGCGTCACAGGAAAGCCCAATATTAGGAAAAACCACAAGATATAAATAATTATGTTTTCAAAGTGGTCTGAAACATCATTGTTACTGAATGAGATTCATCAACTCCATCACAAATAAAATCCTCACCCATTCACACATCTGATCCTCCATTCATATTCAGATTTCCTAGGCGCACTCTTGCTTCTGCCCTCAGTATGGGACCTTTGCTCTTGAAACAGGATAAAATTTAGTACTCACCCAGATTCCATTTTCCTGAAATCAATCATGAAGGCCCAAATCTGAGAACAAAAAGTGTTCCCAGATTCCAAGAATGAGGTAATCCAAGTATCTCAGATTTCAAGTTTAGAATATTGCCAGCCACATCTCCTTACAGCAAGGGTCAGCTGAGCTATGCTATCACCACTCACCAATCCCACTACCCTAACCATTCCCCAGTATAAGAAGAAAACTAGGAGAGAGAAAAGAGGGTTGGTCTGTTAGTGGTAAATCTCAGGAAGCCACATAAATTAAGAGATGGTAATTCTCTCATACCAATATTGCTGAACCACTAGATGAGCAGAGTTCTACATGCTGCTAAGACTGAAGAAATGGGCAAGAAAGAGAAGGTAGAAAAGAGAGGTCTGCCAATGGAATCACCTGCATGCACTAAGGATTTCATGCATGTTTGATACATTAAAGAATGTAGTTTCTTATTGACTGAGGGGAATTGTAGAAGATGACTGGGTTTGATTTACTTGGGATCTCCCATGCCAAGGAATTGTGTAGAGAGAAGAGATTACACAACCCAACTAAGAACTTGCTAGAGACCGGCCTTTGAGCACCCACCACCCTGAGTGACATCTGAAACTACACAACACCAGGAGAGCTCAAGACACTGGCCTCTCCTATTCCTCCTCCCCAAGACTCAAGTAGAATGCACCTAGGAAAAGGGAGAAGCAGCTAATTGAGACTGAGGCCATATACCCCATTCTCCCACTATTTCAAGTCACTGAAGACAAGTCTGAATTAGAAGAAGAGAAAGAAAAGAGCTGCAGCTCAAGTAAATATACAAGTTTTAATATGAACAGGATTTGGGTCTTACCATAAAACTAGAACTGTTTGAATAGCTAAAACTGACAATACTAATGGAATTGGGCTATGATGTCAGTAAGAGAATTTGCTACCCAAAGAGATAGGGGACCTCAATGGAACACAGCTCATTATAGCTACTGGAAAACATCATTTTTTCATGTTTATATACTAATAAGTTAATCCTGCTCAATAATTGGGTTTCGCAGTAATTGATCACATTCAACAATATCACTGGACAAACTTATGGTGACAAACTAACTGATACACAGACCCAATCCTTAGACACGAAACTTCTATCTTTCCACTTTATTCCCTCTTGTAAAAAACACTTGTGTTTATCTCCCCATCCATTCATCCTTCCGTAGGTAAAAGTCCAGTCATTTTCCTTGCTGGACTTCTTGGCAAGTCTTTGTGTTCATCTCCAGTCAGCCCTTTACTTCTGGTGCCCAGCATGGCTTCTTCTTTTGGACTGGTCTCATGTCCTTCAGTTTCTGTCTTCTGTTTCCACAGAATCCTAAACCTTATCAGGACCACCACATACACAACTCTAAAGGGATCCATTCAAATCATTCCTTACATGAATGGCACTGCTGGAGTTTCACAAAGCACAGTCTTTATATCCTCATGTGGTAGTCCTACCTTTAAAGCTGACATATGAAAAAATAAGTATACTTTGTAAATAACTTTATGTTGCTCCATGAACAAGGAAGTTGTCTCAAAGCCTTAGCGCCTATAATAACATTTTAATAAAATACCTGTTCAAATAATATTTGTTACACTTTAATTATTTGATTTACAATCCCAGGACCCTGCTTTCTTTAATAATTCATATGATGATCAGCTCATTAGTTCCTGATGGGTTTGACCCCATGAGGAATGTAAGCAAAGTACCTCACATCGTGTGTCCTATTTGTTGTCACATGGTTGTCAAGAAATAAGGGAGTGTCTTTTACATAAAATTGTTTTAGAGGTATGTGAGAAACTGAAAAGTAGGAGTTTGATGATATGAACCTAGAGCCATCGCTTATTCCATAATTTGAAGCTCTTGCTAAGCTTGGAACTACCAACTATGAAAATCTTTTGCTTTTCTCTAAACAGGCACGATGTCCCAAAAGTATTTAGAAACTTAATCAGCCAGCTTCCTTCACAGAGGAAATCATTGCTTTCCAGATCCCAGACAGTCTAATGTCAGGGAAGAGTACTATTGCAAAAAGTCCTTTTGAGTTTCCTGTTCCACCTCCACCCTCTGTGCCAACACCATGAACATCACAAACACACACACAATTTTGAGCCAATCTGGAGAATGTGGGTAGTTTAGAGAATTATTTGGATATAAATCTATTAATTTTGGTCAGGAAGCAAAATAATAAAACTGAGTTTCTTTTCTTTACCCACACCTCTTTCTAAGTTTCTTATCTCAATGAGAGAAAAACATCCTACCACCCAGTCATTCAAATCAGAGACCAGGAGACAATCCCCTGGTCCTCCGATTTCCTCACACTTGATATCCAATTAGAAACGAGTCTATCAGTGACATCTCCTTAATCTTAATTTCTCCCTGCCTCACCTTCATTGAGGAGGCCTCAGTTCAGCACCCATTATCATTCCTGGATAAAGATGGTCCCTACTCGATCTATCTTCAGTCTGCCCACCCAAAACATCTACTACATTGCCCCCAAAGTAACCAGAGAAAGACTATACTAGCTCCTGAACTGCTTTCACAATAAAGTCTAAATACCATGAAAGTAGAGACTATGCCTGTTTATACATTACTTTTGCCAAGCACCTAGCACAAAGGCACCACAATATTTGTCAAGTGAATGAATACTAGGCCCCAATCATTTGGCCCCGGACTCTATATCCCTTTTTTTTTTTTAAAAAAAGATTTTATTTATTTATTTGACAGAGAGAGAGAGAGAGACAGCCAGCGAGAGAGGGAACACAAGCAGGGGGAGTGGGGGAGTGGGAGAGGAAGAAGCAGACTCCCATCAGAGGAGCCCGATGTGGAGCTCGATCCCAGAACGCTGGGATCACGCCCTGAGCCGAGGGGACGCTTAACGACTGAGCCACCCAGGCGCCCCTCGGACTCTATATCCCTTATTGCACCATATCCATTGGTCTCACAGCTTCAATCAGGTGAAGACTTTCAGTTTTCCCAAAAGTCCACACTGTTTTACATCTCTGGATCTTTGTCAAGGCCACCATGGCCCCTTCATCCTTCTCCACTTCTAACCCCACCATCTTCAGTCTCCCTTGTGTGTCTTCTGGCCATATGCTCCTCTTTTTTTAAAAGATTTTACTTATTTATTTATTTGACAGACAGACAAAGACAGAGAGTGAAAAAGCAGTGGGAGCAGCAGGCAGCGGGAGAGGGAGAAGCAGGCTCCCCGCTGAGCAGGGAGCTAGACGCAGGGCTCGAACCAGGTCTCCAGGATATGACCTGAGCCAAAGGCAGACACTTAACCAGCTGAGCCACCCAGGCACCACTGCATGCTCCCCTTTTTACTGCTCTCCTGGTTGCCTTCCCAACTCTCAGAGAGAATGGACCACTCCTTTTGTGTCCTACTCTCCACCTTCATATAGTATTCTCACTCCCAAATGTATTTACTTGATTACTTATCTGACAGAAGTGCTCCTTTAGCCCCCTCAACTACATTGTAAGCTCTCTGGAGAACAGAACTGTGTCCTAGGGAGAAGAAATAAAAGAGGAGAGAGGAAAGGGTAAAGTGCTGAATATGTAAATGCACATATAAATACAGAAACTTTCCCATTCCCTTTTCTTACCCTTCTTATCCAATTTGTCACCAAGTCCTGTCAATTCTGAATATCTCCAAAAGCCATCTACCTGTCTCTATTCCTTAGTTCATTCCCCCAGCATCTGTCACCTGGATTCCTACATAATACTTTTCCATTTTGTCCCGCCCAAAAGCATCCAATCATATTGGTAGTAAGGAAAACAGGGATAAAATACAGTCCAAACTCAGCTCCCAAGATGAAGGTTGAAGGAGCAGTATTTGATCATTTGTCTGCCAAGAGAGCGCACATTTTTCTAATTCATACAAGTTGTTTTCTAATTCACATAAGACATATGTGCTAGCAATGTGGCTGTTTCCAACCATTCTTCACCCTGTGATCAGAGTCCTTCTAAAGTACAAATATGATCCTGTCACTCTCCTTTGCAGTTGGTGTGAAGTTCAAACCGCACGATATGACCAAATGCCTTCCATGTTCTACCTCCAGCTTACCACTCCCATCTCAGGTTTCACACCTTCTCACACTGTATATACTGGGCTCTATCTACCCTTTCTCCGCATATTGCAGAATCTATCAACCCCAGGCTGTGAAGTGCTTTTCATTCTCCCTGGAAAGCCCCCTCTCCACCACATCTCCACTTCCACATCCGGCAGTCACAAGGATAACTCATGCCCATACTTCAGGTCTTAGACTTGGTGTCACTCCCCTGGAAACAGTCCCTAACTTCTCCAATCCCCCTTCTGATTGGGTTCAATTCCCTCAAATCACCTCATTCTCACCCTTGGCATAACACTTAGTCCTCTGTGTTTTAACTGACAGTTTACTTGTCCCTATTTCCCTCCAGAAGTGAGCTTCTTGAGGTCAAGAGACAATCTCTTATCACCATTATATCCCCAGTGACTAACACCATGCTCAGTAAATAAAAACACAGGGGCTCCTGGGCAGCCCAGTCAGTTAAGTGTTGAACTCTTGATATCGGCTCAGGCCATGATCTCAGGGTCGTGAGACTGAGCCCTGCAATCGGCTCTGTGCTGAGCGTGCAGCCTGCTTAGGATTCTCTCTCTCCCTCTCCCTCTGCCTCTCCCTACCTCCCCCCATGTGTGCTCACTTTCTCTTTCTCTTAAAAAAAAAAAAGCATAGAATTTGTCTTCTCCAGACTACCAGTTGTAATAAATCCAGCCCAGAACTGAAAAAAGACCACCAAAGGAAACCAGTAGCAACCTTATTGTATAGGCTTAAGCCACAGGAAGACAATATTGTACCCTTAGACAGGAATGTTGAGTCACCCAACTAATGAGGAAAAACTATCTTGAACTATATCCTTATTGTTACTGCAATAACAAATTTTGGTTTAACATTTCCTCTTAAGTAATCTTCCAACTAGCCTTCAGCCTCTATTTAGGTTGATTCAAATTTTATATGAATTTACTTCTGCCTAATCCTCTGATACTAACCCCTTCTGTAATCATGATTACACTTGTTCAGGGCTTTACTTTTGTCTTTCAAATCTATTTTAAAGATATCAAGGCCAGACTCATTCAAAAGCAACTAAAAACTTATTTCACACTTGAGAAATGTAGTCCCTCCCTACCCTGCTGTCAGACTCACTCTTCCTGTACTTCCACATAAATAGCAACACTGCTCCACCCAGCCGCCTGAATTCAAATCCAGAAGTCATTTGTGTTTTTTTGAAAATCCTGATTTTTCATAGCTGACTCCTTCTTTTCACATCTGTTTAAATATCTCTATACCTAGGCCTTTTCTGCCAACCTAATCTTAAGCAACAACTTTGTCACCATCATCTTTCATTGCTTTTAACACTAGCTGATATATTTTAATGTTCAATGGAACATTAGAATGTTTATTGTTTATCTTCCCCAATGGAATATAAGTTCCATAAGAAAGGTAACCTGTTGGTTTTGCTCACATTATGAACTACAAATGGACCTGGCTCATAATAAATCCTCAGTAATTAACTATTGAATGAGGCAAGGGAAGAATGAACTGGTTATTTTATGTGTCTTCCCTTGTATGAGGACATAAAATCAGGTCAAGGAGGGTTATTTTAAATATTTATGTTATATAATATCCTATCTATATCTTTTACCATTCCTTCCCATTTCTGAGAAGCAAACTTTAGCTTCTGCCATTTGAAAGCTGAATTTCCATAAACACATCCATGTAATCAAAATCAATATCAAGAAAAGACCATTACCAGCATCCCAGATGCCCCCTTTCTGTTCTCTGTATTATCTCCCCAAAAGATATTATGTTGACATCTAACCACATAAATTGTTTTTATCTGTTT
Organism: Ursus maritimus; assembly: GCF_017311325.1. Classification (NCBI taxonomy): domain Eukaryota; kingdom Metazoa; phylum Chordata; class Mammalia; order Carnivora; family Ursidae; genus Ursus; species Ursus maritimus. The sequence continues at coordinate 33,007,065 of NW_024423564.1, read as the reverse complement.
ACAAAGTTTTTTTAAAAAATTATAGTTGACTATGCACTTTACATAAGTAGAATCATATTGTGCATATTTTCTTGTGACTACTTTTACTGAAATGTCTGAGATTCACCCATATAGTTGTATGTTGTTGATTCCGTTACAATATAATACAAGCTTTTTAAATTCAACACTAAATCATTAACATATCGAATTATAAATTTTTAATGATCATATATACATAACAAAATTCATTCAAGGAAATCTAGAATCTATCCAATTTTCACTTTTTTAGAACATTCTTATAGCAAAATCTTAATTTATACCTTTAACTAGTTTGTTAGGAAGAATTTCTAAAGTGAATTTTCAGAGACAAGACCTTTTTTGGGGGTGTTTTGATTCACATGGGTAATTTCTTCACAAGAAAGTATTAGCAACTCTTTTTTTTAAAGATGTATTATTTGAGAGAGAGAGAGAACATGAATGGGAGGGGCAGAGGGAGAGGGAGAGAGAATCTTAAGCAGACTCCGTGCTGAGCGTGGAGCCCTACATGGGGTTTTATCTCAAGACCCTGAGATCATGATCCAAGCCAAAACCTAGAGTCAGACGCTTAACTGTCCACGCCACCCAGGGAACCCTGTAACTCTTTTAATTATCAACTGTATATGGCAGTATTCACCTTCCTAAATACTCACCAAAAGTAGATATACTGTCCTTTTAAAATTTTTGTCAGTGTGACAAAAATGTATGTCATTAATTCATTTTTACAAGTGCAGTTTCTTTTTCTTATTTATTAGTTGAGCAAAAGTTAATCTTGGTCTACTTGAGTTTCCTATGACTGATTCTGTTTTGATAATTTGTATTTGTCTAGTAAAACTGTCCAGTTTATTGAGATTTTTAATGGGTTAGTGGAATCTCATGGTTTTAATTTGCATTCTCTTAACGACTAATTCATTTACATTTTAAAATGGAATAGCAACATTTTAAAATTCTGCTCTGAATCAGACATTAATTTGTGAGATTGGTTTAGATCCTATCTATATAACTAGAAATGCTTTGTTTGCATATATAAGAAATAGATTCTGTAATCAAATTTTATCTTTTAAATTTTCATACAGAACATAGAAAATCAAATATATATTAGAGAGACTTCTGGTTGGAAAATGTGTTATTTGCATGACCCTAAATCGAGCTCATCCACAGGACCATACAAACATTTTGTGACCATAGTTTCCAAAACTGTGAGTTCCATTGAGAAGTAAGATCTAATAGAGGACTGTGGTAGGAAAAGAAATGAACGGTCAGTAAATGTCTGATAGGAGGCTAACTGGTAGAATAAATAAAAAATGAGGAAAGTTTTAGAGCACAGGTCTGGGAAATGGAAGGATATGTGATTTCAGAGAGTTAAATTATTAGAATATTTTCCTAGGGCCGAGAAAAGAGAAAGTATGTTACAAATAGTATTGTTGCTATTTAATTAGTTTTTAAAAATCCAGCTTTATTTACAAAATAACATTAAACATAGAGGCAGAATTCTGTTCAGCAAAATAAAGAATAAGATTTTTAAAGTCTATTATTACTGCATTTTACATTAAGGAGAGAAAACGGGTTTCAATGAGAATGGGTTTCAATGAAAATTTACTAAAAATGAGGGTTCTTAAGTTCTGAAGTGTATTACTTAAAGATCTTATGAAGAATTTTCCTGGGTTGTGATTGAAAAATTGTGTCAGAGTTGACTTACATGTTATATAAGTTGTAATAGAAGCTGAAGTCACTTTTAGAAGAGATTTGCAAGTACAAATTTTCACTTTTCAGGTGAACAATCTAGAAGTTATTTTTGTTTAGGATAAGTGCTACTGGCAAAGTTGCTTTTTGTAAGAGTTTCATGTGCAAATAAATGTCTATTAATCAATAAATTAATAATAACCATATATTAATTCATTCAATGAATATTTAGTTTTTTGCACTCATTCGTAATCAAAAGATATGGACTTAAATCAGCATCAATTCTTATTAACTTTATGCTAGCTTTCTTTATTAACTTCATGCTAGCTTTTTTTGTAAATGTGTAAGGGAAGAAAAAAACACTCCACAGTATTTTGAAGATCTAATATAGATAACATTCCTAGTATAGGACCCAACAAATAGCAGATATTCAACAAAATAAGTTGTCCTTACCAGTTTTCTTAACTGTAAAATTATGATAATAACACATGTCTTTCAGAGTTATCAAGGAAAAGAAAAGCAAAATACCAATTGTAATATATAAACCTATCAAAATGCATGGCACAGAGAAGGAGCTCAGTCATTCTTCCATTCTCTCCTGATTTCTTATCATTTCATTTCCATAACAACAATATTTACTAAGCATTTATGATGTGTACTGGGTGTTGAGCAGTGAAGGTAAACAAGACAAATGTGATACCTGCCCTCACAGAATTTATATGTTTAGGGGAAGACAGATTAATCAATTAATTGCAACTAAATGGCAAGAGGAAGTGAAGAAAGCCTACACTATCAATTCAGCTTTTAATTCTGCCAATGTAGTGCTCAGCACTGGGAATATAAATGTTATGTTTGCTTTCATTTATTTTGAAAAATTAATTAAGGAAGCCTATCTACAGCATGTTCCTAGGTATCTCAGTGAGGTCCTGACTACCCCCTTAGTCCCATCTGTCATTTGATCTATTGTCCTGTGTAGTTTTTATCTTTTTTGGCTCCAAAAGAGATGAATGTCCATCAAGGAATATTTTGCTGTAGCAACATTCACGTTCCCAAAGTATGAATGGTAATTGGTTGCTTACTACAGTTCAAGTAGAGGGTAGCATTAATATTCTTGGCAACAGAATGTGACCCAGTGACAAGGAACTATTCATAAATTCTTGGCATTGTTATCGACATCAAAAATCTCTTGTAGGTTCATGTAGGTGTAAAGTAGCTATTTGCCCTCAGGGATTTGGGGATCACTGTTCAAGCTTACCTGCCTGTGTAAAGTTCCCCTGTGGCTCATGTTGGACTTCCTCTTCCCCTCCTACCTTGTCTACTTCTTAACAGGAAATTCATTTTTTCAGGTTCAATTCAATATGACAAATATTAATTGAATGCCTATCGTATGCATGTCTTCAGAAACATTTTAAATGTTCCTTGTGTGGGAGCAAAGTTCTTAACCCTCTCTCATTAGTCTATGAGCACAGACTTAACATAATTTATTAGAATTCTCCCCTTGGATGAACTGTCTGATTAGCAAGCTTTTATGACCAAAGAAGCAGCATGATCAGTCCATAACTGTGTGTGATATGGTAGGGTAGGAAGGGCTGGCAGGCAGCAGTCAAGGAAAAGGGTTCCTTGAGGTAGGGGAAACTATAAAAATTGCTGAATGGGAAAGCACTGACAGAGATTTGGCAGTGTCAGTGTACTAAACCAAGAAGGGTGATTTAAATAGATAAGAAAAGCTTAAGTGAAATCAGTCAAGCAGAGAAAGACAATAATCATATGATTTCACACATATGTGGAACAGAAGGAATAGCACGGAGGACCACAGGGAAAGGGAGGGAAAACCAAATGGGAAGAAATCAGAAAGGGAGACAAACCATGAGAGACTCTGGACTCTGGGAACAAAATTGAGGGTCACAGAAGGGAGGGGGTGGGGGAATGGGGTAACTGGGTGATGGGTATTAAGGAAGGCATGAGTGGTGATGAGCACTGGGTGTATTAGCAACTAATGAATCGTTGAACACTACATCAAAAACTAATGATGTACTATATGGTGGCTAACTGAACATAATAATAAAAATAAATAAATAAAATAAATAACATTAAAAAAAAAAAACAAAACCCAGACCAGTCACCTGTCTCGGCTCTCTCAAGCCATTCTGGGCCTGCTCGAGAGGCCTTCCCCTACTCTCTCTAGGGATCTCAGTTATGTAGTAATAAACTTTCTTATGCCCTCAGAAAAAAAAGAAAAGAAAAGAAAGACCTGGCCAGGATAGACATGACTGAGCCCCAGGGAATATGGCAGCATACAGCAGGGTAATGATTCTTTTGAGCTTTATTCTACTTCAAATCTTTAATAATAAAAAGTAATACAACATCATGAAAGAACATCTTAGGAACTGAAGAAGACAAAAACCAGGGAATGCCTAAGTTCCCAATGATTTACTCCTTAGCCACGTTGATACCACTCACTTTGGAATATCTATCATTGCTCCCCTTGCTTTATTCCCAACTCTAACAGGTAGCCTAAATAGGTGATTTAGGGTCTTGCCTCCCTTCCCACAGTGTACACTTAACTCTGGACATCCCAATCACAGAATCCTAACACCCTAGCAAAAGTGATTGGTTCAGAAGGTGGACACATGACCTAAGCCAATGCAACCAGATCCCTCACCAGGCTTTTTAAGCTGAGGTAGAAGAATAACTGCTCTTTTCCTAAGTGGTGAGGCAAGGATGATATAAGCATGGAACTACCTGGTTTCCTCCTTGTGGAGAAAGTCAGTCTGGGAGATAGATATTGATAGGATGACAGAAACAAATACAAGAAATAGAGAGTGATTTCTGTTTATCCTTGGCTTCCTATATCAAATATTACTCTACTAATGTAGTAATAAGCTTGGTATGTCCAAAGAACTGAAGCGAAGTGCATGAGAAGACAGTTAAACATATGAGGTTGAAGACCCCAACAATAATGAAATTTTGTGTAGCTTAATAGATCTCAATACTGACTTAATATGAAAATCATTTGGAAGGTTTCTAAAACCATCACTATGGACTTTCATGTACAGTAATGGTGGATTTGGTAATTAATATCAATCTTCCCCCTTCTTTTCAATATTCTACTAGAGAGTCTAGCAATACAGTAAGATAGGAAAAAAACACAAGTAATCTAGATTGGAAAAGAAAACTTTCCTTGTTTGCAAACATAAACATCTATGTAGAAAATCCCACTGATTCTACAAAATAACTACTAAAAGTAATATGTGAGGTCAGCAAGGATGCAGTATACAAGGACAATCCACAAAATAGCAATTGTGTTTCTAAACATTAGCAAAGAAATCTGGAAATGGAAATTTTACAAAAATACAATTTATAATAGCATCAAGAATATAAAATATTTAGAGATAATATAATTGTAAAAAAAAAAACCCTATTCACTGAAAACTATAAAACATTGCTGAGAGAAATTAAGATCTAAATAAATGAAGAGATACATCACATTTATGAGCCAAAAGACAATATTGTTAAGATGGCCATTTTTGCCAAAATTGATCTGTAAATTAGACAAAATCCCAATCAAAGCCCAGCAGGTTTTTTGATAGAAAGGGAGAAGACAATTCTAAAATTTATATGGACTTAAATGGAAATCCCAAGGAACTGGAACAATCAAAAAATTGTCTGAAAAAGAATAAACTTGGAGGGCTTACACCATTTGATTTCAAGACTTACTATAAAACCACAGTACACTGAAAACTATGACACTGATGAAAGTCAGATGCTTAACTGACTGATCCACCCAGGCGCCCTCCATGAACATTTTTTTACAAGTCTTTTAGTGCATATGTGCACACATTATTTTGAATTATATAATTAGTAATAGAATTTCTCGGTCATTGAGTATGCATATGTTCAACTAGAATAGGTAATGCTCGGCACTTTTCCAAAGTTTGGTTCCCAAATTTGAGGAAAGACATGAGTCTACATATTCGAGAAGGCCAGTGAGCCTCAAATAGTATAAATTCAAAGAGATCCACACTGAAACACATTACAATCAAACAGTTGAAAACCAGACAAAGAGAAAATCCTGAAAGCAGCAAGAGAGAAGCAACTCACCACCTATGAGGGACTTTTTCTAATAATATCAACAGCTGATTTCTCATCAGAAACCATAGAGTCTAGAGGGATGTTGGATGACATATTTAAAGTGACAAAAAAAAACAAAACCAAAACAAAACAACAAACAACACTGTCAATCAGGAATTCTACATAGAGCAAAACTATCCTGAAAAATTGGAAACAACCCAAATGTTCATCAACTGATGAACAGAAAAACAAAATGTGGTATATCCACAAATGGCCAACAGGTACATGAAAAAGTGCTCAACATTCCTAATCATCAGGGAAATTCAAATCAAGACCACAATGAGATCTCACTTCATACCTGTTAGAATGGCTATCATCAAAAAGACAAAAGAAAACAAGTGTTGGCAAGGATATGAAGAAAAAGGAACCTTTGTGCATGATTGGTAGGAATGTAAATTAGTACAGCCACTATGGAAAACATGATGGAGGTCCCTCAAAACTTTAAAAATAAAACTACTATATGACCCAGCAATCCACTTCTTGGTATATACCCAAAGCAAACCAAAGCAGGATCTTGAAGAGATATCTGCACCACCATGTTCACTGCAGCACTGCAGCATTCACAATAGCCAAGATATGGAAATAACTTAAGTGTCCATCAAAAGATAAATGGATAAAAAGGATGCAGCATAGGTATACAATGGAATATTATTCAGCCATGAGAAAGAAGGAAATCCTTTCATTTGAAACAACATAAATGAACCTTGAGGACATTCCACTAAGTGAAACAAGCCAGACACATACTGCATGGTATCACTTACATGTGGAATCTTACTTTTTTTAAAGTCAAAGTCATAGAAAAAGAGAGTAGAAAAGTGGTTGCCAGGGCCTGAGGGAAGGGGAAAATAGGGACAGGTTGGTAAAAGCATATAAAATAGCATATTTTATACAAGAGGAATAAGGTCTGGATCGAATTTATACATTGGTGACTATAGTTAATAACACTGTATTGTATAATTGAAATTTGCTCAGTAAGTAGAGTTAAATGTTCTCACACACAAAAACAATAAATATGTGCTATGATGAATGTGTTATTTAATTAGATGGGGGAAATCCTTTCACAGTGTACCTGTATGTTAAATCATCATGAAGTATATTTTACATATGTTCAATTTTATTTGTCAATTATATCTCAACAAAGCTGAGAGGAAATAAACTGATCCATAATCCATTAAAAAATAGATAATAAAACTACAGTAATCAAGAGAGTGTGGTATTAGCAAAATGACAGACACACGGAATAAATAGAATAGAGAGCCCAGAAATAGACCCGCACAAATATAGTCAACTAACATTTGACAAATGTGCAAAGACAATTCAAAGAAGAAAGCACCATTTAACAAATAGGGTTGGAAAAGTGTACATCCATAAGGAAAATAAGGAATCCTATTCTTGAGACATATCATTAGGTGTTAACCTTATATAAAAATTAAGTCAACAAACTACCATAGATCAAAATATAAAACTATAAAATTTCTAGAAGAAAACAAATGAGAAAATCTGTATGCTTTGGGTTTAGAGATAATTTTTCAACTATGACACCAAAAGCATGACCTATAAAAGAAAAATTTAATAACTGACTTTATAAAACTTAAAGACTTGCTCTGCAAAAGACACTGTTAAAAAAAATGAAAAGCGTATTTTCAAATCATATATCTGAAAATGACTTGTAACTTGTAACTCAACAGTAAAAATAAAAACAACTATTTAAAAAAGTAAGCAACAAAATCTGAACAGATCTTCACCAAAGAAAATATACAGGTGGCAAATAAGCATATGAAAATATGGGCTTTTCCTGCAGTAATATTACCATAATGTTCTAAAAGTGATTTCTATTTCCTCATTCCTTCTATATTTATTACTAACAATGTTTTAAGTAAGACTTGTCCTTCCTCATTTTTATTCACATCATATGGACTCAGAAATATTTATTTTATTCCTTTATTTATAATCCAATACAATCATATTTATTTGCTAATGAAGTAAAATTCACATAACTTAAAATTTATCATTGTAACCATTTTAAACTGTAAAGCGTGAACTATATATTGGATAGGCATTCATGAGGTAATATTTGAAATTAGAAAAACCTTGTAGCCAGAGTTAATTCCTGGCGCCACAGTGTCCTTAAAAACTACCATTAAAAAATATTATTTTCAGCATATTTTTTAGAATTATCTAAAATATAAATAATCCAATCCATGCCTTTTACTACATTCACAATGTTGTGCAACCATCATCACTATCTAATTCTAGAATATTTTCATCACCCCCAAAAGAAATCATATATCTGTTAAGCAGTAACTTCCCATTTCCTCTCCCCTCCCCCCACCCTGGTAATGACTAATTTGTTTTCTATCACTATGGATTTGCCTATTCTGGACATTTCATGTAAATGGAATCTTACAATATGTGGCCTTTTCTGTCCAGCTTCTTTCACTTGGCATAATGTTTTCAAGGTTCATCCATGATATAGCATGTACCAGCACCTCATTCTTTTTTTATGGCTGAATAATATCCCACTGTATGGATATACTACATTTTGTTTTTCCATTCATCAGTTGATGAACATTTGGGTTGTTTCCAATTTTTCAGGATAGTTTTGCTCTATGTAGAATTCCTGATTGACAGTGTTGTTTGTTGTTTTGGCTTGATTTTGGTTTTTTTGTCACTTTAAATAAATAAATAAATAAATAAATAAATAAATAAATAAATAAAAATAAAAATGGGGAAGAGAACTGATTAAAAAGAGATATGAAAACTACAGTTGACCCTTGAATAATGAGGGGGTTAAGGGTATTGACCTACTATACAACCAAAAATCCACATACAAGTTTTAACTTCCCTAAAGCTTAACTCCTAATAGCCTACCATTGACTGGAAGCTTTAATTATAAGATAAACAATTGATTAACACATACTTTGTATATGTATTGTATACTGTATACTTACAATACAGTAAGCTAGCAAAAATGTTATTAAGAGGGGCGCCCGGGTAGCACAGTCATTAAGCGTCTACCTTCAGCTCAGGGCGTGATCCCAGAGTCCTGGGATAGAGCCCTGCATCAGGCTCCCTGCTCCACTGGGAGCCTGCTTCTTAAAATAAAATAAAATAAAATAAAATAAAATAAAATAAAATAAAATAAAATAAAATAAAATAAAATAAAATAAAATAAAATAAAATAAAATAAAATAAAATAAAATAAAATAAAATAAATAAAATAAAATCTTTAAAAAATGTTATTAAGATAATCATATGGAAGAGAAAACACATTTACAGCACTATACTGTATTTATCAATACTGAAAGGTTACGTTGTTTGTTTATAAGATTAATCATCTGTCTGCCAGTACCTACATCAATATTGTCTTATATAATACAAAACAGTGTAGACGTTATACACATTACTAACACTAGACAACAAAAATGAAAAGAAATAATGTGAATGTTTCATATTTATTTATAGGTATAATGATTCATGCATTGATAACAAAGCAGGAACGTGATTGCTTTATGGTAGTCTAGGGTAATCCGATTGCTTCACATTAGCCCAGCCTATACACTAATGAAATTTATAAAATTTTTATGGCACACAATATTATTATAATCATATTCATAATACAGTATCAGAAACAGTGTTACATCTCTTTTTCTCCCCATTGGGTCATTTCATTTTTTTATTTTTTATTTATTTAATTTATTTGTTTTATTTTTTTAGAGAAAGCACGAGTAGGGGAGGGGCAGAGAGAGAAGGAGAGAGAGAATCAACCAGACTCCACACCCAGCAGAGCCTGAGGTGGGGCTCAATTGATTAAGATCATGACCTGAACTGAAATCAAGAGTCAGATATTTAACCAACTGAGCCACCCAGGCACCCCATTTTATTTTTTAAGTATAATTAACATGAAATGTTAGATTAGTTTCAGATGTACAACATTTGATTTGACAATTCTATACATTACTTAGTGCTGACCATGATAAGTATAGTCACCATCTGTCACCATATGTTATTACAGTATTATTATTTTCTCTATCCTGCACTTTTCATCTCCATGACTTATATATTTTATAACTGGAAGTTTGTACCATTTAACCCCTTTACCTATTTCACCCACCAATCTCCTTCTGTCAACTACCAGTTTTTTCTCTGTATTTAAGTCTTTTTGTTTGTTCACTTGTTTTGTTTTTTTAGATTCCACATATAAGTGGAATCATCTGATATTTGCTTTTTTTCTATCTGACGTATTTCACTTGGCATAATACCTTTTAGGCCCATTCATATTGTCACAAATGGCAAGATCTCATTCTTTTTTATGGCTGTGTTATATACTCAATTGTATGTATATGAGAGTGTGTGTGTATTTTTATATATATATGGCACCACTTCTTCTTTACCTCTTCATCTATTAATAGACACATGGGTTGCTTCCACATCTTGGCCATGGTAAGTAATGCTACAATAAACATAGGGATGCATATATCTTTTTGAATTAGTATTTTCATTTTCTTTGAGTAAATAGCCAATAGTAGAATTACTGGATCTATGGTATTTCTATTTTTAATTTTTTGAAGAACTCCATACTGTTTTCCAGAGTGGCTGCACTAATTTACATTCCTACCAATAGTGTGTGAGGTTTTCTCTACATCCTTACCAATATTTGTTTTTTCTTATCTTTTTCATACTAGTCATTCTGACCAGTGTGAGGTTATACTGTGTTTTTGATTTGTATTTCCCTGATTAGTTACGTTGAGTATTGTTTCATGAGTCTGTTGGTCATCTAAATGTCATCTTCGGGATGCTCATGGAGTCTGCTTAAAGATTCTCTCTTCCCTCTGCTCCTCCCTACTTCTGTACTGTCTCTAAACAAACAAACAAACAAATGAACAACTATAAGAGCTATCATTTAAAAAAATTATATATCAAAAAAATTATATGCCAACAAATTTGGACAGCCTAGAAGAAATGGAAAAATTCCTAAAAACATACAATCCTCCAAGTAAAAAACAGAAAATTTGAACAGACCAATTTCTAGTAATGCAATTGAATCAATAATCAAAACACTCCCAACAAACAGAAGTCCAGAACCAAATGGCTACACAGGTGAATTCTACCAAACATTTAAAGAAGAGTTAATACCTATTCTTGTCAAACTATTCCAAAAAATAGAAGAGGAAGGGATACTTCCAAATTCATTCTATGAGACCAGTATTACCCTGATACCAAAACCAGATGAAGACACTACAAAAAAAAAAAAAATGAAAATCATAAGTCAATATCCTTGATAAACACAGATGCAAAAATTCTCAACAAAATATTAGCAAACAAATTCAACAATATGTTAAAAAGATCATTCACCACAATCAACTGGTCCAGGGATGCAAAGATGGTTCAATATTCACAAATCAATGTGACACACTACATTAACAAAATAGAGAAGAAAAATAATATGATCATCTCAACAGATACAGAGAAAGTACTTGACAAAATTCAACATCCATTCATTATAAAAAAAACTCTTGACAAGGTGTGTGGAGAAGATACATACCCCAACATAATAAAGGCTTCATAGACAAACCTGCAGCTAACAACATACTCAATGGTGAAAAGCTGAAAGATTTTCCTCTAAGATCAGGAACAAAACAAAGATGACCACTGTGTAATTTTATTCAACATAGTACTGGAAGTCCTAGCCATAGCAGGGAAGAAAAAGAAATAAAAGGCATTCAAATTGGCAAGGAAGAAGTAAAACTGTCACTATTTGCAGAAGATATTATTTTATATGTAGAAAACTCTGAAGATTCCACCAAAAAAAAAAAAAAGACTCCACCAAAAAGTGATACTATTAGTACTAATGAATAAATTCAGTAAAGTTGCAAGATACAAAATTAATATACAGAAATCTGTTGTGTTTCTAAACATTAACAACAAACTAGTAGAGGGGTGACTGGGTGCCTCAGTTGGTTAAGCATCTGCCTTTGGCTCAGGTCATGATCTCAGGGTCCTAGGATAGAGCCCCACATCAGTCTCCCCCCTCAGTGGAGAGTCTGCTTCTCCCTCTCCCTCTGCCTCTCCCCCCGCTTGTGCTCTCTCATGCTGTCAAATAAATAAATAAAATCTTTAAAAAAAAAAAAACTAGCAGAAAGATAAGAAAACAATTCCATTTACAACTACATCAAAAAATAAGAATAAATTTAACCAAGAAAGCAAAAGACCTGTGCTCTGTAAACTATAAGACATTAAGAAATTGAAGACAACACAAATAAATGGAAAGATATACCCTGCTCATGGACTGGAAGAATCAATAGTGGCCAAATGTCCATAGTATCCAAAACGATGTACAAATTCAATGCCATCCCTATTAAAATTCCAATCGTATTTTTCACAGAACTAGAACAAATAATCCTAAAATTTGCATGAAACCACAAAAGACCGTGATTAGCCAAAGCAATCTTGAGAAAGAAGAATGAAGCTGGAGGTATCCCAATCGCAGATTTCAAACTATACTACAAAGCTATAGTAATCAAAACAGTATGGCACAAAAAAATAGACACATGGATCAATAGAACAGAATAACTCTTTATTCCCAGAAATAAACCCATGTTTATATGGTCAATCAATCTCTGACAAAAGAGGCAAGAATATACAATGGGAAGAAGATAGTCTCTTCAATAATAATGTTGGGGAAACTGGACAGACAGCTACATGCAGAAGAATGAAACTAAAATAAACTACACTCTCTTACACCATACTTTAAGAATAAACTCAAAATGGATTAGAGACTTAAATGTGAGAGCTGAAGTCATAACTTCTAGAGGAAACACAGGCAGTAATCTCTTTGATATCAGCCTTAGCAACATTTTTCTAGCCATGTATTCTCAGGCAAGGGAATCAAAGGCAAAAATAAACTATTAGGATGACACCAGAATAAAAAGTTTTGCACAGCAAGGAGACCATCAACAACACGAAAAGGAAACTCACCGAATGGGAGAAGATAAATATAAATGACATATCCAGTGAGAGGTTCACATCCAAAATATACAAAGAATATATACAATCAACACCAAAAAGACAAAAAAGTCTTATTTAAAAAAATGAGTAGAGGACCCAATAGACATTTTTCCAAAGAAGACATACAGACGACCAACAGATACACGATAATGCTCAACTTAATCATCAGGGAAGTGCAAATCAAAACCACAATGAGATATCATCTTACACTTGTCAAAATGGCTAGAATCAAAAGACAAGAAGTAACAAATGGATGGTGAGGATGTCGAGAATAGGGAACTTTAGTGCACTGTTGGTGGGAATGTAAATTAGTGCAATCACTGTGGAAAATAGTATAGAGATTCCCAGAAAAATAAAAATAGAAATACCATATGATCCATTAATTCTACTTCTGTATATTTACCCAAAGAAAACAAAAACTTTAATTCAAAAAGATATATGCAGTCCTGTGTTTATTATAGCATTATTTACAATAGTCAAGATATGTAAGCAACCTAAGTATCTATTGATAGATGAATGGATAAAGAAGATGTCATACACACACATATGCATACACATACATGCACGCCTACAATGAAATATTATTCAGTCATTAAAAATAATGAAATTTTGCCATTTGCAACAACAAAGGATAGACCTACAAGGTATTATACTAAATGGAATAAGTCAGAATAAGACAAATACCATATGATTTCAGTAATTGTGGAATCTAAAACAAAACAAATGAACAAACAAAAACCTGAAAAAGATTCAGAAATACAGGGAACAAACTGGTGGTTCCCGGAGGGAAGATAGGTAGAGGAATGAACAAAATAGGTAAAGGGGATTAAGAAGTACAAACTTCCAGTTATAAAATAAATAGTTCACAGAGATGAAACTTACAGCATAGGGAATATAGTTAATAATATTGTAATAACTTTTTATGGTGATAGTAACTACATTTATGGTAACTAGTAAGAATTCAGTAATGCTTAAAATGCATATAAATGTTAAATTACTATGTTTTACTTCTGAAACTAATATAATATTGTATGTCAACTATATTTCAATAAAAACTTCAGTACATACACTTGTAAATATATAAATATAAGTGTGTGTATATATATATGTGTGTGTATATATATATATATATATATATATATATAACTATAGGGATTAGTAGACAGAATATAGACTAAGAATGTTTAAAGTATTTTTTTAAGTTTAAAGAAATAAAAGGGAGACTTAAAATACATGAACAAAAGCAAGGAGATTTTTTAAAGTACGAAAGAGTATGCCTATAAATTTTTTAACTGTAATAAAACTTTAAAACTTCAATGAACAGATTTAAACAATTTTAAACAAGAGACAAAAGTTTTAGCCTGGAAGTTAAATTAGAAGAAAATATCCAGGTGAGCAGCTGAGGAAGACAAATGAATGGGGATTTTGAGAGGTTAAAAGACATAGAAGATAGAGTGAGAAGTGCTGAAACACATTTAGACCCCTCCAAAAGGGGAGTAGAGGGAGATGAAGCAGAAACAAGATGGGAAAAAATAATGGATGCTAAATGTACAGAACTGATTAAAGAACCAATCCAAATATTGAAGAACCCAATTCAAAAAATCCCAGGCAAGAGAATAAAAAAAAAAGTCTAATCCTAATCACATCACAGTGAAAGTAGCAGAACACTGAAGCCAGAGATAATAGAATGCTCTCAAAAATAACAATTAGACTGACCGATGACTTCTCAACAGTAACAATGGAAGCCAGAAGTAAGTTGAACATTTATTTTCATTAAGCAGAGAGAATTGTCAAGCTGGAATTCTATACACAGGAAGCATATTTTTAAGAATGAGTAAAAAGTAAGGCTATTTCAGGGAAATAAGAATTGAGAGAAAGGTAATTACTAAGAATATATCTTGGGGTAAGGAAATAACCCTAGTTAGAAGATCTGAAAGATAAAAAGAATTGAAGAGCAAAGTTAGCCAAGAATGTGAGAAAATATAAATACTGATTATTTGTAAACAAAAATAAAGTCTTGTGGTTTTAAATATGTGGAATTAAGATATATGAAAATGATAATATAAATTGGGAGGGAGATTGAAATTCAAGTTTCCTAAGGTCCTTGTTTAATTGGAACAAAAGATAATTTTATTAACTTTATAGAGTTTGTTAAGACAAACATGCAAGTTAAAATTTCTAGAACAAATAGAAATAGAGCCTATAACTACCAAACTATTAAAGGAGAAAAAATGGCAAGGGAACTGTCTGATGGTCTTGAGCCCAGCCAGTTAGCTCAGCTGGTTAAGGCCCACCACATATGATTTATTGGTATACAGAACAATTGACTTATACAGAGAACATTTTGTTCTATGGCTGGACAACTTGGGTCTTAAACTCAGGTAAAATATCTGTTAAGTATGGATAATTAAATTATTATTTGAGCAGATATCAGAAAATAAGGTGTTCCAGCACAAATGTATCGCTACTATGTCATAAACTACTCAGACCACATGACCTCTCAACAGTGAAGTCTCTTCATTTACCAAGAGTCATCCCTAACTTCTTAGACTTACTGTATGGAATAGACTTGTGGTATTGGGAACCCCACTGAATATTCTAAATAATAATACTTCCTATTTGAATCACATTTTGTATATAGTAATAGTACTTATATGATCTCAATAAATTTCCATGGAAACTCTTAGAGGTAGATGTTAATTTATGCTATAAATGAGGAAATAGAGGCTATACAAGTTGAAATAGTTTGTACGGAGTAAATGAATAGTATATACAGACTTCAAACACTGGTCTCCTGGCTGTTATTAAACTCTAAAATATTCCCAAGTTGCCACTTGGCTAAATTTCTCCAAAAGGAGTTTAATCATAATGCTTTACAAAATATTTAATTTTCAAGATGCTTATTTTCCTATACCATAAATTGTCTTCCTAACCCATCATGCCTATAATATTTTACTGTATGTGTTTAAATGTGTTTGTGTATACATTTCAAACTACCCAAATGAGTTGATTTCAGGGAAATAGCAAATACTGATTCCTGATAAATGACTATGAAGAAGTGATTCAATAGTTCAATACTGTATCCTTCCCCTAGTTTTCCTCTTCTTTCAAATTTTTTAAAGTGCTCCTCAAGTCATCCATAAGTATATCCACAAATATAACAAAAAAAATTGTTTCCTGGCTTTTAAGGAATGAATGATTAAAATGCAAGCCAAGTGTGACTTCTTAGAAACTGTTTACTATTTATTAATATTTTTTGAGTATTTTAATGAAAGGTATCACTAAAATAAAATATTTATTAATTGGTAATTAAATTTTAAGTGATATTGGTTTTACTGAAATTTTAGAAATAAGTATTTTTAAACATCCACTGATTTAGAAATCATATCACAAAGCAAATAAATAGATTATCTGCTAAATAAATATCAGTTGGTATATCTTATATTTTGAATGGCATTAGCCTTGCATAATTTTTTAATATCATACATTGGTAATTTGAAAAATATTGGATCACTGAGATATGCAAGTCTTCCAAATGTTGATATATTTCATTATACAACATCCAAAACTCACATTAATTAATACCACCACCAACTTCATCAGGTAAGTCCTTAAGTACTGAAAAGTGGTCAAGCTTCAATAACACAAGGTTTCCAAAATTCTAATTTTTAAAAGCTCAAACTTTATCATTGGCAACAAATACTGTTGGTTGTCTTCCTCCATGGTGACATTTTTGAAAAAAAAAAATCTGCAAAATATCTAAGTCTGAAAAACCATAGTTCATCAGTAGTTTTTTTCAAGTAAAAATGGTTCTTGTGAAAATGACTAGTTCAGCATGTATCTTTTGCCCAGGTGGTTTTCCTCAAGTACAAATATCATACTTTGCTATTCAGCAGAACTGTTATTTCGCCACAAAGAATATAAAAAAAAAATGTGTATTTGGATTAGAGATTTTAATAAAGTTAATTTTTATTGCTTCATCAATTCCATTCTTAAGTAAAACAGACATTGTTTTATTTATTTTTATATTGTAGGGGGAGGGGCGAAGAAAGAGAACCCCAAGCAGACTCCTCACTGAGCACAGAGCCTCACGACCCCAGGATCATGACCCAAGCTGAAATTAAGAGTCAGATGCCCAACCAACTGAGCCACCCAGGCCCCCCCATTGTTTTATGCTACGAGTGCTTGGGAGGGAAGAACTCAAATGACTATAAGTATAGTTTAGTGTCACTGCTTTTGTATTTGTGCTAAGGTCCCAGTAGTTTTATCCTCTATATGTTTTGCATCACTATTAAATGTGAACACATTAAAAAGTAGAAATAACTTCTCACTATCATCATCAAAAGAGTTTGACCATTCAGATCCTCTGAAAGGGTCTTGGAGACATTTAGGGGTCTGTAAACCACACTTGAGGACCATGGACTTCGATCAACCTGAACTTACCCTTGAGCTTGAGATGGGAATGACCTTTATCTCAACTACATGAGAGCTGAAGATATCTGAACAAAACTGAAGTTCTATTAGCAAGGAAGCAAGGGTAAATGGATATCGAGGCAACTTACAGAGTGTGCTATATAGCAATGTAGGAGTTAGCAAAGTTGACTTATGATAATGTTAAATACAAAAATCACAATAATAAATTGCATAATAATCAGAGTATTCTCTGAATTGAAATAATGTTCAATGTTGTAGGAAGAGCAATGAAAAAAATCAATCAAAATAATTACTAGTGTCCAGAAACTCCACTAGATCAGAAACAGCTTGAAGATAATAGGGATCATAACTCAATCTTATATACCCCTGCCTAGCAGAGTGCTTGACACATTACAAATATCAATTAAATCTGTTGAATAAATGAATGAATAAATGAATGAATAGATTAATAAATTAAAAGAATGAAGAGAATATTCATAAATGCTGAGCATGAACATCGGTAGCAAAATATAATGATGTTCCAAAAGTCATGAAATGAAAGAAGCAGCAAAGAAAAAGAGGAGTTAAAGAGAAAATTCTGAGGGAGTATCTCATAGAAATTAAGCTGCGAATTGACCGTATTCTTCAATTTCAAATTTGTGTAACAGTTGGTTAATTCCAGCATAATCTCTATAGGGATTAACTATGACATCTAAGAATGACTGTACTGGAACATGAGAGGTCATATGGGCAGGGATAGTTCATAAATCTCTGAATTAGTAACTCTAGTTTTTCAGGACAAACAGCCAAAAGAAAATTCTATTATTTAATCTAAAATTGAAACAAGATAAAAAATCTATTGATTCATACAAATTAATCATAGCAATTCACATTCTCTTAAATCTTCTGCTGTCAACTAGTAGTGTATAATAGAAACAAAAACACTACTTTCACAATAATTTTCAAGGTTGATACTCACTGACTTACCCTTTTGGGAGGTAGTAAAAGTCATATATACTTTAAAATCACAGATTCTGAAACTGGATGACCTGAGTTCAAATTCCAAATTTGCTCCTTCCTGAAAGTGTGATCTAGAGCAAACTAAAAAACTTCTCCAGGCCTTAGTTTCCTGAAGAATAGTATGCCCCTGAAGTCTTTTCTGATTTCCCTTCATCATATATAATCTATTCCCCAACTTTTGGCTTCCTAGCACTGTATTTGTATCCCTCTTATAGAACTTTTCTACCTTGTATTTCAGTCTTTTTCATTCTAATCTAATTCATGCCAATGAGTCTGCAAGTTTTCTGACATAGTGCTTGTGTTTTTATTCATTTCTGTAGTCTTTAAAGAGCAGAGCACAAAGCCTGGCACATAGAAGCACTCATGTATATATTTTCTTCATATAAATTAAAAGGGATAATGAAAATCAAGGAATATTAATTGAGGACCTACTATAGGCACTTGTACACATAAGTGCTTTCACATGTTATTTCATTTAACCTCCAAACATTCCTTACAGATAGCTATTACTGTCTTCATTTTACAGTTTAGAGAATTCAGAGCGAGAGAGGTTTAAATAAATAAATCTCTTTCCTCCAAGGAATTTACATGTATATTGGGAGGTAGGGGAGGTATACTATGTATATTAATAAAAAACAAACGCAATACAGTTTATATGTAATAAGTGATTCAAATGAGTACAAAAGAAAGGAAGATTATTTCTAATGTGGATAATATGAGATTTTATAGGTGAGACCACACCTAAGCCGGACAAAAAGGAAAGAATATTGTCAATAGATGGAGATGGTCAAAGAACATTACAATGAGCTTACAGTTTCACTTCTGACAATTTCTACTTTTGTCTTTTTCGGGTAGGCTCACAGACTCTATTCCCCAGTTAAACACTGGAAGACTGTATTTAAAGTTTTACAAAAGAAGCCAATGAAAATATAGAATATAATTGGAAAAAATTTATAACAAGCTTTGTATTTATAATATGATATATAATGTTTAATAATAAAGGATAATATTTAGTGAGTGCTCATTAGGGGCCAGGAGTCTTGTATGAAGTGCTTCCCAAAGAGCCATACACCTCTTATTAAGAATCATGTGACTGTCAGTGACTAAAGGCAAGGGTCAGCTTTAGATTTATCTGACTCCAAAGCCAGCCACAATGCTATGTGTACAACTATTTTTAAGCTAAGGGACATTGGCAGATTTGTTCAGTCCAAAAAAGAAATCTTAATTAAAGCTTATTAAGTTTTCACCTGGTTGACTCAGTCGGTTAAGCATCTGCCTTCAGCTCAGGTCATGATCTCAGGGTCCTGGGATCCAGTTCTATGTCAGGCTTCCTGCTCAGTGGGGAGTCTGCTTCTCCCTCTGCCTATCCGCCCTGCCCCCCCCCACTCATGCTCACTCTCTTAAATAAAAATATAAAAATCTTTTAAAAATTTTTAAAAAGCATATTGTTTTCAAGTTATACAAGACTTAACAGCATTCAATCTATTTGAAAACTGAAATACACAGGTAGTTATCACAGAAGGTAATCAATAAACCCATTTTCTTCTTGATCCATAGTTGTCCCTGACCACTGTGATTATATCACTCCCACCTAAAGGAAGTCTTTGACCCTGATTCATTGCCACTCCCACTCTAGTTCCTTCATTTGTTTTTTGTTTTGTTTTGTTTTTCAAACACACCTTTCTCATCTGCTCTTTCCTGGTGCTTTTTATTTCAGTTCCTCATCCTTCAATAAAGTCCTTTTCTATGAAAAGATCCCAGGACTGGACAATCTCTTAATGATGATGACAATGACCATGACTAACCACCATGATGAAGATGACAATTACACAACCTAAAGAATTACTCAACTCAATGAGTACTTAAGACCTCAACTGTCAGAGAAAGTGTGATAAATGTGTTCCGCATAATCCCCATTGTTATTTAACAACTTAAATCTTTAGGATAAAGAAGTGAGATAAGGAAGTTCATCAAAATATTTTAGTAATTCATAATGTTACATTTGTGCACATATTTTGGTCTAGATTCAAATTCCTGAGTTAAGGAGATACATAAATACTCTCCTTGCATTTCTGTAAGGTTTATTGTAATGTGCAATAATGGTGCTCAGTCTATATGTTGTTCTCTTCCTAGCTTTACATCTCTTGCCTGGAGTGAAAAGCTCAATGGCAAATTTGAATAACAATGGATATGATGGCATTGTAATTGCAATTAACCCTGGGGTACCAGAAGATGAAAAACTCATTCAAAACATAAAGGTAAGAGAGAAAATTTTATTATACACTTATTTTTATTCCAATAAGTATTTTCCAACCATGTTGCCACATACATATGCTCACAGTTACTACTTTCCAAAATTGCTTTGACAGTATTCATCATTTATGTAATATGTATCTAAACTGTCAAGATTAGCATCTGCTTAGTTTAAGTATGATTTCTCATATATTAAGAGTATTAGTCATTCCCCTAGTAAATTATCGAAAGGCCAAATTATAGTAGTTCTTCAACTTACTAAGCTAACAGAAAGACCTTAGACCTACTGGAGAATTCTTTTCGTATTCTACCTTTGTAAAGTTATTTGTATAATGTTTAAATAGCTAACCTACACTTAAGCTCTAGATCTTCATTATATATATTTTCAGTTGTTCATACTTGTTCAACTCTGAAAAATTAACAAACTCTGATGTATTTGATTTTAAAGAAAATATTGCATATTTCTGAAGTTGATTTACTTCTTAATTTTATTTGGGTTAGTCAGTATAATAAAAACATTTTATATATAGCATTTTAATATATACTATCTTCCTTGATCCTCTCAATAACTCTATGAGGTAAATTATTACGCTTGTTGCATAAATGAGAGAAGCTAATGATTTGTACAGTCTTAAAATAAGTGGTAAAACTGGAATGTGAAGCCAATGAGACCTACATATTTTTATTTTCATTACTGCTTGGTAAAACTTTGCCTTTTATGAAGACACTCCATATGAAAAAGTAACTCAAAATAACTCTAGAAAAGTGAATTCTTTTTCAATTCGAAAGTATAAAATCTATAAAACTATAAACTCAAGCTAATTATTAAACACCTCTTTTTAATTAAATAAGCAACTTGCCAACAAGCTCCCAGTCCTAATCCCCTTTGTATCTCACCCAGAATTCATTTCCCTCTCCCACCCATAATACTGAATGCAGGTCTGAATAGGTAAAAAATAGAGTTGATTTTTGGGCATGTGAAAATGAAAAGTTTACACACTAAAGAAACAGAGTAAAATTGCACTTATTTTTCAGTTAGGCTTTGCTGAAGTATTTGGGGGAAAGGGAGCTTAGATTTGCTTCTTCTTGTTTGTATATATACTTTCATGCTCATTTCATTATGAAATTGTTACCATATTTTGTCAGGAAATGGTAACTGAAGCTTCAACTTACTTGTTTCACGCCACCAAACGAAGAGTTTATTTCCGGAATGTAAGCATTTTAATTCCAAATACCTGGAAGTCAAAATCTGAGTACTCAATGCCCAAACAAGAATCATATGACCAGGTAGGGTATTTTATCTAGCTCCTACACTGCTTTTTTCTTCCTGTGCTTCCTAAAAATCAATACTCATAATTTTTTAGCAATTCCTAGCCACTACTTTAGTAATTTAATTAGTAATATTACTTGTCTTAATTTAGATAAAAGAAATCCTTGTTTCTATCACTCTTGTGATGTTTTGGTATATTCTTCTGCTTTTTAGGCAGATGTCATAGTTGCCAATCCTTACCTAAAATATGGAGATGATCCCTATACACTTCAATATGGACAATGTGGGGAAAAAGGACAATATATACATTTTACTCCAAACTTCTTGTTGACTAATAATTTGCCTATCTATGGGTCCCGAGGTAGAGATATCTATTTTATAATTTCATTTTTATTTCCATTGGAAACAAATATGACACTGTGATTGATGGTATTTTTAAAGATTTTTTAAAAAGAGAAATAAGTACTGATTAATATCTTTATCTAGAAATATAGTAGTTATATTCAACATAATTATATTTCTTTGTGTTTGTTTAATAATAAATTTAATAAAAATAAGTAATAAATACTAACCCATTTCAACATTTTTGACCTAATGAAAGGTGTCAATTTCTAAAGTTCTTTGACTCAATTAAGCTAAGGATCTTGGGGAGGGAGACATAATATACATGAACACTGTATTAAATATTCCAAATATAAATTTATGAGTGGCAATATTCTCTCATAGACAGAGTGTTTGTCCATGAGTGGGCCCACCTCCGATGGGGAATATTTGATGAGTATAATGTGGATCGGCCATTCTATATTTCCAGTCGGAACACTATTGAAGCAACAAGGTATCATTGTGTTGAACAAATGTGTTTTCAAAACTTTTCACTTAACTATTTTTAAATTTTCTATACTAGGCAAACAAAAGCTATCTCAGTGGTTGAATGCTCATACAGTTAATTGCAATATCCAACGTGTCCTACTACGTATATGTCCAGGTATTTCTGGGGATTCTACCTTAGAGTCAAGATCAATCAGGAATTGGGATTCATTTCAGTATTCATGGGGATTGTGCTAAAATATGTTATTGTCAGAGGAGAAAGGAAAAAGCTGTAGCCTAAACCTTAAGATATCTGAGAACTGGAGTTCAAGTTCCTATCATATCCTTTATTTCATTTTATTTATTTATTTTTCCCAATCATTTACTCCATTAGATTCATAACTCTTTAAGGTGAATCTGTTTCATTGAAACCAATTAAACTACTAAAGCTTCATGTTAAATATATTCTTCATTTAATCTTAAGCTAAAAAAAGTATTTTGCATAAGGATAAGTGAGTAAATGATTTTTGAAATATAAATATTTTATTATTATTATTATATTCCTTAAATATAAATATAATTCTGGGTAGATTTAGACAGGTCCTATTAATAAATAGATGAGATATTTAAATATGAGTATTAAAGAACAACAGAAATCAGTGTAATTGGAAACAAGTCTTGGGACAAAAAACATGTCAGAGAAAAGAGGTGTGAGAGAAACATGACTCTCCCCATGTCCTTCATGTTGTTCGCTTTATCCCTGCTGAGCTGCCTGGAGTCTCATGCAGATAGGGCTCTCACCCCATGCAACTCCTCCCCACACTACCTCCCTTATCCAAACAATGCTTGTTCATTCTTCCAGACTCAGTTTAAATGTTCGTTTCCCAAGTGTCTTTTTCCTATCCCTCCACTTGGTGTTAGATGTGAGAATGTCCCCAAGGCAATACACATGGCCTTCTCTCATATGGAGCAGTAGTGGTCTGTGTAATTTTATTTTCCACACTAGACTTTAAGATCCTTGAGGACTGACTATTTTTTTAATTCCCTAGACTGGGGCCTGGGACAGAGTAAAGTAACAAAGAATATATCAAATAACAAATTTTTGATAAATCAATGGAAAACGAATAAGTTTTCTTATCAGTCATAAAAAGAGACATATTATGAAAACAATTATCTAAAATAACATTTAATGAATTTCTACTGTGTGCCAGGCACTTTGTGTGTTTAATTTTTAGGCTTACCCTAGCACTAACCCTCTTGGAATATATGCCTCACCATCTCCTTTAATCCTTGCAATACAAAAAAATTTATCTAAGTGGATTAATATCATGACACTTAATATTAATGCAGAATAAAACTAAATCCTACAGATAACTAGAAACTCTTTAGAATCTTTTACCCATACTCCACCCCCCATTCCTTGCCAGGAAATTGACAATTATCTTACTTATCATAAAGACTAAACGGTTTGTTTGAATGCACAAGCATTTCCATGCAATGCTTATTTTTATTTTGTCCTACAATCTAGCTCAGTGGATTTCAAAATGTAAATTGCAAAATCCTATAAACACAAAACCACACATGGTTTTGTATGTCTGGTATACATGCATATGTGTACATATGTTTATATCTACATAGCAATATGTGTGTATGTGTTTGTATCACACACATAGAAACTTAAGAGGGTTTTCAGCATTATGTTGACTCCCTCATCCCCACTAGGAAGCAACTCCTCTGTATCTCTTAACTCATTTTATCTTCACAACATCCCTATAGCTTAGGAATTATCTTTAGTTCAAGGTCACAAGGATAATAGATTTATTGATTACATTAGTGAGCAGTGAATGTTAATAACTATGAGTTGGCATGATTGTTCTTATTGATATCAATTGTAAATAGAGGCAGGACACTGTGACTTCTTCTGTCAAAATGAAATGTTTGTCCATGATCTGTAGCAATTATCATTAAGGGAAAGATTGTAGGACGTTAGTCTTTTCTCATGATTTCTGGTCTTCATATATAAATATAATTTAATTCTTTCATCATAGATGTTCAACTCATATTACTGGCATTAATGTGGTTTTCAAGGAATGTCAGGGAAGCAGCTGTATAACAAGGCCATGCAGGCGTGACTCACAGACAGGACTGTATGAAGCAAAGTGTACATTTATCCCAGAAAAATCCCAGACTGCAAGGGACTCCATAATGTTTGTGCAAAGTCTCGATTCTGTAAGTACCTTCTTTTTCTAGCTTCACAAAGGAACACTTCAGGAAAAATTAATTAGAGAAGCTATATTTTCTACTATGAAATTATGTATACCAAAAGAAATGAAGGAGATTACTCAGACAATTAACTTAATGGCTACTTTCGCTAGCCTGTGTCAGGGTATGTCCATAAATTATTCCACCTTTTTTTATAAACCTGTTTCTTTTCTTCAGAAGTAGAACTGTACCCTTTTCACTGATAACACACATTATTTCTTACAACATCCCTTCCCTCATTTGACTTCTGTAGATTTATATAGTTCTAAAACTACAACCTTACTTTTAATTCTCCCTTCTAAGTGTTAGTCATACTACTTTTCCAAAGTAACTCATTCTATAGCTTTGGAAAAGTACTGACATTCTAGATTTTCTAGTATCTTCACGCTAAAGTACATCAAGCTATTGCAAAGTGATACTGTGAAAATATACATGGTTCTGTTTCTACATGACAAACTTAAGGGAAAAGTTCACAATTACCAGGCCGATCAATTATAAAATAATAACACAATAATTCAAGTTTTAAAGCTAATGTTTGACCTGAAATATCTGGTTTCAATGTATAAAGTTCAGTGGATAAGAACAGGTGCCTTGGAGTCAGAAAGACTTGCTATCAAAACTCAGTCTGTCATTTTCAAACTGTGTCATTACAAGCAAACTGTTAAATCTGAAATTTAGTTCTCTAGTCTCATAAATGGAAATTATAATACGTTACAGGTGATTGTTGTTAGGTTCACAAGAGCTAGTATGAATAAAGTATGATCACAGTGCTTAGCACACGGTGAGTATAAAATAAACTTTAAAGTTTTAGTTTTTAAAATTTATAAAATATTTGGATAATAGTCAATTGTCTCTTTCCTGGGATAAATCCAAACTTAATTAATGTAAACATATTGTAGTTACCTAATGAAGGTTTCTAAGCATGTAAAAAAGATTTTTAAATATGAAAGTTATCAAAAACAAATCAAAATAAAGTATACTACCTCTAGATAGTAAGACTAACTTATTTAAAAGAAGCAATATTCCATATACTAAATCACCAGCAACAAATACTTCTTTGGGTAGAGGTTTGTAAAGGCCTATTATCTCCAATAAAATTTAAAATTGTTTTAGAGCCTAGGGCACTAATGATGAAGAACTTGAATCAAAATATAGACTTAATATTTGCTAAAACTTTTAAAAGAACCTAATTAGTTATTTAAGTAGAAGTTGTTTTCCAGCCTAAAAAAGGCTCCTTCTAGAAATAGTTGAAACATGAGTTAAGAAAGTTCAGTTTAACCTGCTGAACCTGGATCAGAATTCAGCATCCAAGTAGGTATCAGATCATGTGACACAAGAGGATAAATGGAATATGTACTGTCTGTACCAAGCTATAAATCCCAAAAGCATCTGACTGTCAGGAAATAACTCATGCTGCCTACCTGAGAGATAAATAATAATGAAGAACATCATACAGCTAAAATACAGATGGCAACTAATCTTATAAGCCATGTCTCAGAGATAAATACTGCACATCTTGTCCAGAATAACACTAACTTCTAGTTATCATAACACAAATTAAATAAACTGCATACCATCTGTACCCAGGGCATCAGCTCACCCAAGACAGATATGACCTGAAATACCGAATGTTCAATTCCATGATTTCCTTCCCTTCAACTTCATTATTTCCACTTCATGCCCAGCACTGTATTAGGAGCTGGAAATACAGAAATAATTAAAGATAACTGCTCTTGACAGACTCAGTTTAATAAGAAAGGTAGAGAAATAAGAAAAAATATATATGAATATAAAGTATGACGATATATAAACCAAGTGCTATGGGAGTACAGCAAACATCTCCACCTGGAGGTCAGAAAATTGTTTCTAAAGAGATTTAAAAAAAAAAAGTATTTGAAAAGGAATGAGTACGAACTTGCCAAAATAGAAATAGGAAGGGCAATTTTAAGTAAAAAACAAAACGAAAAGAACAGTTTATAAAAGCAAAGAGTGGGGAAAAGTGCAGGGATGCCATGCATGATTGTACAAGCTGAGCACTGCCCAAATTATCTGCATCATGGTCATTAAAAATTTTAATATTTATTAGAACAATTTTCAGATAAATAGCAGCAGGAAAAAAAAAACTTGAGAACGGGTCACCTTTTCTAATTTGCATAAGATTTCCTGTCTCTTTTCCCATTTGGGTTAGCAAAGATCCTTGCGAAGATTTCTAGCATACTCTAAGAACAGGAAAAAAAATCAGTGTGGTATAAGCAGAGGATGGTGAGAGCAAGGAGGAGGAAACAAGATTGAAAGAACAAACTGGGACCTACAAAGCAAAGGTGTTTGGATTTTATCTTAACAGCTTCAGACTGGTGGTATCAGCTTAATTCTTTCAGGAAGATAACTGCACTAACAGTGAGGAGGAAAATGGAGTGAGATGACAGGGGCAGAGAGAGTAGTCAGAAGGCTACAGCAATAGATTAGAGACGTGAAGTCTCCAAATAAATAAAGTCTGCAGTGGCAGTGGCAGGGGAAAAGGGACCAGATTTGATGGGCATTTCATATCAGCAAGACTTGATTATCAATCACCACTTTGATTAAAACTGTATTTTTCTCCCATGCAATGAACACCTTCTGGGATATGTCAATCGTTCTGAAGTCAATGCTAAGTGAAATAAGTCAAGCAGAGAAAGACAATTATCATGTGGTTTCTCTCATCTATGGAACATAAGAACTAGGAAGATCAGTAGGAGAAGAAAGGGATAAAGAAAAGGGGGGTAATCAGAAGGGAGAATGAAGCATGAGAGACTATGGACTC
The DNA here is from genome assembly GCF_017311325.1 of Ursus maritimus. Lineage (NCBI taxonomy): Eukaryota > Metazoa > Chordata > Mammalia > Carnivora > Ursidae > Ursus > Ursus maritimus. The sequence goes on along the minus strand of NW_024423564.1, from coordinate 32,979,403 downwards.
TGACAAACAAACTGTGGGCTTCAGAGAGGAGGGGGGTGGGGGAATGGGATAGGCTGGTGATGGGTAGTAAGGAGGGGAAGTATTGCATGGTGCACTGGATGTTATACGCAACTAATGAATCATCGAACTTTACATCAAAAAACAGGGATGTACTATATGGTGACTAACATAATATAATAAAAAATATTTTAAAAAATGAAGTCAATGTAAATCATCCATATTAGAAGAAAAACAAAATCTTAACATTTAAATAAAAGGCATTCAAATTTAATAATTTAGTTCTAAATTTGAGCTTGTATCTGGAGACTTTGTATTGGGAGTGCATTTTTAAACATGCAATGCCACTTATAAAAATATTTCTCAGGGTGCCTGGGTGGTTCAGTTGGTTAAGCATCCAACTCTTGATTATGGTTTAGGTCATGATCTCAGAGTCCTGGGATCGAGCCCCAGGTTGGCTCTGTGCTCAGCGGGGAGTCTGCATAAGGATTCTCTCTCTCCCTCTCCCTCAGCCCCTCCCCCTACGTACACGAACATGAGCACCCTCTCTCTCTAATAAATATTTAAAAAATATATTTCTGATAAGCTGAGGCTTACTGCAAGAAGAATTCCTTCTTGAATGCTGCATTAGTTTATGGGAGCAGTTTTCCAAGTTACTAAATTCTTAAAACTCAGAGAATTTTCACAGATTCTATAGTAAGGAAATATCATTTGGCAGAATTGCTGGATACAACTCACCATTTGCAACTGAAAGAGCAGCAATCACATTTCCTTATTTTCTCCCTACATTTTCATTACTTTATCAGGAATATTATTTTATGTCAGAGTTCACCAAAGCCAAAAATAATCCAGCTTGTTAAAATATCTGTTCTCTGGGCCCCTGGGTGGCTCAGTAGGTTAAGTGTCTGCCTTCGGCTCAGGTCATGATCCCACGATCCTGGAATCCAGCACACTCCGGGATCAAGCCTGATGCTCCCTGCTCAGTGGCAAGTCTGCTTCTCCTCCCTTTGCCCTTCACCCCATTTGTGTTCTCTCTCTCAAATAAATAAATAAATAATCTTTAAAAGAAGAAAGAAAGAAAAAGAATAGATGAAAGAAAATATCTGTTCTCAAGTTTTTTGGTCAACTATAAAGATATAGAAAACACTTAGGCAATTAAAGAAGGTCATTTTCTTTATCTCACTTTTAAAGGGCAGTGAGAAATTACTGCAAATCCAGTCCCTTTTCCACTAAACTTAATTCAAGCTTGAGTCACCCAAGAGTCCAGAAGGGAAAATAAGAAGTTAACTTAAGCAGTTGTACCAGCCACCACGTTCCCCCCCACCCCAACTGTCATGATCTCCCTATACCTAAAAGAATCATCAAAAACTTTCCAGTGATGGTTTCACCTTGCTTCTTCTCTATTGACGTATGCAAAATGGATGTGAGACTGTTAGATTATGAAATAATTTTTAATTGTCAGGAGATAAAATCTGTGGAGGATGTATGTGGCAGCCAGCTGCATATTTAGAAAGTAATGCTTACCAATTATTTTAATAGTGTCTTCTAATTGATTTTTTTCCAGGTAACTGAATTTTGTACAGCAAAGACTCACAATACAGAAGCTCCAAACCTACAAAACAAAATGTGTAGTAGCAGAAGCACATGGGATGTAATTATGGACTCTGATGATTTTCGGAATGCATCTCCCATGAAAGGAACTGATCCACCACCTCATCCTACATTTTCATTGCTGAAGTCCAAACAGCGAGTAGTCTGTTTGGTACTTGATAAATCTGGAAGCATGAGCTCGGTAAAACATTTATTTGTTAGTTCTGTTAAATTAAGTAGCTAAGCTACTGGAAATATAATTTAATCTTAGGTTTAATTCTATTAAGCTAACTAAAATATGTATTTATTACCCTAATAACTTTTAGTACAATAATTCTATATAGACAAGTACTAGAAGATAATACACTAAAATAATTGTTACATTAAGATGATTGGACTATGGATTATGTTTATTCTTTAACTTTTAGTTCTAACAAACTAGAAATACTATAACTGAACAAAAAAGTTTATCCATAATTCCACCATTGAGCATATGTCATTCCAGTCTTCTTTCTGTTTGTGTAATTGTTTTTCCTCCTCAAAAATGTGATTATATTTTGTATAATATTTTATAATATGATTTTTTTTACTTACTATACCTTAAATACTCCCTATGGAAAAAAATGATTTCATGATATAATTGTTAATGATTGTATCATATGCGCATACTATAATTTAGTCAGCCTCCTGTTACTGGACATTTTAGAGTTTTCAGCTTGTTATAAAAATTATGTTGCAATGAACATTTTTGTATGCATTTTTAAATTATTTTCTTAGCAGAAATTCCTGAATATAAAACTGTTAAATAAAAAGGCACAGATTTTTAAGGCTTTACTAAGTATAACATGACTGATTTTTCAATTTTTTCTTTAATATTATTTCTTTTTAATAAAATAAAGGACTCAAATTCTAAAACACGGTAATCAATTACTATCAAGATCTCTGGCCCATGAACAACTCTGTCTTTCACCAATCTGTCAAGAGTTGAGGAGACTCAGGAATTAATCAGACATCTTTTTCTTACAGGAAGACCGTCTCTTTCGAATGAATCAAGCAGCAGAACTATACTTGATTCAAATTATTGAAAAGGGATCTTTGGTTGGGATGGTCACATTTGAAAGTTTGGCTACAACCCTAAACTACCTAACAGAAATAATTGGTGATAATGCTTATGAAAAGATCACTGCAAATCTGCCTCAAGAAGCTAGTGGTGGAACTTCAATTTGCAGTGGTCTCAGAGCAGGATTCCAGGTAAAATAAAAATGCTTTTCTAAATATCATTTGCCATTTACCATTGTTTTTATTTTTACCCCACTATCTTTGAACAAGGCTCATGAGCTCATAGGTCCCTTACCGAAATAGTATATTTTTTAAAAGACTCCTCTACTGTCTGTTGTTTACAGCTGGGTAGCCTCTCTGAGTGTGTTTATTGCACCAATGTACTCTTGAGTTACTGAGTTTTGCATTGGGGAATGGTCAAGAAAGGGAAGAAAAATCCAGCATGCACATAATCACTGCAATTTTATTGAGGAGTTCACCATTTCTTCATCACTCCCAACGTCTGAACTACTATTAGTAAACAATAATGTTGTTGAAGGGACTGTGGAAGAGGGAAATTAGTACTCTTTCTATGTTATAAAGAAAACCCTAATTCATCAAGTTAAATTGACAATTAAAAATCACAAAGATAGTTCCTCAAGCAGTATAGTACCAAACCCAAGAAACACCGGTGGAAGTTTAATGAAATAAAAATTGTGAAATAAAATATTGGGAGCAACTTTTCAGCACTATATTAACCTGCCTTATGGTATGTATTTGAATTTCCTCTAACCGAAGATAGCCTCTGTTGAAGCCTATTTGTTGTCATTTTTTAAGTCACAAAAACAGAAAACTGCTTTCCTTCACTGACCCTCTCATTGTTTCACCTAAAAAAGTAGAGCTTATTACACTTTTCCAGGCCACTAATTAATACCATCTCTTACCTTTCTCGTGCAGTCTAATTTTTATAAAGCATGTTGTTTTAAGAAGGCACACAGGCTCTGGATTCAGGCAAACCTAGGATTCTGGCTCTATTATTTATTAGCTAAATGACCTTGGGTAAGATACCAACTCAGAAAGTCTTAGTTTACTCAACTACGGAATGTGGAAAACAATAGTACCTATCTCATTTAATTATGAGAATTATGTAAGATAAGTAAGTGCTCAAGAAAGGACTGCTATTATTATAACAAAAATAATTCTTATATGTGTTTATTCACTTGTAAAATATGATAGTATTATATATTGGGAATGTGTCTTAATGTTTTAACATATTGCTTCGTATGTTTTTCTTAATATATTTTGATATATATCTATGGATATTTTGACCACAGAGTCTATTGCTAAACAGATTATGTCAAGTCACATTCAAAGTTATAAATACGTCTTAATTACTTTTAAAACAAAACCATAGCAATAGATAGCATTGTACTTACATAATCATCACCATAACAGCTAAAATTTATTGAGCATGTACTACATTATTGCCTATGTTAAATACATGTATGATCTTATTTATCTTTACCATTACTTTTTTAGTCAGGTATTATTATTATACCCATTTTGCACATAAGGAAGCTAAGGTTCAGAGTAATTAAATATCATTCTTAAGATCATATAGTCAGTAACTAGCAAATCTAGGTAGGATTCAAAACCTGGTCTTTCTTATTCCAAAATCCAAAAAGCTAATCATTACACTGTGCTATTTAGAGAACTCTATTATACATGGCGGGGAACTAAATGCTAGATATTCTATTTAGCAAATGGCAGAGGTAGAATTTACTCTCAATTTGTCTGACTAAAGATTTTTAGCAAATACTCTTGATAGAAATCAGGAAAAGACAAAAAAATTTATAATACTTGATAAATTTATGAACTTCCTACTTTAGGGCAGGTCAATGTTTTTTCCAGGAAATCCTCAGATTCTTCAATGATCAACTAAAATACATAAAAAGGCACATCATTTAACTTTGCATACCTGCCTTTAGTCATGGCCTTGCAAATGTTGCCTAGTATGCTGCCAAAACTGCCAGGGTCATTTGCCTCTACCTCAAGCATCTCCTGAAATAATAATAATAACTAACATTCACTTAGTACTTACTATTTGCTAGGCATTGTTCTAAGTGTTTTATTATTTCTCTCTTGGGTAGCTTGAATATATCTGAAAGGATTAGAAGCACTGTTAACACTTTGTCTTGAAAACCTACAAGACTATTGTACATTACACTCATTTCTATGCCAACTCAGCCTGGAATGACAATGCAGTTTCCTTTTGCTTACTCTGATGCATAGGCCTAAAGACTTCTCCAAGACTAAAGAGTGGGTTTATTCTTATTTTAAATTTATTGAGTTATGATATTCTGTACTAATCATCTGATTTTTCATTACCAGGCAATTATCCACAGTAACCAGAGTACTTCTGGTTCTGAAATCATATTACTAACAGATGGGGAAGATGATCAAATAAGCTCATGCTTTGAGGAGGTAAAGCAAAGTGGTGCAATCATCCACACCATTGCTCTGGGACGTTCTGCTGCCAGAGAACTGGAGACCCTGTCAAATATGACTGGTAAACCTTTGGAATATAGTTTGAATAGAAAATATATTTTCAGTCTCTCCCATTAGCAGGGCTCTTTCCCCTTAAACTGCAACACTGCTCATACATTTCCTATCCTAAATTTTAATCTTTGTCCCTTCCTTGTCCTTATCCTTCAAATTAATCTTTCCTCTTCCCTGCCCCCACCTCTCTGCATTTCTACATATACCAGCTTCTAATATCGTCAATATTCTCTGTCTTCATTAATTTCTCACCACTTTCTACCAATACCACCAAATTGAAACTTCTTTCTCCATGGCTACTAATGACTTCCTCAACTGCAATTCCAAAATTCTTGCTCATATTTGTCCTGTTCAATCATACAGTCAAGATTCAGATAACCCTAATTCACAGAAGAAGAAATGGAAACCTACAGAGTACAAACAATTTGCCCAAGGCTATAAAGTCCTGATTACCAGTTCTTGCCCCCAGCAATCCATCCTCTTCCGTTGGTTTTTTGGTTTTTTGGGTTTTTTTGTGTTTTTTTTTTTCATTTTTTGAGAAAGAAAAAAGAGAGCATGTGTGTACACAAGGTGGGGGGGGGGGCAGAGAGAGAGGGAGAGAGAGAATCTTAAGCAGGCTGCATGCCCAGCACAGAGCCCCTGGAGGGGCTGGATCTCATGACCCTGAGATCATGACCTGAGCCAAAATCAAGAGTCGGACACCTAACTGACTGAGCTGCCCAAGCGTCCCCATCCTTTTCCATTCCTTATTCCTGTGTAATTTCTTTGTTAACTCCTATATTATTTATTTTCTCACTTAATTTTTACTTAATTCTAAACTGGTATTCTCTAAAATTGTTTTGGTATACCTTAGACACAACTAAAAATAAGCAGCTTGTTCAAAATATCGTCTTAAATTTCATTTTTATAACAGTATTTAGGGATTAGATCAGCTTTACTAATGTGTCAGGCCCTTACATCTAATGACTGATATAAAAACAATAATATTTGGCCAGTTCTTTAAGTTTTCTTCAAATTTATATTGATAAGAGCACAAGAACAGCATGATTTTCCCAATAAAAATTAGTATTATAAAAGTAAATACAATTCCATTTTAGGAGGATATCGTTTTTATGCCAATAAAGACATAAATGGCCTTACTGATGCTTTCAGTAGAATTTCATCTAGAAGTGGCAGCATCACTCAGCAGGCTATTCAGGTTGGTATCTCAGAAAAATTATTTGCCTTTTCACATTTGTAATAAATTTCCATTATCTTAGTCATTTCTTTCTCTAATAAATAACTCTTTTGCCTGAAAATATTTTACTGAAAAACATTCTTACTGAATTTGCTTTTCTGTGACACTTGTAGCCATCTTTTTTCTGATTCATCTATTATTTATAATCATAATGTTTTTATTTGTAAAATTCTTGAAAATAATTCTTATTTCATTGAAATCTTAGACATAAATTTAGAATTACTCTGAACTGACAAAGCTTTGAAATTTTATTAACTATAATTACAGATTGGTTCTTTCTGTTCTTTGTTTTATTTACATAACAGCTAGAAAGTAAAGCCTTGAATATTACAGGAAGAAAATGGATAAATGGTACAGTACCTGTGGATAGTACAATTGGAAATGACACTTTCTTTGTTGTCACATGGACAATACAAAAGCCAGAAATTCTTCTCCAAGATCCAAAAGGAACAAAATATGAAGCCTCAGATTTCAAAGTAGATAAACTAAATATTCGGTCTGCCCGTCTTCGAATACCAGGTATTGCAGAGGTAAGAATATTCTTTTATTTTCTCCATGATTTATCAATCAACTTCGAGGGGGAAAAGTGAAGATAACATCTACTACACTGTCAATATTAAAGCAGCAACAGATCATCTGTCACAAAAAAGAAGCCAAGGGATGCCTGAGTGGTATCAGTTAAATGTCCAACTCCTGGTTTCAGCTCAGGTTGTGATTTTGGGATCCTGAGATCGAGCCCCATGTCAGGCTCTGTGCTCAGCATGGAGTTTAAGACAGTCTCTCCCTCTACCCTTCCCTCTGCCCCTCCCCGTACCAATACCCCACCCTGCCCCTGCTCTTTCTCTCACTCTCATTCTCTCTCAAAATAATCTTAAAAAAAAAAACCAAGAATAGAGATTTGTATCCATACTATTTACCAGCTTATAAAATTGAATATTAAAAATCATTACTATTACTCTGCTTAAATTTCTAAATAATTTTTTATTCCAACCAAGAATAGGAAAGTATTACAAAAACTCTCAAATAGATATGTTGGATTTTCAGACAGGTACTTGGACTTACAGCCTTCTAAATAAACATGCCAAATCTCAGATGCTAACGGTGACAATGACTACTCGAGCAAGAAGTCCTACCACACTCCCGGTAATTGCAACTGCTCACATGAGCCGAAGTACAACACATTATCCTAGCCCAATGATTGTTTACGCACAAGTCAGTCAAGGGTTTTTGCCTGTTCTGGGAATCAACGTAACAGCCATTATAGAAACCGAAGATGGACATCAAGTAATAATGGAGCTTTGGGACAATGGTGCAGGTAATAAGAATCTGCATCAACTTTCACTGAACCTAAAATCCTACTACAGTTGCATAACTTAGAAATCAATATTTCCTACGTATGTGAATGAATCAATTTTTAAGTAAATCAAATTTGATTTTTGTTTTTAATACTTTTTATTCTGCTATCTTGACTACACTTAGATATGAGCACATTTATCTTTAAATTTTATGAACAATTTTACTTTCCTCATGGAAATTGAGTATAATTTTTCTCTATTTTATTAGTGTCAGTGTTTTGCATATGCCTCTTCCAGTTTAATTGTATTTTCCTTATTTTGTTAGGATTCCTATATGAAATAATAATAGCTAATGTTAATTAAATGTTTACCATGAATTACTTTCCCAAGGTAAAAGGTTAGCAAGTAGCCAGGCCAGGCTCTGAACCCAAGCAGTCTGATTCTGGGGTTCATGTACTTAAACCACCGTGCTATACTCACTCCCAAAATGATTGCCAACACTAGTGGTCATGAACGGTGCTTAGGACTTGTCATTCTGTTGAATGGCTAATTATTATATTATAATATCTAGGCGCTGATACTGTGAAGAATGATGGCATCTACTCAAGATATTTTACAGAATACCATGGAAATGGTAGATACAGTTTAAAAGTACATGCCCAAGCGAGAAATAACATCGCTAGACTAAGTTTAAGACAACAACAAAACAGAGCTATGTATATACCAGGCTATGTTGAAAATGGTAAGTGGCATTAATATAGAAATGTGTCATTTGTTTAGATAAGTTACATGTGGTAAGCACTGAAAATATTATGTACTATGGAAAACATACAATTATGTAATCATCTGTGTATTTCAAAGCCATATTTATGTTAAAAGACCTAGCACAGGACTATGCTTCCCACATGTTTTGTTTATACCCCCCTCAGTTCATTTCATTTACATTGAAAAAAAATTACTGGGGTGCCTGGGTGGCTTAGTCAGTTAAGTGTCTGCCTTCAGCTCAGGTCACAGGTCCCGGGATCAAGCCCCACATTGGGCTCCCTGCTCAGCGGGGAGCCTGCTTCTCCGTCTCCTTCTTCCTGCTACTTCCCCTGCTTGTGCTCTCTCTCTCTTTCTCTCTGTCAAATGAATAAATAAAATCTTTAAAAAAAAAATTACTGAGCACCTCTCTATGTGGCAAGCATTGTGCTAGATGATGTAGCTAAAAAGATAAATAAGACACCATCCTTGTGTTCAAAGAATTTACAGTTAAGTAATAAAGATAGGTGTGTTAAGAGATAGTTCTAACATTGCATAATGTCTCATCAATTTTAAAATGACACCAATAAAACAAGCTTTTTTTCACTAACAGGTGTTACTTTTTCAATGTCTACACTCAATCAATATTAAACCCTCTATGGCTGCAAGATGAGATTACAAAATAAAGAATAGACCTAGCATTATGAAAAGTCACAAAATTACTTTCTTGTAGGTAAAATTATACCGAACCCACCCAGACCTGAAGTCAAAGATGACGTGTCAGAAGCTAAAGTAGAAGACTTCAGCCGACTAACCTCTGGAGGGTCATTTACTGTATCAGGAGCTCCTCCTGCTGGTAGTCATACTCCTGTGTTCCCACCTGGCAAAATCACAGACCTTGAGGCTAAGGTTGAAGACGATCACATTCAACTTTCATGGACTGCCCCTGGCAACGTCCTTGACAAAGGAAAAGGTAAGTGTCATATTATGTTTTAAAATATATAAAAGAAATCCATTTGGCTTTCATTTGCTAGGAATTGTCTAATGTATAAATTATATGTATGGAGTGTTTACTATGGGCCATTACTCACCAACTTTCAGATATAAAAAAGAGGTAATGAACGGCCCAAATTATTTCTATATTTAATATCCTAGAAATCTAACCCACTCTTATCAGTTCTGTTGTGCCAAACTGCCTCTCACAATATGAACCATCTTAGAAATGACTTTGAGAAGAATGAGTTAACAGCTTTCTATTGCATCTTCTTCTCCCTTTAACAAAGAAAAGTTTTTCTAAGTGTTTCTGTATCTGTACAACTTCATTCATTCATTGATCTTTTGTTGAAACACTATTAGGTTCCTAAGAAATAAACCCTACTCTTAACAGTCAGTTGCGTGCAGAAGACAGTTTTGGCAAGTAAGCACACAATTGTACAGAATGTGATATGAAAAGTGTTGTTGTCAGCACAGGATGATATGGGAGCCCATTGGAAAGTCATAACTCCTAGGCAGGGGTTAAGATCACAAGGTATATCTTAAAAGGCTTCCCAGGGAAGACTATCCTTGACCTAAGATTTAAAGAATGAAAGAAATTAGCAAAGTTAAGTGAAGGTGTCCCATGGAGAGAGAGGATCATATGCAGAGAAACTCACTAGTTGGAGAAATTTGGCCATGGAGTTTGAATAAAGTTCAAAGCTGAAATATCTCATTCATTCAAAGTTCTTTATAATAAATTGTCCTCGTTCTAAAAGGTTGAGTCACTTTTATCTATACTTTAGACTGAATTTAACTAGTACTTATTGAATGCCTATCATATTCCAATATTGTGCTATACTAGTAGATTCTTTTGAGATAAAGCCAATCTTGCTATTTTCCCTTAAAGGTGGGAAAATGAAATCAATAGACCATATCAACATATACGATTTCTCAGGGGTTGTCAGAGCTGAAAAGCCCCATGTTCAACACTCTTTCCCCTGGATTACTATAAACCTCACACTGCGCGTACTCTCAAAAGAAAAGATGCTTTTTAATCTTTCATTTCCTATGTAGCATTTTTCAAAGCTGTATTTCTTTTTGTCACATTATATAAGGAAAAAAATCATTCTAAAACCAAAGAAAACGGAATACCCACAAAGAGCTCTTTTGTACTTCAATGTTGAAAACTCTTATCATGACGACTTTGGAAATACATTATTTTTTCATGCCATGATCCTTAAAGATATAGCAGAATTTAAAAAAAAAATACCTCCACTGAAAAAGCCACAAATAAATTTACCTGACCAAATGTTTAATTCTGAGTTCAATTCAGTCAAGATGGTGCCTTTACTTCAAGATTGGGTTCATAATAAATGCCCTCATGCTGATTATAGAAACCAAAAGAAGAAAGATTGCATTAAATCTGGATCCTGGGAGAGAAAGAACTTCACTATGTTTAACCTAAATAAACAAATACCTAAAATTAGGTGGAATCTAATCTCTCTTTCTTTGTGACAAATAAGAAGAGGTTGTAGTTGCTATCAAATGTTATCATCAAGCATTGCAAAAGAAGGCAGTGGCAGTATCTCAAAGAATAAATGAAAACCTCTATAAAATCCAATTAAATTCTTAAATTCTCAGGGACCCAGTTTCCATACCTGCCAAATATAAGAATTACTAGGTGACCTAGAAGTATTAAAACAAGTATATGTAATTCCAATATTTTATAATTCTATAATTCTATCACCTGGGGCATCAACTTAATGCCTATATTGTTGGTCAATAAGAGATCAAATACAAACCCAACACAGTGCCAGATACTCTAGTTGATACAAAAGGAATATAAAACATACCCTTTGTCCTAAGACAAAGAATATGATCTAATTGAAAAGATAAATTGAACATCCATAAAATAATCTAGAAAGCTCCATTCCATGAAATAGGAGTTCGTGGCAAAAAGTCATCAGGGTGGATAAAATATGTAAACAAGTCTTCATGAAGACGTTGGGCTTCCTGTTGGGCCTTGAAGAATGAGTACAATTTGCATAAATAGGGAGAGGGTGGCACATCCTGGGAGTCAGACAGGGAGAGAAGGAACCAAATAATATGATCAAGGTCAAAAAGCAAAATTTCACAATAAAATATCTAAATTAAAATAAAAGCTAGATGATAAATAAATTGATAGATAGATGAATGATAGATAGATAGAACCACCTAAATGGAAGGCAGGGTGTGTGTGAAGAGTAGTAAAATGGATTAATAAGGCCTATTATTGAAAAACTAGAATGTTAAGGCAGAGTGTCTGAATTTTTTTTAACCTATAAATTGAAGTTATTCACCACATATTTAAAACATTTTCAACATTTCATGAAAAAATAGTCTTCACTTCAAAAAAAGACATTTGATGTTTTATTTATGGCATTTAAGAATGTGAGAATATATTTTCATATTGATAGCTCTGGTAGATCTCTAAAAGCATTTTGGAATAAAAAAAATCACATCAGCATCTTCCTTTCTTTTCTTGACAAAGTAACAGTTATAATAATAACTAATATTTCAAACATTTAGGTCCCAGACATTCTGTTAAACACTTTTCATGCATTATCATATATAATTCTCACCACTCAAGTAGTATGCATTCAGTAAATATTTGTTGAATTAATTGAATGACTGAATCTCCACTTTATAGGTAAGAAAACTGAAGGTAAAAAAAAGTGAAATATATTTTTCTTTGTTACACAGCTGGAAAGTGTAGAATTAAGGTACTAATCAAAGTCTGCCTGAGCTCTTAAGCACATTTTAATTAGTACACATCCTAGCCTCTCTGCTTCCTTTTGCCCTTTATCCTTATCCCTGTCCTCCCACTCTACTGATCTCCCACTACCTCCTCCTATTACTCCCTCTCAGCTTAATGAGAAATAATACAGTTGTGAGGTACTGAATGTCTTCCCTATACTTGAATGTTACTGTGTTCCTTGTTCTAAAAGTAGATTCAGATCTTTATATTTCTATTTCTTAAAAAAAAAAAAAATCTAGGGGCGCCTGGGTGGCGCAGTCATTAAGCATCTGCCTTTGGCTTGGGACATGATCCCAGTGTTCTGGGACCGAGCCCCACATCAGGCTCCTCCAATAGGAGCCTGCTTCTTCCTCTCCCACTCCCCCTGCTTGTGTTCTCTCTCTCGCTGGCTGGCTGTCTCTGTCAAATAAGATTTAAAAAATCTAGATTTTGTTTTTTAGTACTATATGATTTTGAATTAATTTTTGTGATTAGATAACTAGATTAACAAACTGCTCACATATTTGTTCTTAAAAGAAAGAAGATGGAATAGTCAGATAAAACCTACATCTATGATTTCCATGTCCAAATCCTAGTGTGCATTTCTGATGGGCCTCTAAGTATAAGACAGTATGGTGGTAATAAGGCATCCTAGTGATTTTAATATACATGAAGTATCTATTGTTTTTCAGCCAACAGCTACATTATAAGAATAAGTAAGTGTTTCCTGGATCTCCAAGAAGATTTTGACAATGCTGCTTTAGTGAACACTACTAGTCTGATACCTAAGGAGGCTGGCTCAATAGAAAATTTTGAATTTAAACCAGAACCTTTTAAAATAGAAAATGGCACCAAATTCTATATTGCAATTCAAGCCATCCATGAAGGTAATCTCACCTCAGAGGTTTCTAACATTGCACAAGCAACCAAGTTTATTCCTCCACAGGAATCCAGTGTCCCTGCTTTGGGTACCAAGATTTTTGCAACCAGTTTGGCAATTTGGGGATTAGCTGTGATTTTTATCTATATTTTAAACTAAGAAGTGTATTAGAAATAATATTCAATTTATACATACTTGATTAACATTTATTTAGAATTTAACTTGCTATACTTGTCTATAACAAAACTCTTTGTAAATGTACAAAGTTGTAAATTTCCTAACTACTTGAGTTCATTAATACTAATTAATGAACTAATTAGTTGCTAAATGTAAATCAAAATGAATATACTATTTCCTATCTTTGAAAAATCCATTTATTAACACAATAAAAAAAGAAAATGCATATTTGTACTTGAAGGTGTTTCAAGAAGCATTTTCAGAGTGTACTACAAATTCATTTCATACATTAACAAAATCAGAATTCATCTAAGCTGTTTGAAAAATATTTATATATCAACAACAAACATAATTTTATGGTAAAATTATTTAGGTTTCATTCTTGCTTATGAATGAAAACTGCATATTTATATAAACTATAATCAAAATGGACAATAAAGATAATTTTTCAATGAGAAAGGTCTACAACAGTAAGAAGGTCAAATTTGTTTTTTATTATTAACAGTGGTATATTAAAGTTTTGACCCTAGGTATGACATGACTACTAGAAAGAATGCTTTTTTGTATGCATTGTGAAACATCACAATAAAGTCCTATTTATATTCTGAGACTTTATAAGGTCCTAAGAGTATCATCACCATGATGCCTCATCAGGGCAGGGCTTTCTTTTTCATTGCTGTATTCTCAGCTTCTAGAATAGTACTTGACACATAATTGATATCCAATAGATATTCACTAAACAAATTAATGAATATAGGGGAGTGGGGGGAGGGGCAAAATGTGTAAAGGGGAGTGAGAGGTACAGGCTTCCAGGTATGGAGTAAGTCACAGGAATAAAAGGCACAGCATAGAGGGGAAAAAGGGGGAAAAATCAATAAATATTTTCATACCTTCAAAGAAATTCAAATTTGGCCTGTGACATAAAAAATATCCACAAAGTATGATGTGCACATAGTATTGTGAGGACTTGATATAATGAAAACTAACCACTTAATAACAGTGATCTGAATCAACACATAGCCTTTCAGGAACTCAACTGTATTATGTCAATCAAATTTGTAACTCTCTAATAAAATGTAAATTCAGCTATTAATATAGCAATAGTGTGATTTTTTTCTAAGAAAGACAAAGAGTGATTGTTATATTAGAAGAAAATCCTTTGTTTATAGGCAGAAAGATTTTTAAAACTCTTTGATGTCTGAAAGGAGGAAGTATTGTTTTATATCTGGAAAAGTCAGGGGAAAAAACCATAAAACATTAGCAAACCAAATCCAGAAGAATATATAAAAAGTAATATATAATAAAAATAAATAAAATAAAATGAATTTAAATTTTTTAAAAAATAATGTATTATAACAAGTTGAAATTATACCAAGAATCCAAAGGTGGTTTAATATTAGAAAATTAACAAAATTCATCACATTAATATATTAAAAACAAAAATTATCATCTCAATACATGCATGCATAAAAGTATATTATAATTCAACCATTTTTCATTAAAAATGAAACCTTTGAAAACTTTACTAACCTGATACTGTGAACCTTAATGTCTAAATCCTGATCATTTAAAAATAAAAAGAGGCATTAAATCTTCAAGTGGGGATATGAAATTAGACACCAGAGAGGGAAAATTCTAAATTCCTAAGAAGATAAATCACTTCAGAGTCCATAAATCATTAAAAAATTATTGTTAACTATTAAAGTCTCAAAGGGTCAGGAGATAACTTATTCTTATTTATATGGCCACTATACTAAGAAATTATTCATAGAACTTTAGCAGTCACTTAGGAAAGAGTCCTATGCAGTAAGAAGAAAAAAAAAATGGAATAGAAGATACAATAATTGGAAAGAAACATACAAAAGTGTAATTATTTGTCGGTGACATAGAAAATCTAATAGAATTAACAAATAATTAAAACTAGTAGGAAAGTTCTGCAAAGTTACCAGACACAAGGTCAATTTATAATAATCAACAGCACTGGTCTCGCATGTAAAGAGCTTAGGGGTCCTCAACCCATCTTCACAACAAGAAAAAAGCTAAATAACTGAAAATCAACAATTCTTTTTAGAGCCATCAGAAAAGTAAGGTCACACCACAACTACTTTCCAGATAGTGTTAGGAAAACTAGCTCAATACATGGTATGTACAGGAACAGCTACGAATGAATAACAAAAAGACAGGAAACTTCAAGCGAAAAATAGGCAGAGGATATAAGTAGGCAAATCATTTAAAGGAAGTTCAAATAAGTGCAGAAATCAGAGAAATTCACTAGAATCAGAGAAATACCAATTGTAACAATATTGAGATACACCTTAACACCCATCAGATTAATAAAAATTAAAAATCAGATAACACCAATTGTAGGTAAGAAAGTAAAGAAATAAGATTTCTCATCCTTTAGTGGAGGAGTGTAAGTGAAGCAGTATTATGGAAAATAATCTGATGGTACTTAATGAATTCCATATACACATTATCCCATGCTCCAACAATCACACACCTGGGTATAAACATCAAAGAAACTAGCACACAAATCAAAGGTAACTTACATGAAGATATTTACCACAATATTATTTTGTGGTTACAGAAAGTTGAAAGATACTTTAGGTGACCACCCTTAGGGGAAGAGATAAATACATGCAATGGATACAGAATCTGAAGTACTATACTACACTTAGAAATAGTATACTGGATGCATATACAGCAACAAAATAGATCTCAAACATATAGTGTTGAGTGAAAAGAGTTGAAACAAAGTATAATATATAAGACAATACCATTTTCATAAATTAACACAAAGACATACACAAAAAATAACATTTTATTTTATCAGGATATATTATAAACACCTTAAAGCAAAAGCCTTTGGGGGTAGGAGAAATGGAATAGGGTTATGGATAGTGAAATAAAAATAAGTAAAATAATATAATGGAGGAGCCATCCACCAATGATGGTAGGGTATCCTCAATTAAGGAGAATTATTAATTGAATTCTATCCTTGAGTTCCAAATGAAATGAAGAAACTAATAATAATAAAAAACTAAAACTCATAATAACAAAAAAGAAACCCTATCAAAGCAATTCACCATATTAATGGATTAAAGGAAAAAAAATTCTGAATATCTCCATAGACACAGAAAAGGCATTTGATATATTCCACCATCTATTCATGATTTTTAAAAAAGAAAAACTTGGAGACACACAGACTGGTAGCGGTGGGAAAGGACTTTAGTGCACCCCAGACAGGATCCAGGAGCTGCGGGTGAGCATGTGCAAACCCGGGCAGCTCACAGTTTTAGAAGCACAAAGGGCAGAGACACACCCCGGCCCTGGAATGGACCTCTGGGAGAGGCTGTGGGCGCACATCATCATGGCAGGCTGCGGTTTTTAGCAGCATAGACAGAAATGGAGACTGCGTGTCCTGGAGAGTTCAGTGAAGAGCAGACTACGATTTCTCTGCTCTGGGTCAGAGGTTTAGGTGCGGTCATTATTTCTGCTCTGACTCTCGGAAGAGACGGAAGAGACACAAAAAGCCGCCAGAGAACAAAAGCTCAAAAAACTGGTTTCCATTGAGCCCACCCGCTCCCACACCCCCAACAGGGGGCAGGGCAACTATGCCCAAGCAAGATGAGTAACAGTGCAGCAGGCCCCTCCCCCAAGAAGACAGGCTGGAAGAACAAGAGGACGACAACCCCTAGGGTCCCTATAAGACAGGTGCATCTTGCTTGGGTTGTGGTTAATACTTTGGACTCTGTAAATTACCTCAACCACCCCTCAGCAGAATGACTAAAAGGAGGAACCCCCAACAAAGAAAAGAATTAGAGACTATGGCCTCTGCCACATACCTAATGGATATGGATATAAGCAAGATGTCAGAGACAGACTTCAGAGTAGCAATTATGAAGTCAATATCTAGGCTTGAGAAAAATATTAGCAACAGTATAGAATCTCTAAGGGCAGAAATGAGTTCTAATCAGGCTGAACTTAAAAATACTATGAATGAGATGCAGTCTAAACTGGATACCCTGACAGCCAGGGTAAATGAGGCAGAAGAATGAATTAGTGAGCTAGAAGATAAGATGATACAAGGAAGCCAAGGAGGCCTGGGACAAACAGCTAAAAGCCCAAGAGATCAGACTGAGATAGATTAATGATGCCATGAAATGTTCCAATGTCAGAATTATTGGGATCCCTGAGGGGGCGGAGAGAGAGGACTAGAAGATATATTTGGGCAAATCATAGCTGAGAATTTCTCTAATCTGGGGAAGGAAACAAGCATTCGTGTCCAAGAGGCAGAGAGGACCCCTCCCAAGATCAATGAAAACAGACCAATGCTCCAACATATAATAGTAAAACTTGCAAATCTTAAAACCAAGGAAGCAATCCTGAAAGCAGCTAGGGGGAAGAGATTTCTGAAGTACAGAGGGAGGAACATCAGAATAACATCAGAGACCCAGCAAGCCAGAAAGGGCTGGCAAGACATATCCAGGGTGCTAAATGAGAAGAACATGCAGCCAAGGATACTTTATCCAGCAAGGCTGTCCTTCAGAATGGATGGAGAGACAAGGAAACTTCCAGGACCGGCAGAAACTGAAAGAATATGTGAACACCAAGCTGGCCCTGCAAGAAATATTAAGGGGGAGTCTATAAAAGAAGAAAGACCCCAAGAGTAATATAGACCAGAAATTTATAGAGACAAGCTATAGAAACAGGGACTTCACAGGCAACATGATGGCACTAAAGTCATATCTTTCAATAGTCACTCTCAACGTGAACAGCCTAAATGCTCCCACGAAACAGCACAGGGTTGCAGATTGGATAAAAACATGTGACCTATCCATATACTGTCTACAAGAGACTCGTTTCGAACCTCAAGATACATCCAGACTGAAAGTGAGGGGATGAAGAACCATTTTTCATGCCAACAGACCTCAAAAGAAAGCTGAGGTAGCAATTCTCATATCAGACAAATTAGATATTAAGCTAAAGACTGTAGTAAGAGATGCAGAGGGACACTATATCATACTTAAAGGTCTATCCAACAAGAAGATCAAACAATTGTAAATATCTATGCCCCCAACATGGGAACAGCCAATTACATAAGTCAACTATTAACCAAAATAAAGAATCATATTGATAATAATACTTCGATAGTAGTAACCTCAACACCCCACTCTCAGCAAGAGACAGATCATCTAAGCAGAAGATCAACAAAGAACAAGAGCTTTGGACCAGATGGCCTTCATAGATGTATATAGAACATTCTACCCTAAACCAACAGAATACTCATTCTTCTCGAATGCACATGGAACTTTCTCCAGAATAGACCACATACTGGGTCACAAATCAGGTCTCAACCCCTACCAAAAGACTGAGATTATTCCCTGCATATTGTCAGACCACAATGCTTTGAAAAAGGAACTCAATCACAAGAAAAAATTTGAAAGGAATTCGAACACCTGGAAGTTAAAGACCATCCTGCTAAAGAATGTTTGGGTCAACCAGGAAATTAAAGAAGAACTTAAACAAATCATGGAAACCAATGAGAATGAAAACACATTGGCCCAAAATCTATGGGACACTGCAAAGGCGGTCCTAAGAGGGAAATACATAGCCATCCAAGCCTCTCTCAAAAAAAGTAGAAAAATCCTGAATGCACAAGCTAATCTCACACTAAAGGAAATGGAGAGAGAACAGCAAATAAAACCTAAACCAATCAAGAGAAGAGAAATAATAAAGATTAGAGAAGAGATCAATGAAATAGAAACCAGAAAAATAGTAGAGCAGATCAACAAAACTAGAAGCTGGTTTTTTGAAAGAATTAATAAGATTGATAAACCTCTGGCCAGACTTATCCAAAAGAAAAGAGAAAGGACCCAACTTAATAAAACTATGAATGAAAGCGTAGAGATCATGACTAACACCAAGGAAATAGAAACAATTATTAGAAATTATTATCAGTAACTATATGCCAATAAATAAAGCAACCTGGAATAAATGGATGCCTTCCTGGAAACTTATAAACTACTACGACTGAAACAGGAAGACATTGACAATCTAAGTAGACCAATAACTATTAAGGAAATTGAAGCAGTAATCAAAAACCTCCCAAAAAACAAGAGTCCAGGGCCAGATGGATTCCCAGAGGAATTCTACCAAACACTTAAAGAAGAAATAATACCTATTCTCCTGAAGCTGTTTCAAAAAATAGAAACAGAAAGAAAACTTCCAAACTTGTTCTATGAGGCCAACATTACCTTGATCCCAAAACCAGGCAAAGACCCCATCAAAAAGCAGAATTACAGCCCAATATCCCTGATGAACATGGATGCCAAAATACTCAATAAGATCCTAGCCAATAGGATCCAACAGTAC
Source organism: Ursus maritimus (assembly GCF_017311325.1). Lineage (NCBI taxonomy): Eukaryota > Metazoa > Chordata > Mammalia > Carnivora > Ursidae > Ursus > Ursus maritimus. The sequence continues at coordinate 32,959,763 of NW_024423564.1, read as the reverse complement.
ATTAAAAGGATTATCCATCATGACCAGGTGGGATTTATTCCTGGGATGCAAGCGTGGTTCAACATTTGCAAATCAATCAATGTGACAGAACACATTAATAAAAGACAAGACAAGGACCACATGATCCTCTCAATTAATGCAGAAAAAACATTTGACAAAATACAGCATCCTTTCCTGATTAAAACCCTTCACAGTGTAGGGATAGAGGGAATATTTCTCAGTTTCATAAAAACCATCTATGAAAAGCCCACAGCAAACATCATTCTCAATGGGGAAAAATTGAGACCTTTTCCCTTAAGATCAGGAACATGGCAAGGATGCCCACTCTCGCCACTATTGTTCAACACAGTACTAGAAGTCCTAGCATCAGCAGTCAGACAACAAGAAGAAATAAAAGGTATTCAAATTGGCAAAGTAGTCAAACTCCTCTCTTTGCAGATGACATGATACTTTATGTGGAAAACCCAAAAGACTACATCCCCAAATTACTAGAACTCATACGGCAATTCAGTAATGTGGCAGGATACAAAATCAATGCACAGAAATCAGTTGCATTTCTAAACACTAACATTGTAACTGTAGAAAGAGAAATTAGGGAATCAATTCCATTTACAATAACACCAAACACCATAAGATACCTAGCAATAAACCTAACCAAAGAGGTAAAGGATCTATACTCTAGAAGTTACAGAACACTTACGAAAGAAATTGAGGAAGACACAAAAAGATGGAAAAACATTCCATGTTCATGGATTGGAAGAATAAACATTGCTAAAATGTCTATGCTACCCAGAGCAATCTACACTTTCAATGCCATCCCTATGAAAATACCATTGGCATTTCTCAAAGAGCAGGAAAAAACAATCCTAAAATTTATATGGAATCAGAAAAGACCCCGATTGCCAAAAATGTTGAAAAAGAAAAACAAAGCTGGAGGCATCACATTGCCTGATTTTGTGCTATATTACAAAGCTGTGATCACAAAGACAACATGGTATTGGCACAAAAACAGACACATAGGGGAGGAGTTAAGATGGTGGAGGAGTAGGTGTCCCCTTTTTCAGCTGGTCCCCTGAGTCGAGCTGGATAGGTACCAGACCATCCTGAACACCCACGGAATCAGCCTGAGACGCAGGAAGATACATCTGGATCTCTACAAATGAACAACTCCAGCACTGAGTATTGAGGTACGAAGTGGGGAGCCGTGAATCTGTGCACATATTTCGGGAGATAAACAGAAGGGGGAGGGAGCCTCTGCGCTCGGGCAGCGGGAAGCAGTAGCCACCTCCACTGGGGAGCTGGCTGACTCGCGAACCGGCACCCGAGAGAGAGCAGACTGAGACCATGAGCCTGGGAACACGCGCGACCAGTCTGAAAACCAGAGCTCCGGAGTGCACGCAAACAACACTCTAACGGAGCTACGGAGCTCGCGGGGCCGGCTGGCGTCTGGCATCTGGTGGCTGGTGGTGTTATAAACACAACGAACAGAGACGCGCCGGCCCTGGAAGTGAGGGCTGAGACGCCGGCTGTGGGGCGCACATCCCAGGACACTGTAGGGTTTAGCAGCACCAACATAAACAGAGTTAAAGTGGCCAGAAGAGCTCAGTGGAGAGCAGACTGCGATCTCTCTTTTCTGAGTCAGAGGCTGGGATTCAGCCACTGCTGCTCTGACTCTCAGAAGAGGCACAGCAAACCGCCACAAAAAGCCATCAGAGAACAAAAGCCCAGAAATACCAGCTCACAGTGTGCCCATCCTCATTTCCCCTCGCAGGGGACAGGGAGACTCTACCCAAACAGGGTTCCCTGAGTATCAGCGCGGCAGGGCCCTCCCCCAGAAGGCAGGCTGAAAAATCAAAAAGCCCACATCCCTAAGGTCCCTATAAAACAAGTGCACACTGCATGGGTCCTGGTCAATAATTTGGGCTCTGGACAACCCCGCAACCTCTCCTCATCAGAATGACGAGAAAGAGAAATCCCCCCCGCCCGCGGCAAAGAGAAGACAATGAGTCTGTGGCCTCAGCCACAGAACTGACGGATATGGATATAACCAAATTATCAGAAATGGAGTTCAGAGTAACAATGGTCAAGATGATGTGTAGACTTGAAAAAAATATTAACAAAAATATAGACTCTCTAAGGGCGGAAATGAGAGCGAATCTGGCAGAAATTAAAAAAGCTATGAATCAAATGCAGTCAAAACTAGATGCTCTGACGGCCAGGGTAAATGAGGCAGAAGAACAAATCAGCGGATTGGAGGATGGGTTGCTAGAAGAGAAAGCTAAAGCAGAAACTTGGCTCAAAAAAATCAATCTCAAGAATGTAGGTTATGGGAGATTACTGACTCAATGAAACGTTCTGATGTCAGAATCATCGGCATCCCAGAGGGGGTAGAGAAAAACAGAGGTCTAGAAGAGATATTTGAACAAATTGTAGCTGAAAACTTCCCTAATCTAGCAAAGGAAACAAGCATTCATGTCCAAGAGGCAGAGAGGACCCCTCCCAAGCTCAACCACGACAAACCTACACCACGTCACGTCATAGTGCAACTCACAAATATTAGATCCAAGGATACAGTATTGAAAGCAGCCAGGGCAAAGAAATTTCTCACGTACCAAGGTAAAGGTATCAGGATTACATCAGACCAGTCTACATAGACCTGCACGAGAGAAAGGGTTGGAGGGGCATTTTTAAAGCTCTTTCAGAGAAAAACATGCAGCCAAGGATCCTTTATCCAGCAAGGCCATCATTCAGAATTGATGGAGAGATAAAGACCTTTCAGAATCTCCAGTCACTGACCAATTTCGTAACCACGAAACCAGCCCTACAGGAGATATTAAGGGGGGTTCTATAATAGTAAAAATGCCCCAAGAGTGATACAGAACAGAAAGTCACAATCTATAGAAACAAAGACTTTACAGGCAATGGCATCATTAAAATCATATCGCTCAATAATAAGTATCAATGTAAATAGCCTAAATGCCCCCATAAAATGCCACAGGGTTGCAGATTGGATAAAAAGACATGACCCATCCATTTGCTGTCTACAAGACTCTCATTTTGAACCTAAAGATACATCCAGACTCAAAGTAAAGGGATGGAATACCATCTTTCATCCCAATGTACCTCAAAAGAAAGCTGGGGTAGCAATTCTCATATCAGACAGATTGGATTTTAAATTAAAAACTATAGTTAGAGACACCGAAGGGCACTATATTATTCTTAAAGGATGTATCCAACAAGTGGATATGACAATTATAAATATCTATGCCCCCAACAGGGGAGCAGCAAGATACACAAGTCAACTCTTAACCAGAATAAAGGGACATATAGATAAAAATACGTTAATAGTAGGGGACCTCAAACTCCACTATCAGCAATAGATAGATCACCTAAGCAGAAAATCAACAAAGAAACAAGAGCTTTGTGTGACATACTAGACAAGTTGGACCTCATAGACATATATAGAACACTACACCCCAGAACAAAAGAATACTCATTCTATTCTAATGCACATGGAACATTCTCCAGAATAGGTCATGTTCTGGGTCACAAAACAGGTCTCAACTGATACCAAAAGACTGAAATTATTCCCTGCATATTCTCAGACCACAATGCTTTGAAATTGGAACTCAATCACAAGGAAAAATTTGGAAGAAACTCAAACACTTGGAGACCAAGAACCATCCTGCTCAAGAATGAATCGATAAACCAGGAAATCAAAAATCAATTTAAACAATTTACGGAGACCAACGAGAATGAAAACACAACAGTCCAAAACCTATGGGACACTGCAAAGGCAGTCCTAAGGGGGAAATACATAGCCATCCAAGCCTCACTCAAAAAATAGAAACATCTAAAATGCAGTTTTTATATTCTCACCTCAAGAAGCTGGAACCGCAACAGAAGAACAGGCCTAATCCATGCACGAGAAAGCAGTTGATCAAGATTAGAGCAGAGATCAATGAATTAGAAACCAGGAGCATAGTAGAGCAGATCAACAGAACCAGAAGCTGGTTCTTTGAAAGAATAAATAAAATAGATAAGCCACTGGCAAGACTTATCCAAAAGAATAGAGAAAGGACTCAAATTAATAAAATCATGAATAAAAAGGGAGAGGTCACAACCAACACCAATGAAATAGAAAGGATCATTAGAAACTTTTATCTACAGCTTTATGCCAATAAATTAAGCAACCTGGAAGAGACGGAGGCCTTCCTGGAAACCTATAAACTACCAAGACTGAAACAGGAAGAAATTGATTTTTTAAACAGACCAATTAATTATGAAGAGATTGAAGCACTGATTAAAAACCCTCCAAAAAAACAAACCTCCAGGGCCTGACGGATTCCCCAGGGAATTCTACAAATCATTCAAAGAAGAAATAATACCTATTCTCCTAAACCTATTTCAAAAAATAGAAACAGAAGGAAAACTACCAAACTCATTCTATGAGGCCAATATTACCTTGATCCCCAAACCAGGCAAAGACCCCCTCAAAAAGGAGAATTACAGTCCAATATCCCTGATGAATATGGACGCCAAAATTGTCAACAAGATCCTAGCTAATAGGATCCAACAGTACATTAAAAGGATTATCCATCATGACCAAGTGGGATTCATCCCTGGGATGCAAGAGTGGTTCAACTTTCGCAAATCTATCAGTGTGATAGATTATATAAACAAGAAAAAAGCCAAGAATCATATGATACTCTCAACAGATGCAGAAAAAGCATTTGACAAAATAAAGCATCCTTTCCTGATTAAAACCCTTCACAGTGTAGGGATAGAGGGTACATTCCTCAATCTCATAAAAACCATCTATGAAAAGCCCACAGCAAATATCATTCTCAATGGGGAAAAGCTAGAAGCCTTTGCCTTAAGATCAGGAACACGACAAGGATGCCCACTCTCGCCACTATTATTCAACATAGTACTAGAAGTCCTTGCAACAGCAATCAGACAACAAAAAGGGATAAAAGGTATCCAAATTGGCAAAGAAGAGGTCAAAATGTCTCTCTTTGCAGATGACATGATACTCTATATGGAAAACCCAAAAGAATCCACACCCAAACTATTAGAAGTTATAGAGCAATTCAGTAATGTGGCGGGATACAAAATCAATGCTCAGAAATCAGTTGCATTTCTACACACGAATAATGAGACTGAAGAAAGAGAAATTAGGGAATCCATTCCATTTACAATAGCACCAAAAACCATATGTTACCTTGGAATTAACTTAACTAGAGACATAAAGGATCTATATTCTAGAAACTACAAATCACTCTTGAAAGACATTGAAGAAGAAACAAAAAGATGGAAAAATATTCCATGC
>NW_024423564.1:32908267-32953354 GCF_017311325.1 Ursus maritimus | reverse complement strand
CCGGGATCACGCCCTGAGCCGAAGGCAGACACTTAACCGCTGTGCCACCCAGGCGCCCCAAATTTCTATTTTTTTTTAAACTAGGTTCCACCCCCAGCATCAAGCCCAACTCGGGGCTTGAGCTCACGGCCCCAAGATCAAGACCTGAGCTGAGATCAAGAGTCAGATGCTTAACCGACTGAGCCACCCAGCTGCCCCTTAGGTTTTGGTTTTGTTTTGTGTTGCTTTAAAGTTTATTTGAATCAAGATCCAAACAAGGACGTCACACTGCGTGCAGTTGGGATACTTTAAAAGTCTCTTTTAGAGAAACAAATAAACAAATCAAAAAATGGGCAGAAGATATGAACAGACGCTTTTCCAATGAAGACATACAAATGGCTAACAGACACATGAAAAAATGTTCAAAATCATTAGCCATCAGGGAAATTCAAATCAAAACCACACTGAGATACCACGTTACATCAGTTAGAATGGCAAAAATTGGTAAGGCAAGAAACAGCAATTGTTGGAGAGGATGTGGAGAAAGGGGATCCCTCTTAAACTGCTGGTGGGAATGGAAGCTGGTAGAGCCACTTTGGAAAACAGTATGGAGGTTCCTCAAAAAGTTAAAAAATAGAGCTACCCTACGACCCAGAAATTGCACTACTGGGTATATACCCCAAAGATACAGAGGTAGTGAAAAGAAGGGGCACGTGCACCCTAATGTCTACAATAGCCAAACTGTGGAAGAAGCCAAGATGTCCTTCAAAAGATGAATAGATATAGAATATGTGGTTCATATATACAATGGAGTATACTCAGCCATCAGAAAGGGTGAATACCTACCATTTGCATCGACATGGATGGGACTGGAGGGGATTATGCTAAGTGAAATAAGTCAAGCAGAGAAACACAATTACCATATGGTTTCACTCATATGTGAAACATAAGGAATAGGATGGAGGAGATTAGGGGAAGGAAGGGAAAACTGAAGGAGTGGAAATCAGAGGGGGAGATAAACCATGAGAGACTATGGACTCTGGGAAACAATCTGAGGGTTTCAGAGGGGAGGGGGTGGGGGGATGGGGTAGCCCAGTGATGGGTATTAAGGAGGGCACATGTTGTAATGAGCACTGGGTGTTACAGACAAATAATGAATCATGGAACACTACATCAAAAACTAATGATGTACTCTATGGTGACTAACGTATCATTAAAGAAAACAAAAACAAAAACAAAAACCTTGACGAACGAAGAACTGGTTTCTGAAATGAACTTTAACAAGTATCTAGATAATTCTATACCAAGCATCATGATTTTTAGGAAACATGAGAAACATTCCCATTAACATCAGGAATGCACCAAGACACCTGCTAGCATTGTTCCCAGTCAGTATTACGCTAGAGGCACTAACCAATGTAAAAAGATGATCTAATGATTATTATGAGTACCATAAGTGAGAAAATTATCATTATTGGAAAACCATAATCATCTTCACAGAAAATCCTGAGAGATGCAACCAAAACTATATGAATATGAGAATTCAATGTATGAAATTCAATAATGTTCCTATTTTAAGCAAATAAATTACAAACAGTAATTTTTAAATTCTCATTCACAAAAGAATGAAACTATAAAATACCTAAGGAAAAAAATCTAACCAAAAATGCAGAAGACTGTTATGCAGAAAACTATAAAACTTTACTAAAGAAAATTTTTAAAGATCTGAATAAATGAACATATCACATCCATGTATGAAAATACTCAATATTAAGAGTTTAGTTCTTTGAATTTTGATTACATATAAATTTAAGATAGCTTATTGAAAAAAACAACCTAAAGACACCAAGGTTTATGATAATAAGAAGCAGACATTTTCAGGCTCAAAAAAAGCGGGGGCAGGGAAAATATCAACAATTCAACAACAATAAAAAATGGGCAAAGGATACGAACAGTCAGTTCATAGAGAAGGACAACTAAAAGGCCAATCACCGTAAGAAAAGAGTCTGAATCTGGAAGGTAATTAGAGAAGTACAGATTTTTTTAAAAAACAAGATAATACTATTTCCACCCAATATTTTTTGATGAAAGTGGGAGGAAATAGAGACTTTCTGCTGACAGCAATTTGGCTGTATTTGATAAAATAAAAAAAATATGTACACACTTACAGGAGATACCCTAAAGAAACTCTTATATTCGTGTTCCAGGATACATGGAGACATTTACTACAGCATGGTTTTTAACAGTGAAAACAGGAAACAATCTAAGTGTTCAGCAGTAGTGGACTAGACAATTAAAATATTGTATATTCATGAGATGGGCCTACATAAGAGCTAAAAAAAAATAAATTATATCTATTTCCAATCTATATTGAAGAGATTTCAAATATATGAGTACGGAAAATTGCAAATGATAGGTACAATATGGTATCGTGTACATAAATCAAAACCACACAACATACACTATATTAGTTGGTAAGCATAGATAAGTAAAAGTATTTTTAAAATTATTTAGGCAGAAGATACATTAAACTCTTCATAGAGGAAGCTTCAGCAGAATTAGAAAGGTGAATTGAACTGGGGGTGTTGGTTTAGTTCCCCAAGGCTTAAGCTTAAACAGTAACATTTTAGAAAACTTCTTAAGAAAAATCTAAGAAATGGTTAAAAAATTAACAATGTTTAATTTTATATCAGAGGAATAAAAGTATTGTTATACTATTCTTTGTATTTTTCCTGAATTTTAAATTTTTCTTAAAGTGTAAAAGAAAAATCTATTTCACTCCAGCCCCATTAAATAAATTTATGAATATTTTTAAAATATAAAGTTGAATTAAGGACAGTAGTTTGCCCACATACCTTGATCCAGCTCTGGATATGAGGACACACCATACAGTAAAAATGAAGGAAATAGTCTACAACATGACTCTAACCAAAATCAGTGTATACTTTCTTTGGTAGGCAATGGAAACTGCAGATGCTTGAGCAAGTTATGATATGATTTGAGCTGTACTTTGAGGAGTATTCATCTTTCAAACTTGTATAAAGGAGACTGAAATGAAAAGATGATATGGGAGGCTATTAATGAGAAATCTAAGCAAGTAGTAATAAATTAGTATTAATAAATGGTAATAGTAATAAACATGGAAAGAAAATAGTGAATCTCATTTCTCTCTCTACCTTTTTTATTATCATACCGAACCACTAAAGATACTTGAAAAATGCTGACAAACTACAAGATATACATCTTTTTTAAAAAAAGATTTATTCATCTATTTGAAAAAGAGAGCACACACACGAGGGGTGTAGGAGCAGAGGGAGAGGGAGAGAGAGACTCCCCATTAAGCATGGAGCCCAACACCGGGCTCGATCCCACAACCCTGCAATCACGACCTGAACTGAAATCAAGAATCGGCTGGTTAACCAACTGAGCCACCCAGCACCCCTACAAGATATACAATCTTAATTCTTACTCCTCAATGGAAATTATTCTCAATATTTTTGGAAGTTAAATAATTAATCTTTGTATATAAACTATTAATAAATTTTAGGTCATTCAGGTATTACTTTGATATTGCTATTTTACTAGACATTGCTACATTCATCTACCTTGACCAAAACATGAGTGATTTTTTTACCCATAGTATCCACAAAATTAATATCTATTGTTCTCAGATTGAGACATTTATAACAAAAGTAAAAAAATTTTTAATTTATTGAACTATAACTTATTAAGTGGCAAATAGTAGATGCTTTCATATATTTTTCTATTTAACCTTTAAGGCAGGCATTATATTATATCCCCACTTAACTGATAGGGAAACTAAGGTTCAAAGATATGAAATAACCTGTCCAAGATCAGACTAAAACTAAATGTTGATACTGAGATGCAAACCAAGGTCTAATTCCAAATCTATGCTCTTCCTAATCCTAATCTCTTCCAGAAAACACCATCATTTATTTGTCACACAAACTAAATCTTGAGTTCCAAGTGGCAATGAATGTTGGCAAGTACCCACTGTTAAAATATTTTTATTTTTATAAACACTTATTTTTATAAACATGTAATGATGATATATTATGCCATCTCTTAGAGTTTTTAAGAATAGCTACTTAACCTCTTCAAACTCAAGTTCTTGAAATGGTTAATAATACTTTTTATATCACTGGATTGGTTTTATTAACAGATACTTTTAGTTACTGACCTATTTTTTTAATTAATTGAGATTAAATGAGATAAATCATACAAGCATTTAGCAAAGTGTCTGGCATGTAGTTAGTACTAAATAAATATTATCAGCCATTATTATCTTATTATTATATTTTATAAATATTTTATTACTGATAGAGTTCAATCTTTTGGTAAAGAACCTAGTCTCTATAAACTTCTACAGCATAGGAGAATTAGATTCTTGGTACTCAATATGCAATCATGGAGAATTAACAATCTCAACTTCAAAACATTCTCTCTCTTCCTTAAATTAAAAATATGGGAATCATCTAACAGCTCAACTCAACATTGGAATCATACACAGTACTTTAATTTTATAGCAATTAATTTTCAAGGCTAGTCTGACATCTAGTGGAATAATTGTAGCCATCCAAAAGATTTAAAATACATAACTTGAAAAAAAAAAACTAATAACATTCTATTAAAAACCAATATGTAATGTCAATATTTCAAATAAAAAAGGAAAATCAACTTGAGCATTGCCTTATTGTCAGGCACTGTACTAAATGCTGCCTGATATCTTATCTCGTTCATTTATTCAAAATAAGTATTTAGTGCCTGCTACATGCTAGGCACTTATTATACAGAATTTTTTAAAAAATTGGTATGATCCTTGTCCTTTTGGAGTTCATAGACGAGTAAGGAATAAGCTATTAAACAAATCATTATATAAATTATTAAAATCATAAATTGTGTTTAGACCTATGAAGGACTTTAGAAGAGAATCCTTAACTTAATAGGAAGTTCAGGAAAGGCCTCTTTGAGGAAGTGATATGTAAGCCAACTTCTAAAGCAGCAATGGGGATTTAAGACAGCAAGAATAGTATGTGTCAAGGCCCTGAGGTAGGAAAAGATTTGCTGCCGAAAGAATTGAAAGAAGGGCAGTGTGACTATAGTTGTAAAGGAAACACATGGTACCAGATCAGCTTGAAAGGTCTATGAGGGACAAATCAAGCAGGCCTTGTGAAAGAGTAGGCCCGGTTAAGGATTCATGATTTATCATTTTATCATACATAATGGAAGCCATCTGAAGTATTTAAGCAGGGAGAAATATGTGATGAGTAATAAGGTTTTAAAAAAAACACTCTGGCGGAATGCCTGGGTGCTCAGTCAGTTAAGTGCCTGCCTTCAGCTCAGGTCATGATCTCAGAGTCCTGGGATCGAGCCCTGCATCGAGCCCTGCATAAATAAATAAATAAATAAATAAATAAATAAATAAAATCTTTAAAAAGTAACCACTCTGGCTTTAATGGGGACATGAAATGGAAGGAGATGAATGTGAACGTAGGAAGAACAATTAGAACCAATTGGGAGAGAATTTCAATAGTCCAAATGATAGATGGTTTGGGCTCAGTCTACAGGGTTGCTATCAAGATGTATTTTGAAAGCAGATTCAGATCTGGGTGATGAATTGGAAAGGAGCTAGGAGTGAGGGACAAGAAATCACTGGAAATGCTCCATATTTCCATCTGGAACAATTGAGGCGAGAAAAAGAAAGAAACAGATTTGAGAGTAAGACCAAGCCTTTATTACCAAAGAATAACAGAGACATTTATTTATCTGCAAACAAAATTCTTCACATAGAGGGAGACAGTCATTTGATTGTCGTCAAGGAAAAACAAAGAACTGTACTTATGAGAAAAAAACAAAACAAACACAGTTTAGGAAGACCAAGTCTTATTTGCACATCTTTAGAGGTAAACTAATCAGCTAGCAGCAAAGAGGTCAGTCTAGGCAGTCTGTACTCATGAAGACTGTCCAAGGACAACAAGAAAAGAGTTTCGGTTGTATTAGATTTTCCCCAAATCCTGGGAACTTGCTGTGGAGCACATGTGGCAGGCTGTCCGATGGTAATGTCTACCTACTAAGGCCCTTCCATTTGCCTTAGATGAGCTAGGCTTGCATCACTTCCCCCATCGGTATTTCTCAACTCCCTCCTTTTGGCCAAAACAAACTCCAAAAGATGCAAATTTCACCAAAAGGGTTTCAGTTCCTTTTTTGACCTAATATTATCAGCTGTATGTCAACTCAAGAAACTGGATGTGAAACAACATTTTAGCTTTCTAGATTTGATCCTATTGATCTGGCTGACTAGACAAGCCAGGAAAAAAAAAATCATGCAGAATCTGTAGGACAGGTTACAGATTTTCTTCTTTATTCTGAGAATATTAAGAAACCACTAAAGATTTGCAATCAAGAGAAAAGCTCGTTTAGAACCTGAATTTTTAAAAATAGAAAATTTTTTGATATTTTTATAAGATACTTGGGAGGATGCTCACTGACTGGGTATTTGCTAATATTAAGGAATTACAGTTAGTTTTGTTTTAGGTACGATAATGGTTTTATGGTTATGTTTCACCAAAGGAAAAAAAACTGATTATCTTTTAAAGATTTACATGTTGAAGTACTAATGGATTAAATGATACCATGTAGGTTTTCCTTGCATGTGAATAAAACCAGATGATATGCCCCCAGAGCACAAGGATCATGTTTTGTACTTCTAAGCAAGACTTCTAAACATCCGTAACTCCACTGACCACTTGAATGCCTTCAAAGCTAGACTTTCTTATATTTGATTTTCCATAATATCATATGTGGGGCTGTCCATTGACAGAAGGGACAATCTTTTATTTGTTGGTATCCACCAAATTTATCATAGGGGTTGCTCATAATAGGCATTCACTAGTTGATCTGATTAGTAAGCAACAGGTAAGTGGGTCCTTTTGAAATTTTCCTTGAGAGCTTAAGAATTGAAACTTACACCATTTTGATAATAGCGTCTCCTTCCTCCCATACCTCAAAGCATCAGTTAATAACTGATATGTACCTTTCAGGACAGGAAGCTTAATGCTAGTGTGAGTCACATTAACCTAAATTACAATAATGTGGGCCAACTTGTTATTTTACTCTTCCTTTTTTATCTTCATCCCAAGTTACAAAGTAATATCACTAAAGCACAAAATAAAATTATAATTAGGCCTTATTTTATAGTGGAATAAGTATTCAATCCTCCGTGAAAATATGGGCATAAAGGGCAAGATATTTCTACCAATGCTTTGAAAGAAAGTAACATTGCCAGTAACCTAGCACTTTTATTCAAGATTAAAGGGTGTGGTGAACTAAATTATTCCAAGATCTTAAGCATAGTAGGAAAGAAATTATGTCATTTTAAGGTGAGGGAAAGTTTCGGCTTGTTGGCTAATGTCCATGGCAAGCCATGTGGATTGCATCAAAATTCTTCATTTGAAATGTAATGCAGATTTAATTATTTTATTCATTCTTAAACATGAAATACTGACAAAATTAACTAGATCCTTGTTCCCACATAATAAATTTTTGAGAAGAGACTGGAATTCTGTTTTTTTCCTTGTTTTCCCTCCCTGTCTTTTATACAATGTATACATTTCTGTTGTAAAACACTAGAGCAGTTTTTAAGATTAAATATAAGATTAAATATTAAGCTACCCCGTTTATCCTCCCAGGCCCTTCCCACTCTTTGTCTCTTTCTCTATGTGTACCATTCTATACCTATGTAGGTGTATGAATAAATAAATGGAATCACACTGTAGGTATCTTATATGACTTGCTTTTTCCCCTTAAGAATATAGCTCAGAGATTTTTTTTCCATTTTAGTACATTTGTCTCCATGATTCTTTTAACAACTATATAGCATTCCACATTATGAATACATTACAAATCATAAAACCATTTCCTTACAGATTAACATTTAAGTTGTTTCCAACTTTTTAGTATTAAAAACAGTATTGCATTATGCTATGTGAAATAAGTCACTCAGAGAAAGACAAATACCATATGATTTCACTTGTGGAATTTAGGAAACAAAACAGATTGAACATAGGAGAAGGGGGAAAAAAAAGAGAGAGGGAAGCAAACCATAAGATACTCTTAACTGTAGAGAACAAATGGGGTTGATGAAGGGAGGGAGGTGGGGGATGGGCTAAATGGGTGATGGATATTAAGGAGGGCCTTGTTATGATGAGCACTGAGTGTTACGTGTAAATTAATCACTAAATTCTACTCTTGAAACCAATATTTCACTATATGTAAACTAACCAGAATTAAAAATTGGGGGGAAAACAGTATTATAATATTTGTATGTTTATCTCTATATAAATATGTCTTTGGATAGATACCTATAAGTAGAATTTCTGAGTCAAAGAGCTTATATGTTGTAAATTTTTAGAAATATGCAAATTACCATTTCAAATGTCTTTATCAGTGTATACTTCCAATAGTGTATGAGAGTTTTCCTACCACCTCCAATAACACTGGACATTAATGTTGACTCTCTGCTTAACTCCTGACTGAAAAGTAAAAGTAATAAAAGCTATATAAGGTTGTAGGGCAACAAAGGAAAAGTCAAAAAAAAAAAAGTGAGTTCCCATTATCTCACCTTTAATATAATAATTTAACAGATAATGTCTAAGGTTGAAACAGATAGCTTTTAAAAAAGAAGGGAAAAAAAAAAACTCACACAAAATGACTCTAATGACTCCAAGGGGGATCTTTAAGGATCTAATATCTCTCATGTAGAAGAAATAAATAAGGTTCATCTATTCATTTTCTTAAAGGTTTTATTTATTTGAGAGAGAGAGAGAGAGATAGCAAGACAGAGCACGAGTGGGGTGGGCAGGGGCAGAGACAGAGGGAGAAGGCTCCCCGCTGAGTAGGGAGCCTGATGCAGGGCTCAATCCCAGGACCCCGGCATCATAACCTGAGCCAAAGGCAGACACTTAACCGACTGAGACACCCAGGCACCCCTGCTGTTGAATATTTCTAATGAGTAGGAATCATACTTATTAAGTCAATAAAATTGCTACTCTAAAATCCAAAAAATAAAAATATAAAACATTATTCACACACACACACACACACACACACACACACAGAGGCACAGATTGAAAATCCAAGCAGTAAAGAAAGATACAAAATGAAAAATGAAAATCTCAAACCCTTCTCACTCCTTACCCCACTGTACCTTCCCCCCAAAGATAACCCCTGTAGTCTCTTTATATTGTTTTCATTTAAAAAGTTATGCATATACAATGTGTTTATATAAAATAGCACACACATTCCTTTTCTATTTACACAGAAGGTTTCATAAATTGTTGTGCACCTTGCTTTTTTTTTTAATACACCTTGGTGATCTTTCCATATCAACACTTTCAGATACAGATGTCCACTGCAGATCCTTGCTGCCCTACTCACACAGTGTTCACAATACTCCATGAATAAAAAATGCCAACAGACCAATCAGAATACAAGGCAAGTGTGCAAGGAAGCTGCCAACCACTTAAAGTACTGAAAAGGATGACAGAAGGAAAGGGCAATCCATAGTTCCTCTTCCTTTCAGTCTTTCCTCACTCATCAGGAAACCAAAGGTAGAGAATAATGGTAGAATGTGCATATATCAAGAAACAAAATTTTAGAAATTAGATTTGTGCAGCATTCCCACTATTTTGGTAAGAATGAAATACAAATGCATGTACACACTCTGAAATATAAATAGTGTCATTTAAATAGTTATGTATATATGTTAAATGCTCTTATATTTGCATTTTTAAACTGGCATTGTACAATACGAAAATGTCCGGTAAATTTATGCTAACAATTTAAATTTTAGTTTTTCTTTGTTCAGAATGACATTAAATAGCAAATAAAAAAACAAAATACACTATGAAAGTTGAGAAAGAGACCATAGAAGAAAGGAAAAAGTTTCTTATTTTAGTACTTTTTAATGGCACTTTCTTCCTGCTCCTTGAACAAGGGGCTTCATGCTTTCATTTTGCACTGAGCTCTGCAAGTTTTGTTGCTGACTCTGTTTATCATTCTGAAAACTGAAAGGAAGTTGCAGTGTAGAAGAAAGAGCACAGGAGACTTTCAGTTCTTGCCCTTCAGGAGTACGGCTGATGTTGAGAGTTGTTTGTTCTATACCTATTCTCACCTTCTTCCTTGCCAAGAGCACTGCTGTTTTGTTCAGGATAATAATGTGTCTTGTTAAATTAATATTTAGTTAGTATTTTTAAACAGGGCACATTGTATTTACTAAACTATATTGTAACAAGGAACCAAATGACCCAGGTCTGGCCAATGACATGTAAATTAAAGTTTACTAAATGGGGCCTATGAAAAAGGTATTTTCTTGATTAAAAAAAAAAAAAAAGCCTCAGTTGGCAAGTACCTTCTGCCTCACCTTTCCTCCTTTTTTCTGCCTTGAAGATATATGTAATGTCTAGAAATACATCTTGTCTAGAAGCCATCTTGTGAAAAGATGATGAAAGCTACATGCTAAGAATCGTGAAATAAAAACACAAAAACTCCTACCCCTGAGCTTCTCAGTAAGTGATAAATAAATCCCTATTTGGGTAAATCACTGTACCCAGGTTTCTGTTAACTGAGCTGATCACAATCAATCTCTAACTAATACCAACAGACTAGGTAACATGAAAACTCTTCCACTACACTTGCTGGATGAGATGCAAACAAAATATTTTTAATACATGCTTGAGCTTACAAAAAATACAGGGAAATACTTAAGTGGCAGAAATAAAGAAGGAACTGAACATCAGAGCCTGGAGCACACAATATGACCCTGTATTGAGTGGGGAGGGGATGGGTGAGGAAGGTGTTGGAATATTTAAACCCATATAGTAACCAAAGATAAGATTTTGAGCCCTTGCTGAAAGCAGAAATTAGAAACTACAAGCCCTTCCTCATACTCTCTCCCTACATAAATAAATTAAATTCTGGTAAGTTCTGTACCCTCAGTGAAAAGGTAAATTTGACAAAATTCACCCCTTAGCACACCAAGAGGACAAGGAACCTTTCCTGTCATGGTATGAACTCTAAAAAGAGGGAGAAAGTGGTCTCCCAAGAGTATTTGTAATCATGATTTGCGCTCTAGCTGGTTAGGGTTTCAAATTTACAATATCTAAATAATCTTGGAACTTCTAAGTCCAGAAAGAAATTCATATAAAAATTGGTCTCTTGCCAGTGATAACCATAAGGATCTCTGACAGAAGAAACATTTTTTTAAAAAACACTAAAAACGAATTCATTTTTTCAAAAAAAAAAAGGAATCATCTACAAGCAGTGAGTCAACAGACATGACAAAGAACAGTATTAGATTCCTAATCACAAAAGGATGCATCTGTACGCCATTTATGTAATTTAAAATATAAACTAGTATCATTTACAGTTCCATATATAATCAGTGAAAATACAAAACACAATCGATATTAATCAAGTCGACTTAAGAACAGTGATTAACTCTTCAGAAAGAATGAGGTAGGGATAGAGTGTCCAAAAAAAAAAAAAAAAGATGAAGAACTGATCCAGATTCAAGGAGGATGGAGCACCATGACAACCGGGTGCAACATCTGATCCTGGCTTGGATGTTTTTGCTATAAAGACATTATTGGAATCACTGGCAAAGCTTGAAAGAGCTTTCTGGCAAAGGATATACAGAAATTGTTTGTACTATTCTTGCAATTTTTTGTAGGTCTGAAATTGTTTCAATATAAAACAATTATTTTTTAAAAATAAGAAGATGGGTTCCAGTTCAACATGGTGATGTAGGAAGATTCTTAACTCACCTCTTCCCACAGACATACCAAATCTACATCTACTTATGGAAAATTTCCTCTGAAAAAACCTAAAGGCTGTCTAAGCAACAACTACACATTGGGGAAACAAGAAAAAAGCCACAATGAAGCAGGTAAAAGAGGCTTGGACACAAACTTGCCATAAATTGTTATAAACTTCACCTGAAGTGTGGAGACCTATAATCAGGAGGGAAATTCAAAATCTGGAGCTTGTCCTTGAGGAACAAAGGGTTTGAACCCATAACCGGCATCCCAACTTTTAAGATCTGCACCTGAGAGATGAGCCCCCAAAACGTGTAGATTTGAAAACCAGTGGGGTTCACACCACAAGACTGTAGCAATCTAAGAAACAGCTCTCAAAGGGCTCACATGCTTGGACTCACCCACCCCAGGGCCCAGCTCAGAAGCAGCTGATAGCACTCAGACTTTAAGTGAAAGAGGCTCACCTGCTTACATGAAAGCATTGGCCTGAGGGGCAGACATCTAATTTGACGCATACAAACAAGAGCCTGCTAAATAACTCTCCGGGGATGTCACTGTCACACTCTCCTACTGCCTTGCTCTAGCCAACAGGCACAATCTCTTTCTTTTTTCTTTTTCTAGTGGGTGCCATCTTTACATTCTTTCTCTTCCTTGCTAGAGCTGACGAGCACCATCTTCACACTATCTTGCCATACACCAGCACACCAGTAACTCCCAAAAGGTAGTTTTTACACATGTCCGGTGCCCTGATTTGTGCAGCTACCAACCAGGGGATGCTCCTTGATTGCCTGGCTCTGGAGCCCAGGAGAGCTTGCATTCCTGGGCCTCATGGGGCTGTAACAATCAGAGAGATAGTTCTTGGCAGGATACCACCCCCAGGTTACTGCACTTTCAACAGACTGAAGCACATCACTAGTCTTTCTATGAAAGAGGTTTCTTTGTTTATCCTGGAGTTTCAGTCTGAAGGACAGGCTTCAGGTGTGGCACACACCTAGGGGCCTATGGAGCTACTCTCACGGAACTAAGCCAATGGATGCCATCTTTGCACTCTCCCTCTACCTTGCTACAGCTTGCTAACATCTCCCAGAGAAAAAAAACCTTATACACTTGTCTGGAGCACCAATTTTTGTGACTAATGCCCAGAGGACACCTCCAGATGGCCTGGCTCTGGTGGCCAGCAGGGCTTATGTTTGCAATCTCAAAGGACATGTGCATACTTTAATAGCTGCTACCGGAAGGTCTATATTCCAATCAGCCTGAATCTAGGTGCTCATTGAGATCCTCCCGTTTGGGACACTGACAGATTTTGGCACACCCTCAGCTACTGGGAGCTATTAAAAATATAATAGGCTGCTTAGACAATTACAAAGATTTGACAGACAACCAAGAGCTAGGGCTGGGTTGAATGACAATGTTCATCTCCTACACAAGGCCACTACTTCAGACTAGGAGAAGTGGATGTTTTATCTAACACAGAGAAACTAAGAGAATCAAGTAGAATGGAGAAACAGAAAGATATATTCCATACAAAAGAACAAGATAAAACCTCAGAAAAAACCTTAATGAAGCAGGGATAATTAATTTATCTGATAAAGAGTTCAAAGTAATGGTCATAAAGATGCTCAACAAACTTGGGAGAAGAATGAACACAGTGAGAACTTCAACAAAGAAACAGAAAATATAAGAAAACACCAAACAGAAGTCACAGAGCTGAAGACTACAATAACTGAAACTGAAAAACAGACTAAAGGGGTTCAACAGCAGGCTAGATGAAGGAAGAAAAAAGTTCAGCTAATCTGAAGACAGGAGAGTGGACTTCATCCAACCAGAACAGCAAAATATATATATATAGAAAAAAAGGAAGAGAGCTTATGGGAACTTATGGAACAACATCAAACAGACTAACATCCTCATTATAGGGATTCCAGAAAGAGAAAAGGGAGAGAAAGGGGTGAAAAATTATTTGAAGAAATAATGCCTGAAAACTTCTTGAACCTGGAAAACTAACCAGACATCCAGATCCAGGAAGCCCAGAAAGTCCCAAACAAGATGAATTCAAGAAGACCCACACTAACAGACATTATAATTAAAATGTCAAAAGTCAAACACAAAGAGAGAATCTTAAAAGCCGTAAGAGAAAAACAACTTGTTATGTACAAGAGGACCCCCCCCCCATAAAACTACATGCAGATTTTTTTGTTGTTGTTAAAAACTTTGCAGGCCAGAAGGCAGAGGCATAATTCAAAGTACTGAAAGAAAAAAAACTTTCAACCATGAATACATGAATAGTTATCATTCAGAACTGAAGAAGAGATAAAGAGTTTTCCAGACAAGCAAAAACTTAGAAAGTACATCCTCGCTAAACTGTCTTTACATAAAATGGCAGATGGACTTCTTCAAGCTGAAAAGGCGCTAATTAGTAACAAAAAACATATGAAAGACTACATCTCACAGGAAAGGTAAATATATAGTAAAGGTAATGGATTATGGACGCCTGGGTGGCTCAGTTGGTTAAGTGACTGCCTTTGGTTTGGGTCATGATCCCGGAGCCCTGGGATCGAGTCCCACATCAGGTTCCCTGCTCAGCAGGGAGTCTGCTTCTCCCTCTGCCCCTCACCCCACTCTCATGCTCTCTCTCACTGTCTCTCTCTCAAATAAATAAAATCTTTAAAAAAAAAAATAATGGATTAAACACTTATAAAGCTAGTATGAAGGTTAAAGGAAAAAAGTAAAAATAACTGTAACTATAATAATTAGTTATGGGATACACAGGATAAGAAGATGTAAAATGTGAAATCAAATACATAAAACAAGGGAATAGGGAAGTACAGTAAAAATGTAGGGCTTTAGAATGCATTCAAACTTAGGTTGTTATCAACTTAAAATAGACTGCTATAGATATAGGTTGTTATATGTAAGCCTCATGTAACCACAAAGGAAAATCCTATAGTAGATACACAAAAGATAGAGGAATCTAACCATACCATCAAACTATGAGTAAGAGAGCAACAGAAGAAAAAAGGAACAGAAGGGATCTACAAAATAGCCAGAAAACAATTAACAGAATATCATAAGTACATAACTATCAATAATTACTTTAAATGTAAATGGACTAAATTCTCCAACTACAAGACATAGAATGGCTAAATGGGTAAGAAAACAAGACCTATGTTATAAGCTGCCTACAAGAGACTTCAGATGTAAGGACAAATACAGACTGGAAGCAAAAGGATGAAAAGCGAAATCTATGCAAATGGAAACCAAAAAACAAACAAACTGGGATAGCTATTTTTATATCAGACAAACTAGATTTTAAAATAAAGACTATAATAGGAGACAAAGGGCATTACATAATGACAATGGGGTCAATACAACAACAGAACATTTGTAAATATTTATGCATCCAGTATAGGAGCACCTAAATATATAAAGCAAATACTTATAAGCCTAAAAGAAGAAATAGACAGCAATACAATATAGTTGGGGACTTTATTAACCCATTTACATCAGTGGACAGATAATCTAGACAGAAAATCAATAAGAAATGTTGGCCTTAAATGACACATTAGACCAGATGGACTTAACAGATTTATATAGAACATTTCACCCAAAAGCAACAGAATACACATTCTTCTCAAGTAGATATGGAACATTCTTCAGGATGTATCATATATTAGGCCAAAAAATAAGTCTTAAGAATTTTATGAAGATTGAAATTATATCAAGTATCTGAACATAATGGTATGAAACTAAAAATTAATTACAAAAAGAATAGCCAAAGCAATTTTGATAAGGAAGAACCAAGCTGGAAGCAAACTGTATTACAAAACTATAGTAATCAAAACAGTATAGTAGTGTCAAAAAACAAACACACAGGGGCGCCTGGGTGGCACAGTGGTTGGGCGTCTGCCTTCGGCTCAGGGCGTGATCCCAGTGCTGCTGGATCGAGCCCCACATCAGGCTCCTCCGCTATGAGCCTGCTTCTTCCTCTCCCACTCCCCCTGCTTGTGTTCCCTCTCTCGCTGGCTGTCTCTATCTCTGTCGAATAAATAAATAAAATCTTTGAAAAAAAAAAACAACAAACACACAGATCAATAGAACAGAATAGATAGCCTAGAAATAAACCCACACATATATGGTCTATTAATTTATGAAAAAGAAGCCAAGAACAATGGGGAAAGGGTAGTCTTTTCAAAAAATGGTGATAGTAAAATTGGATAGCCATATGCAACAGAATGAAACTGGACCACTATATTACACCACACACAAAAATTAACTCAAATGGGTTAAAGACTTATGTATAAGACCTGAAACCACACTTCTTGAGAGGCCACCCTGTCCCTCAGGGGTCAGGTGGGGGGGACAGCACGCTGCTTGCTCCACGGGGGCTTGGGCCCAGGGCTCGCACGTGGGGGCGGGCAGCACCTGCGCGGTTAAGCCGCGCTCCATGGGAAGCCCGCCACCCAGCCGGACCCGTGCCTCCCATCAGCCTCAGAACGCAAATCCACCTACAACTTCAAGGAAGAGTCCTTTGTTACTTGGACAAGACTGTGTTGAATACTGGGCAGCCAAAAACCTACCAGTCAAGTTCTTTCAGAGACCGTCCACACATATGATCCACCTGACCGCCTCATGGACTCAAGATTCTATTTATTTAGAGAGGAGTTAAGATGGCAGAGGAGTAGGGGACCCCTTTTTCAGCCGGTCCCCTGAATCGAGTTGGATAGGTACCAGACCATCCTGAACATCCACGGAATCAGCCTGAGATGCAGGAAGATACATCTGGATCTCTACAAATGAACATCTCCAGGGCTGAGTATTGAGGTACGAAGCAGGGAGCCATGAAACCGCACACAGATATCGGAAGATAAATGGAAGGGGGAGGGAGCCGCCCCATTCGGGCGCTGGGAAGTGGTAGCCACCTGCATGGGGGAGTGGACTGACTCGCGGACCGGCACTGAGACAGTGAGCCAGAGAACCCGCGCCACAAGACTGAAATGGAGTTCCGGTGCACTCACTGGAACCAGACTGAGACCGGGAGGTCCAGGAGCACGGGGGCGGCTGGCGGCTGGTGGCTGGCGGTGTTAGAAACACAAAGGACAGAGACATGCTGGCCCTGGAAGTGAGGGCTGGGACGCGGCTGTGGGGCACACATCCAGGGACACTGCCGGGTTGAGCAGCAACATCAGTGGAGAAGGTCTGTGATCCCTCTATTCTGAGACAGAGGCTGGGATTTGGCCACTGCTGCTCTGACTCTCAGAAGAGGCACAGCAAACCGCCAGGGAAAGCTGCCAGAGAACAAAAGCCTGGAAATACCGGCTCATAGCATGCCCATCCCCATCCCCCCTCGCAGGGGACACAGAGACTCTACCCAAACAGGGTTGGCTGAGTATTGGCGCGACAGGCCCCTCCCCCAGAAGGTAGGCTGAAAAATCAAGAAGCCCACATCCCTAAGATTCCTATAAAACAAGGGCACACTGCCTGGGACCCAGTCAATAATTTGGGCTCTGGACAACCCCGCAGCCTCTCCTCATCAGAATGATGATTAGGAGAAATCCCCCCCAGCAAAGAAAGGACAATGAGTCTGTGACCTCTTCCACAGAACTAATGGATATGGATATAACGAAATTATCAGAAATGGAATTCAGAGTAACAATGGTCAAGATGATGTGTAGACTTGAAAAAAGTATTAATGAAAATGTTAATGAGAATATAGAATCTCTAAGGGCAGAAATGAGAGCAAATCTGGCAAAAATTTAAAATTCTATGAGCCAAATGCAGTCAAAACGAGAGGCTCTGATGGCCACGGTGAATGAGGCAGAACGTATCAGCGAATTGGAGGATGTGTTAGTAGAAGAGAAAGCTAAAATAGAATCTGGACTCAAAAAAATCCATTCTCAAGAACGTAGGTTACTGGATATGACTGACTCAATGAAAAGTTCCAATGTCAGAATCATCGGCATCCCCGAGGGGGTAGAGAAAAACAGAGGTCTAGAAGAGATATTTGAACAAATTGTAGCTGAAAACCTCACTAATCTAGCAAAGGAAACAAGCATCATGTCCAAGAGGCAGAGAGGACCCCTCCCAAGCTCAACCACGACAAACCTACACCACGTCACATCATAGTGCGACTCACAAATATTAGATCCAAGGATACAGTATTGAAAGCAGCCAGGGCAAAGAAACTTCTCACATACCAAGGTAAAGGTATCAGAATTACGTCAGACCTGTCTACACAGACCTGGAATGAGAGAAAGGGTTGGGGGGGGGCATTTTTAAAGCTCTTTCAGAGAAAAACATGCAGCCAAGGATCCTTTATCCAGCAAGGCTGTCATTCAGAATTGATGGAGAAATAAAGACCTTCCAGATTCGCCAGTCATTGACCAATTTCGTAACCACGAAACCAGCCCTACAGGAGATATTAAGGGGGGTTCTAAAAAATTAAAAGGCCCCAAGAGTGATACAGAACAGAAAGTCACAATCTATAGAAACAAAGACTTTACTGGCAACATGGCATCATTAAAATCATATCGCTCAATAATAAGTATCAATATAAATAGCCTAAATGCCCCCATAAAATGCCACAGGGTTGCAGATTGGATAAAAAGACATGACCCATCCATTTGCTGTCTACAAGACTCTCATCTTGAACCTAAAGATTCATTCGGACTGAAAGTAAAGGGATAGAATACCATCTTTCACACCAATGGACCTTAAAAGAAAGCTGGGGTAGCAATTCTCACATCAGACAGATTGGGTTTTAAACTAAAAACTATAGTTAGAGACACCGAAGGGCGCTATATTATTCTTAAAGGATGTATCCAACAAGTGCATATGACAATTATAAATATATATGCCCCCAACAGAGGAGCAGCAAGATACACAAGCCAACTCTTAACCAGAATAAAGAGACATATAGATAAAAATACATTAATAGTAGGGGACCTCAACCCTCCACTATCAGAAATAGACAGAGCACCGGAGCAGAAAACCAACATAGAAACAAGAGCTTTGAATGCCATACTTGACGAGTTGTACCTCATAGATATATATAGAACACTACACCCCAGAACCAAAGAATACTCATTCCATTCTAATGCCCATGGAACATTCTCAAGAACAGACCATGTTCTGGGTCACAAAACAGGTCTCAACCAATACCAAAAGACTGAAATTATTCCCTGCATATTCTCAGACCACAATGCTTTGAAATTGGAACTCAACCACAAGAAAAAATTTGGAAGAAACTCAAACACTTGGAGACTAAGAACCATCCTGCTCAGGAATGATTCGATAAACCAGGAAATCAAAAATCAATTTAAACAATTTATGGAGACCAACGAGAATGAAAACACAACAGTCCAAAACCTATGGGATACTGAAAGGCAGTCCTAAGGGGGAAATACATAGCCATCCAAGCCTCACTCAAAAGATTAGAAAAATCTAAAATGCAGTTTTTATATTCTCACCTCAAGAAGCTGGAACAGCAACAGAGGGACAGGCCTAATACACGCACGAGGAAGCAGTTGATCAAGATTAGAGCAGAAATCAATGAATTAGAAACCAGGAGTAGAGTAGAGCAGATCAACAGAACTAGAAGCTGTTTCTTTGAAAGAATTAATAAAATTGATCAGACCACTGCAAAGACTATTCAAAAGCAATTAGTAAGCACCCAAATTATTAAAACATAGGAATGGTGCCAAACAGAGAGATCATAACAATTCAAATTAAAAATTGGAAGATTCATTAGAATTTTATCAACAGTTTATCCTCAATAAATTAAGCACATCTGGAATGATGGAGTGACTTCTCCTGGAAACCTGTAAACTACCAAGACTGAGAATGAAGAAAATTGATCTTTATGGCAATTAATTTATGAAGAGATTGAATCAGTGATAAAACAAATCTTCCATCAAAACATTAAACCTGAATCGGACGGTTTTCCTGTGGGAATTCTACCAAACATTCAAGAAGATATAATACCTTATTCTCCTAAACCTATTTAAAAACGAGAAAATGAGAAAACTACTTTTCAAACTCATTCTATGAGGCCAATATTATCTTGATCCCCAAACCAGGCAAAGACCTCCATCAGAAAAGAAGAATTACAGACTCGATTTCTCGTATATGGGAATACTGGGACCAATCTCACACAATCCGCAGACAGAATCCAACAGTACATTAAAGGATTATCCATCATGATCAAGTGGATTCATCCCTGGGATGTGCAAGTGGTTCTAACATTCACTAAATCTATTAGTGTCTTTTAGATTTTATCCAGCGAAAAGCATGAAATCTATATGATTCTTCTCAATAGACGCTAAAAAGACACTTGACAAAAATGAAGAGCTCTTTCCTTGATTAAAAACCCTTCACAGTGTAGGGATAGAGGGTACATTCTCAACCGTCTAAAACCTATCTATGAAAAGCCCAATGCAAATTTATTATTCTCACGGGGAAAAGCCGGAGCCTTTCTCTTAGATCAGAACACACAAAGGATGCCCACTCGCCACTATTATTCAACATAGTACAGAGTCCCTTTGAAAGCAACGGCATTCAACAGTAAAGGGATAAAACGATTCAAATTCTGCAGAAGAAGAAGTCAGAATGGCTGCTCTCTTCGTCGATGATGCGACATGATTACTCACTACTAAAACTCAAAAGAATCCACACCTCAAAACCTTAGAAGTATAGAGTCAATTCTAGTAATGTGGCGGATATGTACGACATAATGCTCAGAAATCAGTTGTATTAGTACTGAATAATGAGACATAAGAAAAGAGAAATAGGTAACCATCCCATTACAATACACAAAACCGTAATATCACCTTGGAATTGCAATCTTAACCAGATGACGTGGAAAGGATCGAGTATATTCAGGAAGCAAACTAGTAAATCACTTGAAAGCACATTGAAGAAGACACAAAGATAGAGGAAAAATATTCCATGCTCATGCTGTACAGCAAATAACATTAAGTTAAAATGTCCATAGCTACCCAGAGCACACTACATTTCAATGCCTTCCATCAAAATACAATGACCATATTTTCAAAGAACCGGAAACAAACAGCCTCAAATTTGTAGGAACTCGAAAAGGTCCCCGAATGCGGCAAGGAATTGTTGAAAAGAGAAATGAAAAGTGCTGGAGGCATCGCTGTTCGGATTTCAGTTCTATACTAAGCTGTGTGATCATCAAGACAAGTATGGTATCTAGCACAAAACAGACACATAGACCACCTGGAACAGAATAGAGAACCCAGAAAATGGATCCGCTCTTTGGGCAACTAATCTTTGGACAGAGGAAAAACATCCATGGAAAAATACAGTCTCAACAAACGTGGTGCCGTGGAAACACTGACAGCTACATGTCAGAATGAAAACTGACCTACCACACCATACACTAAAGATAAACTCCAAATGGATTGAAAGACTGCGATGGAGACAGGAATCCATCAAAATTGGAGATAGGCAGCATACTGAACAGCCTAGCAACCACTGACTGGCCAATAGCAACCTTTTTCATGACACATCTCCAAAAGGCAATATAAAACAGAAAAGATTGAAAATGAACTTGTGGGACTTCATCAAGATAAAAAGCTTCTGTCAGCTAAGCCATAAGTCAGCCAAAAATGTAGAGGCAGCCCATGAATCGTGGAGAAGATATTTGCAAATGATATTAAAGATAAAAAGACTGGTATCCAAGATCTTATCAAAGAACTTCTCAAACTCACTGACACGAGAAACAAATTAAAAAATTCATGTAAAATGAAGCAGAAGATATGAACAGACACTTTTCCAATTGATGACATACAAAATGGCTTTAATGTTAGACATTTTCAGTAAAAACTGTTCAAAATCATTA
Source organism: Ursus maritimus (assembly GCF_017311325.1). NCBI lineage: Eukaryota > Metazoa > Chordata > Mammalia > Carnivora > Ursidae > Ursus > Ursus maritimus. The sequence continues at coordinate 32,931,679 of NW_024423564.1, read as the reverse complement.
GCCATCAGGGAATGTCCAAATCAAAACCACACTAAGATACTCACCTTATTACGCAGTAAATGGCAAAAATAGATGAAATGTTCATAATTATGTGATTCACAATTGTTGAAGGAGTGCGAGAAAGGACCTCCATACGCTGGTGGAATCAGTTCGCAGGAAAATAGGGGAGGTCCTTTAAAAGTTTAAAATTGAGCTACCCTATGATCCAGCATTTGCACTCCTGGGTATTTACCCCAAAGATACAGACGTAGTGAAGAGAAGGGCCATATGCACCCTAATGTTCATAGCAGCTTTGTCCACAATAGCTAAATCGTGGAAGGAGCCCAGATGCCCTTCAACAGATGACTGGATTAAGAAGTCATGGTCCATATATACAATGGAATATTACTCAGCCATCAAAAAGAACGATTTCTCAACATTTGCTGCAACATGGACGGCACTGGAGGAGATAATGTTAAGCGAAATAAGTCAAGCAGAGAAAGACAATTATCATATGGTTTCTCTCATCAATGGAACATAAGAACTAGGAAGACCGGTAGGGGAAGAAAGGGATAAAGAAAGGGCGGGTAATCAGAAGGGGAAATGAAGCATGAGAGACTATGGACTCTGAGAAACAAACTGAGGGCCTCAGAGGGGAGGGGGGGTGGGGGAATGGGATAGGCTGGTGATGGGTAGTAAGGAGGGCACGTATTGCATGGTGCACTGGGTGTTATACGCAACTAATGAATCATGGAACTTTACATCAAAAACCAGGGATGTACTGCACGGTGACTAACATAATATAATAAAAAAAAATAAAAAAAAAAAACTGAAACCATAAAACTCCTAGAAGAAAACATAGGCAGTAAACTCCTTGACATAGATCTTGGTGATGATTTTTTTTTTTTAACCTGACACCAAAAGCATCAAAAGCAAAAATAAACAAGTGGGACTATATCAAACTAAAAAGCTTTTGCATATCAAGGAAAACATTAACAAAATGTAAAGGCAACCTACTGAATGGGAGAAATTATTTGCAAGTCATATGTCTGATAAGGCATTAATATCCAAAATATATAAAGAACTCAAACAATTCAATAGCAAAAAAAAAAAATCCAATTAAAAAATGGGCAGAAAATCTAAGTAGACATTTTTCCAATGAAAATATTTAGCTGGCCAACACGTACATGAAAAGGTGCTCGACATCATTAATCATCAGGGAAACGCAAATCAAAACCACCACTTCACACCTGTTAGAATGGCTATTTTCAAAAGTCAGGAAATAAGTTTTGGCGAGGATGTGGAGAAAAGAGAACCATTGTGCACTGTTGGTGCAAATGTAAATTGGTACAGCTACTCTGGAAAACAGTATGAAGATTCTCCAAAAATTAAAAAAAGTACTATATGATACAGCAATTCCACTTCTGGGTATTTACCTGAAAAAACTGAAAGCACTAACTCAAAAAGATTTCTGCACCCCCATGTTCCTTCATTACAGTATTATTTACAATAGGCAAGATATGGAAATAACTTAAGAGTCCATCAATGGATGAATGGGTAAAAAAAATATGATATGTGGCACATATACACACAGCAGAATATTATTCATCCATAAAGAGAATAAAATCTTGCCATTTGTGACAACATGGATGGACTTAGTATGCTAAGTGAAATAAATCAAACAGAGAAAAACAAGTACCATATGATATCACTTATCTGGGAAATCTAAAACAACAACAACAAACCCAAGTTCACGGAGAGAACTGATTGGTGGTTGCCAGAGGGGACCACAGGGAAGAAATGTGTGAAAGAGGCCAAAAGTTACAAACTTCAAGTTATAAAATAAGTAAGTAATGGGGATGTAATGTACAACATAGTGACTATAGTTAAAAATGCTATATTGCATATTTGAAAGTTGCAAAGAGAATAGATCTTAAAAGTTCTCACAAGAAAAAAAAATTTTTGTAACCGATTCTACATAATGAATCATTATGTTGTACACTTGAAACTAATATAATGTGGTATGTCAATTATACCTCATTTTTTTTTTTTAAAAAAAAGGAAGATGAAGATGGGAAATAATTCTGCTAAAAAATTGTCAGGACTTGATCAATTTTGTGTGAGAAATAAGAGTAAATAATCATAGGGTACTCAGATTTTTAGCTTAGGTGACTTGGTGCATATAATTCAATTTATCATTACAGGAAACCCAAGAAGAAAAACAATTTCTAAGAAAAGCAAACTAGGGGCACCTGGGTGGCTCAGTCTGTTAAGCATTTGCCTTTGGCTCAGGTCATGACCCCAGGGTCCTAGGATCGAGCCCCGTGAGGACCCCTGCTCAGCAGGGGAGCCTGCTTTTCCCTCTCCCTCTGCTATTGCTTGTGGGCTCGCTCTCTCTCTTGCGCTCTGTCTGTCGAATAAATAAAATATTTTTTTAAAAAAGGAAGAAAAACAAACTAAACAGGCTCAGCACCGGAAATATTCAATCTGTAGTTGGACATTTAGATTGGAGAGGAGGGGCCACAAAAGAACTGTATACATCTTGATTTGATTACTTTATTCATTTAACAAATTGAGGATCCACTATGCTGCCGGGAATGTAGACCATAAAACTATAAGAATGAATAAGAAATGGTTGCTGCCCTTGAGGGACTCAATCCAGTAAGAGAAAGGGAATCTGCCTACAAGCATAGGCTAGAGACCAGGGAGCAAGTTTTCAGAGGATGATGGGTTCATTCTCATCCTAGGGCACACATTAGAATCACCTGGAGGAGCTTCTAAACATCCCAATGCCTGTTCCACACTCCGGGGGAAGGGGCTGAGGCATCTGTGGTTGCTTAAACTCTCCAGGTGATAGCAATGTACAGCCAAGATTAAGAGAGCAGTACCTTGACTCAGAAGAGAACACCTGGCATACCTCTTCCTTCGAACCATCTGGCAATAACGATGGGTGTGCAGGGTGGGTGGAAAGGACAAAAGGTGGAAATACGGGAATTTGATGAAGGAGCTCCTGCCAAATAGCTTGATGACATATAGTCCCTCTGGAAGGAAAAAGTATCAAAGGCTGAGAATAAAGGCATATGAGAATAAAGCAAGCATCTTAATGGGAGTGGCAAAGTTTTACAGTAGGGTCTGCAGAGTGTGAAAAGGCGTTCATTAGGAAGAAGTAAAAGCACTTCTAGGCAATTATAAAGGTTCAATGGAAATGGGAAATCATGCATTGGTAGTAGCATCCATTTACAAGGTTGTGCAATTTTCCCTAATAATGCTTGGCAGTTTGACGGCATGAACAGAGAAAACATTCATTTGGGAATGTAGGTTGATGGCTCAGAAGGATAGAGGGAATCCAGAGTGCTAGTAAGAGTTAAAAATTGGTAGAACAGTAATGAGGCATGGGCCTGCACGCTTTGATGATAGTAAGAACACACTAAATGAGCAAAGGAATGAGAGAGATCAAATGAGAGGGAATGTTGGTGAAAATGAGATTTCTGAATCAAAATTTCAATATAGCAGAGTACAAGGTAAGTTACGGCAACAGAATCCTAATTGGTCTTCCTATCTGTCTTTGCCCTTCCCTAGTTCATTATCCACAGTACCCAAAACATGTTCTAAATTAAGTCTAATCATCTCCCTACCCTCAAACTTCAATTTTCCAATGAATTCAAGCAAAAGTCAGCCAGAAGTCTTAATTATCACTTCTATTATCCTGTTAGCTAATACTCTGTTCCTCTCACTGTCCCCCAATCTTTTTAAAAATTTTTTTAAGATTTATTTATTTATTTGAGAGAGAGAGAGAGAGAATACATTCGAGTGGAGGGGGTAGGGGCAGAGGGAGAGAGAATTCCAAGCAAACTCCCTGCTGAGCACGGGGCCCATCACAGGGCAGGGCTTGATCTCCAGACCCTGAGATCATGACCTGAGCCCAAACCGTGAGTCCCATGCTCAAAAAAGTGAGCCACCCAGGCGCCCCTCTAGCCCAATTTTATACAAACTTTTACGGCTATAGTTTTCACATTGTGTTTTACTTTACAAATCTGTTTCCCCCACTAGATTCTGAGTTCCTTGAAAGTTGGAACCAAGTTTTAATCATCTTTTAATCCATATTATCAACAGCCTTCTTTACATATTCAACTCTGGCATTTCTTGTTTACTTACCTTTAACGATGGTTTCTTTGGGGAAATTATTTCTTTTCCTTTTCAAATTTTTATTTAAATCCTACTTAGTTAATATATAGTGTAATATTGGTTTCAGAAGAAGAATTTAGTGATTCATCACTTACATATAATACCCAGTGTTCATCGTAACAAGTGCCCTCCTTAATACCCATCATCCATTTAGCCCATTCCCCACTCACCTCCCTCCATCAAACCTCAGTTTGTTCTCCATCATTAAGAGTCTCTTGTGGTTTGCTTCCCTTTCTTTCTTTTTTTTCTTCCCATATGTTCATCTGTTTTGTTTCTTAAATTCCACATATAAGATTCTTAAATTCCACATATAGTATTTGTCTTTCTCTGACTTATTTAGTTTAGCATAATACACTCTAAGCTGCATCCACGTCATTGTAAATGGCCAGATTTCATTCTTTTGAAGGCTGTGTAATATTCCACTGTAGATATATATCACATCTTCTTCATCCATTCATCAGTCGATGGGATATCTGGGCTCTTCACATAGTTTAGTTATTATTGATAATGCTGCTATAAACATCAGGGTGGAGGCACCTGGGTGGCTCAGCTGGTCGGGCGACCGGCTCTTGGTTTCAGCTCAGGTCATAATCTCAGGGTTGTGGGACCGAGCCCCACATCGGGCTCAGTGCTCAGTGTGGAGTCTGCTTGTCCCTCTCCCTCTCTCCCCTCCACTGGCGTGCCATGCTCTCTCACTCTCTCTCTCTCCCCCTCAAATAAATAAATAAATAAATAAATAAATAAAATGTTCCCAAAAATCAGGGTGCATGTACCCCTCCGAATCTGTATTTTTGTGCAGATTTGTACTTACCTAGTAGTGCAATTGCTGGGTCATAGGCTAGTTTTATTTTTAACTTTTTGAGGACCCTCCATACTATTTTCCAGACGGGCTGCACCAGTTTGCATTCCCACCAACAGTACAAGAGGGTGGGGGAAACTCTTTAGGCTACTTGCCCATTTTTGTGGAGGTTTATTTAGTTAAAACTGGATGGATAATATCATCTACAAATACACTTAAGCAGCCACACTGTATTATGTTACCATATGCTGATGCAAATAATTGAAGGAAATTACTAATTTCAACTCTTCCAAGCTGTGAAATTCCCATTCTTCCCTTAGGATACCTTATTTACTATCTGTGACATGTGTCTAAATGATAAATGCAAAGTAAGGACACCAGTGTCAATCCATATTTATGAAAAAATTAATGAAATAATTTTTTCCTATTTGTTAGATAAAATACAAACCAAACTTCTAATATTTTTTCTGTGTTCCAGTGGGTCATATTGCACACCCCAATGAAGTATATATACTTCCACTTTAGATGTCATTGGTCCAGACATGAGGTAATGAACACCTTGTCAGCCATTAGCAAAAAAAAAAAAAAACAAACAAATTAAAAGGCATATCATACTACCTACAATACCATTTTTATAAAGATTTTGTTTATTTTTTTAAGCTAAAAATTGGGGGGAAGATTTCAGGTATTCAGCACTTCGTATGATCTTAAAAATATTGCTTCCATAATACTTCGTATTGGAGTAAGAAGTTAGTATAGTGGACAGAAAAAGAAAACATTAAAAGGTGATCTAGAACCCTTACAGGAAGACCAAACCTCCAAATTAGAATTCAGGTTACTAGGTACAGGCTGGAAGTAAACATTTAAAAGCACTCTGGATTCCTCATTAGCATTTCATCACACTTATTCAACTTCTGACTTACCAGATTAATTATAAAATCCCACGAGAGCAAGGGTTGTTCTGTTTTGTTGCCTACTATATCCCTAGCCACAAGAATAATACCATGTGGCACACAGATGTCCAAAAAATATTTACTGAATGAATGCAGAAAAGAATGAAGTCGTGTAACTGAAGTCATGATTAAGAAACAAACTGATCAAAGAAAAGTGAACTAAAAAAGTGCTAAACATTGAAATTAAGGAATACCTACAGCAAAGGCATCAGAAGTGCCAGCAGAATAGAATGGACAAGTCCAGGAGGTAGAGGGAAAACCAGGAAATAATAAGGGCCTATAAAGGAGTGTATCATTGGGAAGGCAGTAAGTAGAGTCACTGTGGAAGTCTAAGAAAAAGCCGATGAGTTTATCAAGAAGATAACTGGCAACCTCAAGAATGCTGTTTAGGTGTAGTTATGGCAATAGAAGTCAACTGCATTGAAATGGGCAGGAAACGGATAGTAAGGGAATAGAGGCGATACATGAGTCTTATGAATTTGTCAGTGAAACAGGAGAAACAGCTCTAATGGGCTCAACAGGAAGAAGTGAAATTTTTTTTTCAAGTTAGGAAGATCTACATGTTTGAAGAAGAGGATTCAGAATTTTTTCTATTAACGGTGGACAGAGTTTTGTGATCCTAAGATGGAAGGACATAGATTATGGCAAATATACTTATTGTGAAGACAGATGTCTGGAAAGAGAGAAAGTGCTTTTCCACATAAAAATCTAAAATGGACAATAAATGAAAAACAAGATTCCTGATTACATATTTCTTTTTTTCATATTTCTGGGAAAATAGGTTAAGATGAAAGATACATGGAGTAGTTTTGGTCTTGGGAGACTCGTTCTTTTGGCGTTACCTTAGAAAGAAGTGATTGTTTCTGTCACCACCACAAAATAAATAAATAAATAAATAAATAAATAAATAAACAAACACAAACATTTACACGTATCTGCTGTTCTTTATGTCTTTAGGAACTAATCTTTCAGCCTTTAACAACAGCTACTGCTTCTGTGACTGCTTCAGTAAAACACAAAAGCACAAACATGAGCTCATTTCATTGCCTGCTGGGCCTGCATTTTCCCAGCGCTAATGTAACAAAAGGGCACAGTGACAAAAAATAACAGGGAGTGTTTTCTTATTCTTGAAATACTGTCTCTCCCCTCTGTGCTAGCACCTGTTTTAACGTTTTGACTTAATTCAAGCATAGGTTGGTATCCTGAAAGATGCTTAGGAAGTTACTTGGAATCATGGGCTCTTGAACAGATTTCACATCATATTCTCATTTGTTATTAAAATTCCCCAGACTGAATGTTAAGGGTTAAGAGTTATTCTATCCCACTCACCATTTTACACTTCTTTACGTCCTCCACCTGGCACTTTGTGTCCCGTCACCGCACTTTGCACCCAGTAGGCATCCAGTGTTGCTTCCGTGATCCAGGGTGTGCCTGCTGCCTTAAGACAGTCAGAAAGTCCCTGTAGCAGCAAACAGTTAACAGAGCTTCAGGTGGGGGTGGAAATGTCCCCGAAGGTTGTCAAGTAACCTAACTGAGAGCTCCTTGAGGCCAGGGACAGCGTTGTTCAGCATGGTATCTCAGCACATGATTCAGTCCTGGTACAAAGAAGATTCTCAATAATGCTGAATGAACAACAGACTCAGTGGGGACTATAAATTCAACTCCATTCTAACAGCAAACGTTCGCCGAGTGCCACCAGGCGTCCGGGATAAGCGGGGCGCGGGGTGCTACAAGATAACAGGGAGCTGTTGGTTCTAATTTCACAGATAATGTAATTCTATACCACAATTTTCAAGTTGTTTCTTAAAACAAAAAGGGGCATTTGGGTTGTCTCTGCTTTTAGTTTTCAGGAGCTTAAATGCAAACCTACAGCAGCGCTACGACCCCGAGACTCCATTCTCGGGTCTAAAGTGGCTTTCCCTCCCGTGCTGCTAGCCGAGCTTCCGGCGCGCCCTGCGACTGAGCCGCGGCGATCCAGAAGGGGTCGCTGTTCCCGCGATAACCTCTGAAAAGGCTCCACCCCGCGGCCGGCGCCAGCTTCCTCCGTCCGAGACCCCGCCCCACACGGCGGATACCAGTCCGTCAGTGTCCTGCACGCCCACCGCTGCTAGTGTCGACGCTAACGCCCCACTCCCGGCGGAGCAGGCCGTGCGTCTCGGCCGCCGCCGCCTCCCGGGCGCGCGGCCCGCCCCGAGGCGCTCGTTCTCTCCCCCGCCCCACCCTCTCGCTTCCCTTTCACGGAAACGACAGCTGCGGTGGCGGGGCTGGCGCCGCCTCCCTCCACCTACCACGTCTGCCCAAGCCACTCTCGCCCGGCGCCCCAGCCCGGCCGCGGCGCCTCCCCGCTAGGTCAGCCGGCAGCTTCTCCCGGCTGCCGCCCAGGATGAACATCATGGACTTCAACGTGAAGAAGCTGGCGGCCGACGCGGGCACCTTCCTCAGTCGTGCAGTGCAGGTACCGCGGTGGGGCGGGGGCCGGGGTAGGGAATGGGCGGCGGCGCCCGAAAGGGCCAAGGAGTGGCCGCCCGAGGTGGCGTCGCTCTCCGCACCCGGCCTCACTGACTGGCTGGCAGGCCTGCGGCCGGAGGCCTGGCTGATGAGCGCGGCCTGGTGCCCCTCCGGGTCCGGCGGCCGTTTTCTGCCCCCCTCCCGTTCAACCGCCGCTTCCCCGGAAGCGAGGCGGGGTGGGGACCCGGCCGGGAGCTTCCCCCGCCTCTGAAGGACATCTAGAGTTCGGCCCCGCGCCGAGACACAGCACCGCCGGCCTTTCTGGCCCCACGGCGACGGTGCTGGTGTGGCCGCCCTCCCGGGGCGGGCGAGAACCCTGCGAGCCCCGCGCGGTAACAGAGAGACAGACCTTTCTTGCACCACCCCCACCCTTTCCTTTCGTCTCCCTCATTCTCCCCGCGGAGTCCAAGAAGGAAGTTTCCTTTTCCTGCCCCTGAACCCAGAGAGCTGCCAACACAGTTCCTTCCAGCCCTCTCTCTCCCTGAAAGGACGGTCCAGGGCTTAGGCAGTCCGCGGGTGAAATGGAGATCAGCAGTTGGCGTCCGTACTCCACCGAGGCCTCGGGAAGTCTGGAGTTTGGGGGTTCCCACTCATTCTCAAAATGGGAAGCACCGGCAGTAGGACATGTGGGGGGGGGGGAAGACTCGTGTTATGCCTGTTGTCAGAGTTTTGTGTTTCAAATACACTTTAAGGGGGGGAATTTAGCTATCTCGTGGCATTCCCCAAAGAAGTATCAGTCTAGGGAACTTGGACAGTTTTGCGCAGTCATCACCCACATTATACCAACTCAGTTAAATCTATGAACAGATGTAAATTTCACCACAACATGAGTAATAAACAATCTGGTGTTTAAGTTAATGTTATAGGCACAGTAGCAACAACACTCTTTTGTAAAGAGAAAACAAAAGTAGTTTTCTAATATGCATACCAAAATGATACTGAAATGTAAATCAGTTGTCCTGCCTTTACTACTTTACTTGTCTCCTTTATCCCAATTTTATTGGTATAGTTGATCTTACATTGCTCTGCTCTTTGCAGAGGAGTGGTGGAACTAGAACAAGGTAATAGTTGCCTGTATTGTGAAAAAACTGTCAAACATTTGCAAGGCATTTGACAGATTACCTATTATCCTTTCTGTAATTTTGCCGGATAGATGTTATTAACTCCTTTTATATATGAGGAAATAGCCTTAGAGAGGTTAAGAAACTTGATTAACTTGCATGACTAGTAAATAGCCAAGTGCTGTCTGATCTACTACTCATTGCAAGCGGCTTCTCTCTTCCAGTGCAGGCTTTGCAGGTACAGAATAATAGAATGTTACAGGTTAGAGAGACCTTAAAGATCATCTAGTACTACAATCTGAGCATTTCAGTAACACTTAAGCAGATAGCACTTAAGGCATGGGAAATTCCTTCTAGGTCTTGATTTCTCAGTTCCAAAATCTGCATAGTGAGTAATAAGCTAGCTGCCTTAACCCTCATCTCCCCATTCTCCATGAAAATACAATCTATATTGTAAAGACATTGAACTATATGGTTAAAATAATTTGTTGATTTAAATTAACCTACTTTTAGTAGTTCAAAGACGTGGAGCAAGAAGAATGAGTGGTTGAAGGTCAGAAATGAATTTGATTTATGAGAATGTTAACTGAAAAGAGGCCTTTGGTGTTTGTTTTATTGCTGATTCCCAATGATTTTTTTTTGCTGAGTGGAAATTCGACATTATAATGACACTTTTAAAGACAGGTATGTTTTCAGGTGCATAATCCACAGTGCTTAAATAGGACAGACTCATGTACTAGAATTTGATTTAAATTGTCGATAGACTTGATATAAAAAATCTAGCAAAGCTCTCAAAAGATGTACTTCCTAGATGAATTTTAATTATTTGTTTCAGATTCTTTAGTTTTTAAAGTCCTAGTCTGTTGAGTTGTCAAATAGTTTTCAGTATTAAATATTTTCATGCCTACTCTGTGTCTGCCTTACACTGTTTTGGACACTGGTGATACAGCAGTGAATAAAATTAACAAAACCTCTGCCCTCCTGGAGTTTATAATCTAGCAGTAAATACATCAGGTGATGGAGAAAAAGGCCGGGGAGGGGGGGGAGCAGCTTTTGCCGTGTTGTATAGACATTAAGGATCATGGCAAGCCTTTCCAATAGGATCAAATTCCAAGAGACCTCAGGGAAGTGACAGTTCCAGTTTTTTGGAAGAAAAGCAATTTAGGCAGAAGGAAAAAAGACTCAGAGGTTCTGGGGTACTAGGGACATCAGTTACGGAACTGTAGCCATAGGATAGGCAAAAAGTTGATATAACTTAGGTGAGAGTGATAGCAGGGAAGGTTCAGAATCTATTCATTATTGCTTCCCAGATTGGCTCAAGGGTAGGGAAGGAAAGATGAGTTAAGGAAGACTATAAGGTTGTGGCTTGAGCCATTTACTGAGAAGGTAAAAATTTCAGGAGGAACAGACTCCTTCAACATGCCCTTTTATTATTAAGTCTGTATCTGTTAGAAATAGATTCTGAAATATTTATGTATAAACTATATCATGTCTGAGGATTGCTTTAAAATATTCCAGAGGAGATAAAAGGAGAGTAGTTGAAACATTGACAGAATGTTGACTGTTACAAAGTTGAGTTTCAGTATAATGTTTGACATTTAGCATAGTACTTTTTTTTTATTATGTAAGGGAAAAAAATTAATTCCAAAATGTAACACGTGAAATTTGGAATGTTGTGTTGTAATTTTCAACAAAAACACTGCTTTGTCATTTTAGTATTTAGTCAATAACTGAATTCCCAGTCTAAATTGTGTTGACATCAGTGCAGTATCAAGTGCCAAGTTTCATGCTAAGAATAGGGTAAGAGCTATGCCAGTTACTCATTATAAGCAATAAGAACAGTAGGAATGGAATTCAGCTTTCACATTTCTAAATAATAATTTGTATTCAAATCAAATTATACCTTAAGGAATAAGCCATTCTTTGGGTGACCAACTGCCATATCTTTTTTCATTAAAAATTTTTTTTTAATTTTTATTTAAAAATTTTTGGGTTAAGTAAACATTCCCTGTCTTAGAAAAACTATTAAACATACAAATGGGTTTCATCACTTTACTCTCATAAAATCTGTTTATATGCCTTGCAACTTTGAAAGAACGTTGAGGTAAAAATGTATAATCAATAGGAATATTCATTCCTTAACAGTCTGTTTGGGTGCTTTTGTTATTCTTAACTCCCTCAAAATAATAGAATACAAAAGCATCAGATAATTTGTCCTCCATAAATTGTTACTTTATTAATGTCTTAAAAGCCATTTATTCTTAGTATCTGTCTTTTTGGTCCAGACTCCTTAGTTGAGCATTACATACTCCTTTCCAGCCTTGTCTTTTCTCTCGCTCATATATAAATACTGTATTCCTATCAGATTATTTTTTAATTTCCAAAATACCTTGTACTTTTTCAGCTCTAGACTTTTTGTTCATACAGTTAAACTCATCATGAATGCCCTCCACCCCCTCCCTCTTTGTGTAGTCTTTCCTTCCCTCAAGATAAAACTTAAAGTCCATCTCAGACCACAAGAGCTTGATGTGTACTCCTGTGTCATTTTGCAAGTCTGTACAATCACGTGACATTTTTCTTCTAATGAACTGTTATGTAAGGTCCCTTGGAGCTATAAAATTCTGTTACTCTGTCGCTTTCACATCTTTATTAAGTTTGTATGTCCTGAGAAATTAACTCTGTTTCTTATTCCCCTTCAGTATCCAACATTGTTCTTTTAAATTTTTTATATCATTTTAACCAGGCAGGGTATCCATATGCAAAGTTTACTCCTCAAATCATTTAGCATGTTAAATAATTTTGTTATTTTTATTAGTATTTTTCTAACATATCTGCTGAACCTGAAGTTTACTAATGCCAGTCTAAAATATTAAACTGTTTAATTCAACCTGTATTTATTGAGTTCCTCCTAGGTGCTTGGCTCTGCAGTGTGAAGATGAATGAGACCTAGTTACTGCCTTCAAAGACTTAGTCTAACCCCAATTTGTCATAATTATTTTTTCTTTGTAGTAAATATCCATTTTGTGAAGTATTGTTCTGTTACTTCATTTGATTAATGTTTCAAGTGAACACATTTTTACTTTAGAATTGATATTGAAGTAAAACTTTGCTCACCGTCTCTAAAATAAGACCATATGCTTTCCAAAAAAAAAAAATTTCACTTTAATTACTTAGGTTCATTTTAATTTTCTAACATTTCCTTTGAACTGACTACTGAAGTTATACTACGAACTTCATGAATGTCAGCTATTTTCTAAAAGGAAAAAGTCTTTAAAATTTAGTTGCCAGCTTGGCTTTCATCCCTGATTTAATTGAGCAAACAGTGGTGTGTCTAACCTGGAGAGGTCAAGATGAATATGATGCTGCCCTCAACTAACTCCTGTTAGATCCTCTCTGGATGGAATTCCAACTTGGCCAAACATTGGTCCAAGCCCTTTTGAGATCCTGTTTCCTTTATGGAATTTTTAAACTGTAACAACTTCACAAGGTTTCTCAAATTCTAATAAATAAAACACATCACATTCAGAGTCCATACATTTTCTCATTATGTAAAAACTTTGCATATTTACTGTTACCCAAAACTTCGTATCCTTGGTATTATTGGTGTTAATTTAGTAAACTACTAGATAGAAGATGGTTTTTTAACCTGATGTTAAAATAATCACCTGTGCGCTTAGAACAGTAACTCTGTCTTAGTTGCACTTAAAATTACCTGAGGAACCTTTACAGGCTGTCTCCAGTCTGGTTAAAGTAGAATCCTTGGGATTGGATTTGGCATCAGTGTTTTGGAAAGCTCCCCCAGGTAATTCCAAGGAGCAGCCAAAATTGAGAATAAGTTAAGAAGGATCTACTTTACAGTTTACTAATACATCATAATCAGAATTTGTGTTATACGTTTTTCCCCCAAGAAGTTTAGCTAACTTTTAAAATATTACTTCACCCAAAGAATCGATGATGAGAGTTCATATTATATAGATGTCTTTCATCACAAAGCCTTTTTACTTGTCCTTTTTGTGGTAAAGCATGGTATAGAATCCAGGCTCCATGTTTCATACTGTAGGCTATATGCCTATCCTGTAATAAAGAAAGGATCACAGTGCCTGACATAATGTGGATGACTCAAAGACAGTCCTTTCCTTAAGGCAATGTTTAGAGAAAATATAGAGAGGGGATTAAGCTTTCTGTTCTCGTGTCATTTTACTGTATTACTAATGAAATAATTATGAAAGAACTGTACATCAAGTTATGTCTTGGAGAACATTGGATTTAGATTTCTGTGACATTCTGAGTTTCATTGTAGGTTGTTTTCACAAAGGTTTTTATTAAAACTAAACATTCATTAAAATGCTTAAAATCAACTATAGTTTTTTAACAGCTGGTAGGAGACTACAAACAGTAATAATGATTTTGGACTTAAATATGTTGAAAGCTAAAACTTTTAAGAGTAAAATTTTAAATTTTTGGTATTTAGAGAAAGGATTTTTTTTTTAGAGAAAGAAAAGGTCTTTTGTCTTGCTCAGAAATGTACCATTATTATAATTTTGTTTCTTAAGATCATAAAATCCTTGATGGCAAGAACCATGTTGTGTGCTGATTATACGTCTCACATACAATAGAAGAAAATACATACCCCATTATTTTGATTAACAATTTAAACCTAAATTTAGTTGATATAACTCATCATTTTCTATAGTAGATGCTTTCTTAAAGTGTATTAGAGAAAAATGTGTGTTTTAAATATGATACTATATTGTTAACTTAATATGTCATACCTTCTGATTAATAATGGAAAGAAATCCTTAAACCCCCACAATAAAATCTTGGGAGATACTGTGTCTTTTATAATTATGTATTTAATAAAATTTAAATGTATAATTTCAACTTAAATATATGATAACATTAGCAGTGTTTTTCTGTATCCCTGCCTTTTTTTGTTCATTCCAGATAGGATTAAAGTTACCCTTAATTTGATGATTATTGAATACATGTAGGAAGCCGAGGTGAGCTATAAGATCCAGCTGACCAGAGTGCTGTGAACAAAGACACAGGGGCAAGGAAGAACTGAAATATATTTGTATAATGGTAATAGAAAATATTAATTTCTTGAAATCAGCAAGTATTTACTGGAAGTCTTATAGTGTAATGAGACTGTGATTGAATAAACACATGTGAGATTGAAACACGACACTGACACCTTAGGCAAAATGTTCATCAATAAAGTTTTGATTCTTACCTATATATTATAAAGGGATTTTTATGGTGTATTTGATATAAAATGCACAGCTTAGTATATAGCATTTTCTAAATTATACTAAGCCCTCACACTTAAAAATACAGAAGTTTAAAAAAAAAGTTCTTATAAATGATCTTATTGAGAAAAGAAAACGTTAAAAACAAAAGATAAAACAAGATCATATATAACATACTGGAATTCAAAGCACAGAGTTGGGTAGAGTAAAATAATAGCAACTGTTTTTACTCTCAGACAGTGCAGGTAAATATCAGACTTTATTACTGGTACTTAATGCACTGCTCACATGGGCTTTCTACAGAACTGCTGTTCTTTAAACTGATTTCTATAATCAGATTTATCTCACTCTAACTTAAGCATTCCTTATATTTTGGGGTTTTATTTTTTACCCTTCTGAACTAAAATACTAAAAACCTCCTTACTGTGTTGATAGGTTTACTTTATTTCTTGCTCAGACTCATACAAAAATGACTTGTTGCAAATACTGAGCTTTGCGCTGTTATACTTCACACTGTCTTTTCACTAAAAAGCAAAGTATTTAATGAAAGATACTGTAAGGTAGTAAAATGAGAATCATAAAGAAAATATTAATTAAGCAAACGGGACTTCTGACGTGAAGTTTGAAATATTTTATTTTCCAAATAATTAACTTTCTAGTTGTTGGTTCTCTGAAATATAGGGAGAAAACTTGCCCCGAAACCTAACCTGTGTTAGATAAACTTACTGATAAACTACGGTTTATAAATTGCATTTATAAACATTTTTAAGTAATTTCTAGACTGTACCTGTAATTCCAGTGTTTCTAAAATATCTGTTAGTTAAAGTTTAACATGATTTTATGTACTGAAGAAAATAGGCCTGGAAGTTTATATTGTTTAGATAATAGTTAGGCATATACCCTTCCCTTAGAATCCCTCATTTCTTATCGTTCACTCTCAGGTCAACCGTTATCTGCTCAGAGAAACTGTTTCTCTAACCACTCACATCTCACGCTCACACTCCTCTTTCCCCCTTCCGGGCCCAGGTTGCATATCCCTCTCCCCTTGAAGCCTTCCCTGATTCTTCTGTTTCCCCCTCTCCCTGCAGATTGAATTCTTCCTTCCTCTATACTCAAATTCATTAATTCATCCAGTTAATTGTTCAGTCACTCACTCAAGAAATAATAGAACCACCTATATCAGTCCTGCATCCACTGTCTTTTTATCTTTGTATCCCTATTATCAAATTATTGTTGGTTGTCTGCCCCATTAAAATGGAAGCTTCCTAAGAGCAGAAACCTGTCTGTTTTTTCTGACTGCTGAAACCCTTGTGCTTAGAATAGTGCCTGGCACATATGAAGGTGCTTAATAAATATTTGTTAAAGGAATGAATCGAATAAACAAATATGTATGCTTTCTTATTAAGGTGCTAAGTTCAGAATTTTTCTCTACTGGTAGATCGTCCTTTATAGGTGATGTTCACCTGGGTATATTCCCCCTTTTCTTTCCCTTCTATTGGTTGCTTTCTCTGAAAGAGAATCTATTTAACCATTAGACTTCGAACATGTGAAATTCTAATCTATCCCTCTTTAGAAGGTCTATAGCCTTAAATCTTCAGGGATCTATTCTCTCCTACAAGTGAAATTGCAGTAGTTACCCAACTGACCTTGGCATCGGGGTTTTGATCTTCTGCCCAATGCATCTCCTATTCCTATCCTCAGTTACAGTACACTGCAAGATTGTGGGCTTAGGCAATAGTTTTGGAAGTGCTATTCTCCATTCAACCCACTGGGTGAGGGCTTGGCTACAGGCCAGTCTCAAAAAGACCTAAGGCTTTACAAAAGCTATTGAGGTGTTTATTTCTAGACCCTGAACAAGACCCTCAATGGGGGGTTTTAACCAGACTCTTAAGAATAACATTCTAGAGGACTTTTTAGCTGAAAATATTAACTCATAATCAGTAGAAAGTGTTAAACCAATAAGAAGGATGCTAAAAGAAACAGGTAATAAAACTCGGAAAAATAGAGCAGCAGAAGATATTTTAAGAAATGAAAAGGGAGGAAAAAGCAAAGTAAACATTATATTCTGTTAGCCAGAAATGAGTCATGACTAATGAGTACAGAATTAGTGCAGGTCATATGCCTCTGTTACAATGGGAGAAAGCCACATATTCTAGAGGAAAAATGTACATGATAAACAGCCTGAGTCATCACTTCTAGTATTTAATTAAAAGTCTTCAAAATTCTCCGTAAAATCTACATGGAAATCTTTTTACCTCTTTGTTCTTGTATGGGCAATGCTGCCTTTCCTCAAAAACCAACACACTCAAGGTAATAAAAATTGATATGCTGAGTATATCTAACTACATATTATGATCTTTAAAAAATTCTCCTCCATAGTAGGAATAGTATATGTTCCAGAAGTTAGTCTGTAAATCAATTGTTGGAACATATCCTGAAGAAACAACTTAAATGATAGTTTCCCAGAACATCCTCTAAAAGACTATCTAACTAGGTGTGATTAAAGTGCCATTAATACAAAGCCACATTAAATATAAGCAGCCCTTTTTAAATTCAAAATAATAATTACCAGGCACTGAACAAAGTGATTTACATTCATACTCTTACTTAATTCTCAAAGCACTGTATGTTATATATTGTCTCTTTTTAATGATAGAGGATACCTAAGAAGAAAAAATTCAAAAGCCTGTTCAGGTCACAAAATTAGCAGTGCATTCAGGATTTGAATTCAGCACCAACTGACTCAAAGTTCTTACTCCTTACCACTATACTATCCTACCTTCATATGTAAGAAATATTTATATATTTTATATACCAGGAAGTATATAGATTTTCTATAGAGTTCACCCCATCCATTTTAGCAGAACTAAAGATAAAACCTTAAGAGAAGGTCAGCATAAGTGCCACAAAAGAGGTATGGGTAAATTTCCATAGGGCCAAAACATTCAGTTCAATGGTTTACAATTATTTGCATGTTCTGGATTGTCTGAGTTTGAGTTTTTATTTATTGATATAGGTTCCTAAAATGTATTTGAGGTATATTTAATTTTTTTTATAATTAATAATAGTTCACGGAAGAAAAGCTTGGCCAAGCAGAGAAGACAGAATTGGATGCTCACTTAGAGAACCTTCTTAGCAAAGCTGAATGTACCAAAATATGGACAGAAAAAATAATGAAACAAACTGAAGTGTTATTGCAACCAAATCCAAGTAAGAAACTTTTTACCTTTATTTACATTATTGACTAATCTGATTAAAAGAACCATTAGTAGGTATTTTTGATGTTAAAAAAAAGGTTTTGATGGCTATTGGAAAAGTTTTCGGTTTGTGGCTTTCAGGTGTATGGTGTGTGTGTGTGTGTGTGTGTGTGTGTGTGTGCTTTTGGTGAGGAAGAGGGTGATAAACACCTCTTTGTGTACCCTTTAAAAAAATTGACTAATTGTGTTTTCCTTGCCTTCGTAGAATCCTTTTGAAAATTTCAGGGTGTGAAGTTTGTTTTTGAGAGAAAGAAAACATACAAGTGCCCGCCCCTCCCCCACTTCTTGAGGGAGTGGGAGAGAGAAAATCCTAAGCTCAGTGTGGAGCCCAGCGTGGGGCTTGATCTCACAAAACTGAGATCATGACCTGAGCCAAAGTCAAGAGTCAGCACTTAATTGACTGAGCCACCCAGGCACCCCAGGAGTGGCTTTTAATTTTAAGAGTTAGGAAAGGCTGAAAATAAATTAATCTTCCTTTTCATACGGGGGAGAATTGTCCCTAAATAAGGGAAAATTATATGGAAACTTACATAGTTACCAATTATTTATGTTTATGTTAAGTTTTATATTTTTACATAAATTATTCCATTTGAAAAACTGCAAGGTTTTTCAGATTACTCATCTCAATAATTTATCAAATAAGGTACACAATTGTTTATTAATTGCAAATCACAAGTTAGCATTTTATACAGTGTAGAATAGCTAATTAGAAGTGGAAATTGGGGGGGGCGCCTGGGTGGCACAGCGGTTAAGTGTCTGCCTTCGGCTCAGGGCGTGATCCCGGCGTTGTGGGATCGGGCCCCACATCAGGCTCCTCCGCTATGAGCCTGCTTCTTCCTCTCCCACTCTCTCTGCTTGTGTTCCCTCTCTCGCTGGCTGTCTCTATCTCTGTCAAATAAAGAAATAAAATCTTAAAAAAAAAAAAAAAAAAAAAGAAGTGGAAATTGGGGGCGCCTGGGTGGCACAGCGGTTAAGCGTCTGCCTTCGGCTCAGGGCGTGATCCCAGCGTTATGGGATCGAGCCCCACATCAGGCTCCTCCGCTATGAGCCTGCTTCTTCCTCTCCCACTCCCCCTGCTTGTGTTCCCTCTCTTGCTGGCTGTCTCTATCTCTGTCAAATAAATAAATAAAATCTTTAAAAAAAAAAAAAAGTGGAAATTGAACTAGAACCTGGTGCATCAACACCTAGTCTTTTCACTCTGAGCTTTACACATCAAAACTGAAGAACAAATGCTTTCTTTCCGGTTTTCCCCCATGTTGTGACCATGTTGTGAAATGCAATAAGCTCACTTATAGATACGAACTTAAGTTCCAAGCTTTAAACTTTGTGTTCCAAGCTTTAAACCATTCTGTGAACCTGAAGCACTATACAAAACATTAGTAATTCTGTACCATTTGAATTAAATCATGGTAACCATTTGAAGTATACCTTTTACACTTTGAGGCCTGTTGTCTTTGGGCACCATGTGATATATCTTACTCATTTAAGGCTTCTTAAATTATATACCAGGGCACCTTGAAAAAGTAGTAGACATTTTTCCTTATATTCCTTGCTCTATCCACAGTTCTTCACATAAGTAGCCTGTTTTACATGTTTTTCTGAATAGCAGACAAACTCATACACAACTGGTAAAAAGGGGAATTTCATTAGTGTGAAGTTATAATGGCTTATATAATACAGTTTTACATTACTATTTTAAGTCTAAAGTAGTAAACAAAATTGGATTTTTTATTTGTGCTCTGATTATAAAGTTATGTAGATTATGAGTGGTCAGGCCCAAACCTCTTTTCCCTGTAAGCCCTGTAATTTTTAGGGTATGATTTTCCAGAACCTAAGGTTTTTCAAAAATATATATTGCATTATAGCAGTATTGCCCACATATTCTTATAAGATTTTATTATGGTCTATTGATGCCCTATTGAAATAAACATTTACTTAAAGTATGCCAAATGTTTTATTAACTGAACGAAGTCAACATAGTATTCAACTTTAAACTTTTGACCAAATATGGTAGAAATGCACCAAAGCTAAGAATCACTCTCATAGGAAATGAAATTCTGAAATGTAGTTAGTATCTTTTAAATGGTTATGTTTTGAACTGACTCATTTTGGTTTGAACTAATTTAAAGGTTTTAAAAGTCCTACTTAAAAACTTCTGATGCTGCTCCAGAGCCTACCACAAAAACGAGTATTATTCCAATAGCCTATTTTATGTATAATAATTCATGGTTATGCTGAATCCTCAAGTGTTTCTATTACTGGTTCAGTTCACTTTTTAAGTTTTCAGTGCACTGTGTGAAACTTCTACTTGCGGAGGAATTATCTGAGATGCTTAGAAGGAACCTATTTTTTTTTTTTTTAGCTTCTCTTTAGGTTGTAAATTTGATCTATAGTTAATCATTATTTCTGGAAACTGACCTTTTTCTCATTTGTCTCTGACATACCTATTAGGCAGCCATGTAAGTGTGAATATTTTGTATATCACACTAACCATCTTTTCAGATTTTACTGATTATTTTTTTCCTTTCCATGTGTAGTAGCATTCTGCTATTTCTTTTAACCTATCTCATATTTTAACCTTATTTTTAATGGCGAAATCTTTTGAGTGAATACATGCTGAGAGATATCTGTATATCTTGTACTTTAAACAAAATTAAATAAAATTAAGCCAAGACATCATATTGCTTATCTCTGTGACTGTTCCAAACCTAGCTGGTTCTGTTCCTTAATTTCCCATTGCCTATATTTAGACTTTAGGAAGGAGAGAGAGCATGTGAGCAAGCAAAAGCATGATAAAGGTATTAGAAGTATGTGACTCTTTGGTTCTAATAGGTACTTTATATCCATATTTCCATAGCTGGAAGTCCCTGATTTTGAAATTGAATGAACATATATTCAAAGGTAAAAATCAGACCGTGTGAATGGGGCAAAGGCAACTTGATCAGATATTAAGTGAATACCAGCGCTTTTAGAATCTCATAGAGTATTCATCATATGATAGTTTTACTTTAAGTAAATATTTTTGTGCCAAAATATTTTATCAGATTTCTAAAGTATAAGTTTCATAGAGCTATATAATATTCTAACATAAAAATTAAAAGTTATGTATTAAGATATGTACTTAAAAGCATCCTAACTTGATCTTATTTTACAGGGTGATAAATGGGTAGTAGAAAAAAAACCCAATTTTTTAAATCGTTTTACTTTTTGGAAATCATTGATAATTTTAAACCTTTCTTCTAGATGCCAGAATAGAAGAATTTGTTTATGAGAAACTGGATAGAAAAGCTCCAAGTCGTATAAACAACCCAGAACTTTTGGGACAATATATGATTGATGCAGGGACCGAGTTTGGCCCAGGAACAGCTTATGGTGAGCAAAAGGCAAAAAGATCTGCTACAAACTAGCCTTACTTTTAGATTTTTACTCATAGAGACATCATTAACATTTACCTAATATTAGTAGAATCAGTTTTAACTTCAAAATAAATAAAAATTTATTTTTAAATTTTGGATAAAGTGAGAAATAGAGGTGACCAGTAAATATAAACAGTTCAATTTAATATTTAATATATTTAAGTGTATATTATTCTGGGAATTCATATTTATCATTTTAGATCTAAAAAGTTAAATGAATTCTTACTTGTACTCCCATTGAATCTTGCAACCTCCATTATAGTACTTCTTTTGATATATTGTAATTTTTGTTTACATATGTCTCCTCTAGATTTTCTTTTAAGCTTTCTTGAGGGCTTATTTATTTGTATAATAAAGTACCTGGCATGTCGTTTTTGAACACACCACTAGTGCTTTCATTACACGATAAGTCAGTACCACAGAAATGTTAACAGTGGTTATCTTTGGATGTTTGGATTACATTTCATTCTATTTTCTTCATATAGTCCATTTTTCTACAATCATGTTTTACAGTTATGCCAGCTTTGTTGCTGAACTGACTTTTTAAACATATAACTCTGAAGCTCATTATCCCTCAAATCTAATTTTCTGAGAATATAAGACTATTTCAGATTTCTCCTTATGTGGGTATGAAATGTAGGTAAATAATTTTCTACTTACAGTACTGATGTATAAAATAGTTCATAAATTCTGGAACAAAATGAACTTAAAGTTTTAATAGTTACTTTTATTTCAGAAGAAAATAACCTAAATACTGTTTAATGAATGGCATTAATCCATTGACTAACTGTTAGATGTACAACTGAAACTTTTACATTGTGGTCTTCAAAAGGTACTTCTTTGAGAAGTCTGAAAATGCTTAAAATTTCTATAGTTTTATTTCTAAATTTTAACTATTAATTTTAGAAAAATTTTACACATTAAACAGATTTTTTGTGCCTGCTCGTGCCAGAAGCAGTTAGATGGGAGGTCATAAAGGTACATGACACCCAGCCCTTTCCTTCACCAAGCTGAAGGCCTAGTGGAGTACGAACATTCAAAAGGCTTCTAAATTTTTTTCTTTTTTTAATATGCTTAATCTGTTTTCACCTGTAGTAATTCTATTGACTGTACCTTGATTATTGGAATTGGGCTTTGTGAATCTATTTAATTGTAATAGATAGTAGCTAACAATTGAGTATTTCAGGCATTGTGCTAAACACTACACAATAAATGTATTATTTCCATAGGTCTTCACTTACATCCTACCTACAATATAGATCCTATTATCTCCATTTTGAAGACATGGAAACTAAGTCTTAGATTACATAATTCATCTGTGATCATACAGCTAGTAATTCAAAGAGAGATCTGTATCCAGACATGAGCTCTTAACGACTATGTTATATTATCTTCTTTGGCAATCAAATCTAATCTCATCCTAACATGGAAGATTTCAGATCCACAGAATTGAAGCTTATTAGAGGTAGAACTGGAAGTAGAACATTGGTCTTGTGGTTCCCTTTCTTTTTGCTCTATTTTCCACTGTACTTATCCTATTTAAACATTAAGGTATATGTGTTACAAAACATGGATTTTCTCTTTAACTTAAGATACAAATATACAACATTATTTAAAGATACTTGAGGCCCATGCATAATATAGAAATAGTAGACAAATTTTAACTTGATCTACTTATGAAAATATTTTAAGCATTATGCTTTTCTAAACATATCTCCAACTGTTTGAGCTGTGATCATAAATACTTTTTAGTGTACTTATCCTCTTTTGTTCCATTGGTTGAACTGGTACAATTTACTGTGATATAAGGGCTTCATGAACCTCTGTCATTTTCATTTAGATATTTATAAAGTTTACTTTTAAAATAAAACTAATGACAGCTAATTCTCTTTGATTTTTTAAGTAAGCAAGTGACAACTAACTTTAAAGCAGATCAGATTGCTGGTTTTATTTTCTGATATTACCAGAAAATGGTAAAAAAAAAAAAAAAAAAAAAAAAAAAAAA
>NW_024423564.1:32745936-32908257 GCF_017311325.1 Ursus maritimus | reverse complement strand
TTTTTTTGTTAGTATACAAAAAAGGGAAAAAAAAAAAAAAAAAAAAAAAAAAACAACACTCTTTTCCTTTGCAGGTAATGCCCTTATTAAATGTGGAGAAACACAAAAACGAATTGGAACAGCAGACAGAGAGCTGATTCAAACATCAGCTTTAAATTTTCTCACTCCTTTAAGAAACTTTATAGAAGGAGATTACAAAACAATTGCTGTGAGTTGGAAAATGTTCCCTTTTTTTAGTAAAATAATTTATATATATATAATTACACTTTTTAATGAATAATTTGTCCTCTTACTGACTGTGTAGATGTAGCAGATTAGAAAATTTAAATAGCTAGGTACATATTCAGCAGAACACAAAGCTAACCAAAATAAAGAACTGTTGAAGGTATATACTCCATTTTTGTGTCCCTGCAGTGTTATTGAGATTACTTTACATCAATTTTTATTCATTACCAGCACTAAAATTTGTAGACAAATTCCTGGAATGATTATAAAAATATCGCACCAAATATCTCCATAGTATAGCCCTGTTAGCTATTCATTTAAACTGGGAGCCAAAAACCTAATTACTATATTTCTGGCTGTTCAACTTTCTGTTGTTTGCATCCCTAGAAGTCTGTTATCTTTTCTTCACACAGCTGTGTTTTATTGCTGAAGAAATAAATATAACTTTCCCAAGCCCGATATTATTTTTTAGGTTTTTTTTTAAGCGATGAAGAGTGAAGATCTAGGTGGATTTTTTTCCCTAAGATTTTTGAAATATTATTCTTTATTGTAAATACTACTTTAAACTTTCATTTGCAGATTTCTTATTATAAAATATTCTAGAAACTCAGTATGTTTACAATGAATTTGTCTCTGGGTTAAAAAGTACTTTGCCTGAGACAAAGGAAAAACCACCAAGTTGAAATATGACTTGAAAGATATTAGATTGTCAGTAGGATGAAATGTGATATATGAAATCTGCCTGAAAATTAATAAAGCAAGCAGTGAATTTTTATAAACTTACCCATTATGTTGAAGTTCCCCGTGAGGAATTCTCGGATACCATACTAATGTTTATTCATTATTCATTCTATAAATTTGAAATTTCCTTTTGGAGTAGTAGAGTTGCTTTCAGTGCTATGGCACATTAAGTGAGCCTGCCCAGTCCTTGAGGTAGATCTCTTCGGGTGTCAAGGAACTTTGACCTAGGCCCATACCTCTTTACCATAGGCACTTCCTAGATAAATTGTTTGAAACAGTTTATCAACCTGGGCATTACTGACATTTTGGATAGAATAGTTCTTTGTTGTAGGAGCTGTACTACATTGTAGGGGATATTTAGCAGCATCCTGGCTTCTACCTAGTAACATCTCCCCACCCCCCAGTTGTGACAACCAAGAAGATAGAGCAAAACAGTCCCTAGATGGCAAAACTGCAAAATATTAAAATAGGCATTCCTTTGTTTCTGCCATCACCTGCTATCTTTCCCAGATTTTCTAGGCATCTAGAATGTCTCCATTATTTTAAAATTGAAAACCGTAAGAAAAAGGAGTCAACTGTCACTTCATAGCCAATTTGTAATCATTGATATTTGTTTATCAAATGATTCATGTATCTGATGGAGAATGATACTTTAAATATATATGCTGTTACTGGATTTTAGCATCATTAGCCTTTTTTTCTTTTCTATATTTATAGAAAGAAAGGAAATTATTACAAAATAAGCGACTGGATTTGGATGCTGCAAAAACCAGACTAAAAAAGGCAAAAGCTGCAGAAACTAGAGCTTCAGTAAGTAGTGTTTTTTTTTTCATAGAAAAACATCTTAGGTTGATAAATTTAAAATTTGTAAAGTATTTTACTCCTATGCCATGCAAGCTACAGTCTATTACTAAGACTACAATATGATTTCAGGGTATTGTTTTTGTGTTTAAACAAACTTATCAGAACTTAATGCATCCAAATCAGTGCAAAGTAGTAGTCATATTAACAGGCAGTATTATTTCACTGATACGCCTGTTGCTAAAAAATACAAATTATAAGAGCTCCTAAATCTTTGTCATGTTCTTTAAATATCCTCAGTGATGATGGCAAATATTCTTTGGAGATAGGTTTATAGTAGTTAAGATGAGAATGAATCAAGTTTGAGATTGCTCGTGTGTGACCTAAAAATTAAACTTGACTCCCTTTCCACACGTGAGTCAAACTGACTAAAGGTATTGTCACCAAGAATAATTCCAAAACCATTCAAACATTTGCAGCATGGACTCCCAGGTGACTATTTTGAAGGGGAGGAAACCCATTTGGATACATAAGTTCTGGTATATTTTTCATAAAATCAACCTCAGAATAGTCTTTTTAAATGGAGTTGGTTAAATATTAAGTATAGTAATTTAATGATTTATATATATGTACTTATAAGTTTCTTAAAAGGTTTTATTTATAAGCTTATTAAATCTATTATTTATACTGCTTATATTTCCATTCCAAAGATTGAAGACATTAATCAGATAGTACAATATAAACAAGTCTGAATTTATTAGAGGAGGCTAACAAGTTAATTCTTAATTTATACTAAGGGATATGTTATGTCAAGAAGCATGACATTCCCCCTGCCTTTTGTTCCCAACTGACTACCACTGTCGTCATCAAGAATCATTGCCACAGTGCTGGTGGAAGACAAATGTCACTCCCTTGTTTGGGGAAAGAAGAGGTTGAGACTTGTTGTATAGTGAAATTTAAAACTAGTAAAATTGGTACTGGACAGTGATGTCTTGTGAAAGTACCCCAACACTTTATATGAGCAGAATAAATTTCTTCTAGAAATATTTTCTTCTAAATAGTTCCCCTTTTGGAGATTCTGTATTAGTTACTGCTAGAGAAGAGCTTGCTTTGACAAGACATTAAATCCAAGTTCAGTGGCTATTTCACCTCAGGATTTATCATGATGTCATCATCAAGAACACCCTAACTTCCCAAAACAGACTTTTCACAGAATCAGAAGTTTAAAAATAAAAACTGTAGGTGACAAGAGACTCTAAATTGGGATTAGTTTCTGGTTGCTGATAATAGATTTATGTGGTAAAATATAAATTGATTTTTTAAAATACTAATTTCATAATCAGGAAAAAAATGTTAAGATAAATAAGGGTCATTTGGAAATAAGTCAAAATTTCTTCATTCAAAATGCCTATATGTGCCCAATAATGATTGTAGAATGAGACTACTGTCATCAAGTGTCAATACAAAACTTTCTTTAACAAGCACTATTACAGAATAATGATAATCTTTTTTCCTGGAAAAGTTCCGGATAACTTATAGATTTAACACTGTGTAAGGTCCTTTGGTTATTCTAAATTATTTTATCATTGCTATTAAAATGTGTAAGAACTAAATAGAATAGTAGACAAATTTTGAAAGATGTTTCCTATTGATATATCCAGAAAAGATCTTGACAGTTCTTCTGTGCTGAGTATTGTTAAGGACAGATTTTTTCCATGAGAACTTACATTTAAAATAAAAATGAAAGATTATACAAGTGACTTTATTGGACAATTTCATTTGTACACAGCTTTTCTAGAATTTGTATATTGCATAAAGCAAATTTAACTATAGCCAAATATTTAAAATATTAGTTTAGGCAGAAATTCACGTTTCCTGATTGTAGTTGTGTTCTTTTCCCCTAAATAACCAACTCATTTTTGTTCAAACTTTATAGCAGTAAGTCTGAAATACTTTAGAAAGGAAGAGTCCTTTTAGTTTATTATTACATAAAGCTTTAAGATATGTCTATTATTTTGTGACCTTTGGTGGGGTTTTTTTTTTCTGTATTTCTGTTTACTTGAAGGATACAGAAAAATAGAAACCACTAGGAGTTTGTGTTTGCTTTTTTTTCTTCTTTGACACATTTCCTTATTCTTAGTTGGCAGCTTGAAGAGCTTACTCTAATCTCAGAATTTCTTTGAATTCACTTTATAAATTTCCGTGGATTGTTTTGTGAGTAATTATTTCTCTGCAAGTAAGGTTTGGGACCTGTGCGTATCAGCACTTTTTTTTAATAATTTGTTTACTAGCTTCTGTAACCTTTTGTAAAGTCTGTATCGAATTCTTATTTTGAACAAGGCGCTTTGCTGAAGAATTCAGAGATAAATAATGTAAAATCTCTACTGCCCTCAGTTCACAATCTAGTAAACTAGGTTGAACTTTTTGATCATTTAGCCCTGTCAGTAAAATATTTATGCCTGTATCCAGTATTGCTACTTTATTAACTTGTATTTTATTAGCATGTTGAAGAATGGTAAAGGAACATCAAAGGCATTTCTCAAAAATACACCAATTGAACAGAAAGAAAACCTACTTGAGTGTTTCACAATGAACAAAAACACAATTTTGAAAATAGTATAAAACTTGTCAAAGAAGCAAAGACAAAATTTCTGCATTTAAATTATAAGGCACTGACATTCATTAACCCAGCTTTAGTCTTACATAAATTTTTAAAAATTATTTTAGACTTTTGTTATTGGGAAGAAAAAAATCATCTAGTTTCAAAGCTCTCTGATACTTAGAGATTTAGACCTCAGTTTTGGATATACAAATGTGGAAAATACATCTTCAAGTAACAGTACTGTGAACGTTGCTCTGCCCACTTAAGCATTTCCACAGATGTCTAAATCTTTAATCTGTAAACTGAGCACCATCATATAACTTAACCTTAATGTGCACATACGACAATTTAAAGCTTATTAAAAATATAAGGATTGACATACCTTTCATATTTCTTCAGGGTATGCCAAGACCTGGCTGAGGCTAACTGAAAGAGAACATGGTTGAAGGCATCATATGTTCATAAAATAGAAATGATCTTTAAATAGGAAAGTTGTGGGTAGGCAGAAGGGCTTTCAGTGGTGAAAATTTAATAAAAATTGTAGGCAACTGGCAGTTTTTAAAGTGATGTGTTTTTCCTAAATGATTCTCATTTAAAATCAAGCATCAACCATGTTTTTTGTCTTTTAAAATCTGAATCTCGGAAAAGTTGAATAGGCGTCACTATGTGAAATTCCATAGAACAACATAGTTTTCTTTTTAAGTAGAAAACCATTTTATCAGCTCTCTTAATACTTGTTTGTGTGTTCTTTATTGTGAAGAAGTAATTTGTTTCACTGTGTTCATTGGTATAATGTGTTCTTTGTCTCTTACCTATGCACTTAAGCAACTAAACTCAGCTCGCCTTGAAGGAGATAACAATATGGTAAATTTCTCTTACATGCTCAACTTCCTGCATGTAAAATGGCTGAAGGTTTGTTGGCCTACCGTGTTTTCTACATCTTGAGAAAAGTGCCTTCTCTTGCTATTATCTGCATGTAAAAGTCTAAAGTAGTCAAAACCATGAGTTCATTAGTCCAAGAGAAATTACAGGGAATACTAACTGAAGTAATATTAGAACTTGAGGAAAAGAAATTCTGTGTTCTAATTGCCAAATACATTAGCTATGGCAAATTCAGATTTTAGAATATGAGTTTATATGTAAATATATAGTGCCTTTTATACCTAGTAAAAGAAATTAATTTAACTGGCACTTTGTATTTTCATTTTTGGCAAAGTTAGCAAAATTTTCTTAACTTAGAGAAAAATGTAAAGTTTACAAATTTACTTTGTTTTTCAGTATCTTTGATGTTTAACCTTTATTTTCACCCAAACTCAATGTAGAATTAATTTCTTCTGCAATTTCGTGCCAAGACACACACACACACACACACCCCATATTTCTGTAGTAGCAAGGCCCATTGCCTATCCAGTACTAATTTACTTAAGAAAGTTGCAGAATAGCGATAACTTAGGGCAAGAATCAGGAATGAGAATTGTTCTGTAGTACCCAATATATATGTTGAGCTTGATTTGAGGAAGTTTTTGAGATGTTAGCAATTTTTAATTTTGACAAAATAGAAATTCATGAAATCTGAATATAGCCCAAAAACTCATAAACATTAGCCAATAAAGATTTATAGATGTAGTGTTTGGATACCTTACTTCCATAGAAGTGTATGGAATCTGTACTCAGTTAACAATAAATTCACAGTTAATTGACTGCTTTTATTCCATTAGCATTGAGCTAAAAGGGGGGAAAATCTATGTAATAGGAATGTTTATGTACAGAATATTTAAAACTCATTTTTGTTGTTCTAAATTACTATAGTTATTGAAGCCCTGGCTAAATTAGGGCTTTCCTTAGTTAGCAAGAGAATGCATTCATTTATTTCCATTGTCCTATCTGTAGGTGAATGAAAATGTGTGAGACTATTTCAGTCATTGGTAACTTCATGTATAAATCATAGGTTTTATTTTAGATAAGACTATCCTAAACAATTAGCAAGACTTTGTTTCACATATTAGGCATCTGTTTTGCTACTGGTGTCATCTACTTATAATAAGATGTGTTTAACTCTGGTCGTTTTAAAGTCATTATATCTCAAGTTAATTGTGCCCCACCGGTGGCTATATCAATGTCTGTTTATCCTTGCTTTATTTTAGTTTCCTAAAATTCTAGAATTTTAGATCTAAATAAGAAATTAGAAATTGTTTAGTCCAAACCTTTCATTTTACAGATGAGAGAACTACAACTAAGATATTCCCAGTTTTAGAAAACTATTACTCAGTAACTTATAAAATTAGTAGAAGATTCAGAAATTAGTAGTATTAATACATATGAAGACATACTCTCACAGTATATTAAGCTGTACTGATATCGTTACTACTATGTTAATATAATTCTGGAAAAGGAGAGTATACCCTTTGAAATAAAATAATTACACTTTTCTATACTAAGTTGTAGAAAATGTTAAATTCCAACTTTCTTTCATGCTCTATATTTTTCTCTAATTTTTAATGCTGGCTAGATTTGGGCAGAGGAAGTGACAAAAGTAAGTAAATTATTAAACTACAGAATTATGAAGCAATTTGATTGTTACTCATTCAGTAAATATTTATTGGACAGCAGCCATGGGGCCAGTCATAGTCTTTGTTACTACTATCTTATAAAATCTGAAAATGATTGTAGAAAGCTCGATCTGCTTGGCTAGTAGTAGTTCCACAAAGCAGTGGAACAATGTTACAGAGATGTGCTTTGCACACACTCTGATACAATGTTACAGTAAGTAGTAATCTTGCCAGAAGATAGTTTAAATACTTCATTTACTCACATGACAATAATGTAAAATACATTTTACACCATGTCTTGTATATTCTGTGATTGAATATATCATATGTCACACAAATGAATTTCGTAGGTAACTGAAGCTTGTTCTCTCCAGCACCAGAGCTAAGTCTTCTGTCACTCTAGTTGAAAATATTTGTAAAATAGTATTTTACTGCTCTATTAAATACAGGATAGCATATATTTATTTTTACAGTTAGGGTATGAATGTGCATTATTGTACTGTTTAACAATTAGATCGTTGTTCGTTTTTGAAATATGTTGTCTCCTCCCTCACTGTCAGACTGTCACTTTTGGAAGCTGTCCATATGACTGCTGGTAGTAGTCCCTCTTTCCATGTTACCATTTCTAATCTTTTCTAGGATGGGAAATAAAATAGTTAAGCAACAATTTAAGGAATAAATTATGACTTTAGTGTAGTTTTTTTTTTTTTTTTAAGATTTTATTTATTTATTTGACAGAAGAGAGCCAGCGAGAGAGGGAATACAAGCAGGGGGAGTGGGAGAGGGAGAAGCAGGCTTCCCACTGATCAGGGAGCCCAATGAGGCTCAGTCCCAGGACCCTGAGATCATGACCTGAGCCAAGGGCAGACGCTTAACGACTGAGCCACCCAGGTGCCCCTTTAGTGTAGATTTGTTTCAGAAGCATTTTTTATTTACTCCTTATGTTCAGGCCTACCAAAATTTAACCTCCAGATGAGGACAGTGCTAAAGATTGAGGGCAGGTGATAATTGTGGCCCCTGACTTTTTCTCTGTTTTTCCCCCCAGGCATTAACTTTTTATTTTCTGACTTCGTAGGATTGCTGCCTATACAGTCTATTCCATGCATAGGTTATGGGGGTTTTGATTCTGTGAATTGGAAATCCAGTGTGAAATTGTTGATGCCTGCTCTCATCCCCCTTTGTAGTATCCATTTATCAACTTACAGTTCTCCCTTGGCCTCTGATTTTTTCCTGAACCTCTAGCTTGAAAAGAGGACGGAGTAACGTGGAACAGAATATAGGTTGAACAATAAAACCAGGGTCTCTTCCACTCTGGTTAGCATACAGATACATCAAAAAATTTCCGATTCTGCAGTCTAAGTTTGGGAAATATGTGATATGATGGGAAGACACTCATGAAACAAATATTTACATTGTGTATGTGTGTGTGTGTGTGTGTATAAAACTTAAGAATATATAAAAATGGATCTGCCATTTTATAATTTAAAATATGTATAAATTTAAAACTTCATTTTCCTCAAATATTTTAAGATTTAAGCTTATAGAAAAAAACAGTTAACAGAACAAAATTGTCCTGTCACAGCAAATACATCAGAAGCATGGCCAAAATTTCTAGCTTACAATTACCCAGACCTGATATCACAGATCAGCAAATTCTTGTCCTTTCTCCAACTTACATCTTAAAAGAATTCTTGCTTCCCTAACCCAAGTTATGCTGTCATACACTCTGGCAGGAGAACATCTCTTCCCTAGAACTCTATATATCTTAACTATAAAATTAAGTCAGGGAATGAGGTCTTTTGGAGGACAGAATAAAAACCTTTTAAATTCATTGTCTTTCTTTAAGTTCTTTTTGTCTTTCTAATATGGAGCATTCTCTTCCTAAGTAAATTCACTATGCCAAACCTTGATTTCAGTTACCTCTGCCTCTCAGATTAATTACGATCATTATGTGTGTCAGAAGTAGAGATGGTTTGGGAGATTTGACTACAACCACCCAGGCATGCACTGACACTTGTTCAAGAAGTGAGATTCATTTCCTTCCTGTCATTTACCTTTTCTAAATACAAAGTCTAAATTGTGCAAAGAATGACTTCCTAGGCTTTGTAATGTGCCTTTCTTCATAATTAAATAATTTATATTTTGCTCAAACATGGAAGACTGACCCCTTATACTTTCTGAGATCATTTTATAACTTTTTCCACTTCATGCTCAAACTTCCCAGTCACTTAATCTGTTACCTAGTTCAGTTGCTTGCACCTTATATAGAAATATTGCCATTTAGAAGGCTTTTTGCCATTTCTCCTAAAGGCCATTAAATCAAATTGTACTTTTTATAAAGACCCACATGGAACTAGTCGTGTTTACTTTTAAAGTTCATTTATTTTTGGTTTACTATGGTTACTTCGACTAATCAAAACTTTTTTGTATTCAACCAATCAGAACAGTAAATAATGTAAATGTAACACTGAAGTGATTGGTTTTCCTTAACACTTTACTTAGGAAGATCATTGATTCTTCTGATTTTGACTTGATTTTCTACTTCATACGAGCTTCTAAATGAAGCTTACTTCAGCCCTGTTATCAAAGCACTATGCATTCTGGTTTCAGTCAAGTAAAATTTAATGTTAACTCTTGAATTATTGAGTAATTCAAACTTATTTCCATAAGTCCAATATAGTGGTCACTTCTAATCAGCTCTGCCAGGTCTGCTGCCAGTGGGGTGAGAATGACTATAGCAACTGATGATCTATTTTGCTGCTACTTCCTTTTTGACTGGTTCACTAGGTTAACTCTTGCCACCAAAAGGTGAAGGAGAGGGACATGGGGTGTTCAAGGTAAAAGTTTAGACCTAATTTTATACTTACTGCAGTCTTGGAAATATTTTAATTACTTGGATGGGGGTGGGTATTTATTCTGGAGAGGTAGTAGAAGATAGCATTATTTAACGACATTATCACCACTGAGGATTCCCAATGTGAGATAAGCTAACTATTTTGCGTGAGCTGTGAGATTTTATTTTTTTCTTCCTCACTTACTACCAACCAACTCTGGCTAAAGGTTTAAGACGTTTTTTGCCAGTATTTACTATTTTTAGGTCCTGTTGATTTTTTAGTGAACTCTTTTGTACCAGCACAGAACCTGTATCAGAGGACTGAATCTAGTAGTAGTGGTGTGCTGTTATATACACCTTTTTCCAGCTCGGAGGTCAATGACTTCACCTTGGTAGCTTAAAGTGAGCTGTGGATGGAGTATTTGTACCATGAAAATCAGCACATTAGAACTCACCCCTCCACTCCCAGCCAGTTTACCAGCACACTACTGATTAAAGGTCCCTCATAACTTGCAGAAATACCCTAGCATATCTTATATATAATAGTGATGCTTAAGACATATTTTATGCAAAGTTTGGAAAGAAAACTGAAAAAAAAAAGTCACTTAGAAAGAGTCCTTTGAAAGAAGCTAAGAACTGTGTGCCTAGAAACAAATAATATGTTTAGTAACTGAACAGAAGAGGTTAAAATCCTGTGGCTTCACTCTGAAGTTTTTTCATTTGAGATTAGAGACTATCTTTAACTTCAAAGTCAAGTAGCTATAGTAATAATAGAGAATTTTTTAACAATTTTTTTAAGGATTTTATTTATTTGAGACAGATACGAGAGAGAGAGAGCATGAGCAGGGGAAGAGGCAGAGGGAAGGGAGAAGCAGACTCCCCGCTGAGCCAGGAGCCCCATGTGGGGCTACACGGGCATCATGACCTGAGCCAAAGGCAGACGCTTACCGTCTGAGCCACCCAGGAGAATTTTTTGAAATATTATTTTATACGTATAAGCCAATATTCTTAAAATGTTATGACAGTTATTGACTGTCCCATAGAAGTGTTTCTAGGCTTTTATGTAAATGCCATTAAGCTTTGACATTAGTAGATTCTTTTGAGTGAAGTACTGGTAAGGAATTGGGTAATGTAGAAAAGCTAAGGTGTAGAAAACAGGGACCAGTTTAAACACAAAGCACAATCAGGGAATTGCCAGCTTCTCATTTGGGGTTTACTTGGGGGATTTTTAAACTATCTAAATAAATGTACATAAAATGGACTAAGTCCTCTAATAAAATTCTAAAACTATGTTCCAATTTAAGTCTGAACAGGAATTGAGAATAACTCAAAGTGAATTTGATCGTCAAGCAGAGATTACAAGACTTCTGCTAGAGGGAATCAGCAGTACGCATGTGAGTGTTCATTCACTGGAAATTCATTTGAAACAGAAGACTTTGATGGTCCGAAGGCACTTTGAGGGGGAAAACTGAACTTCAAAACTTTTTCAGTCATTTATCAAGGAAATTTAAATTGTGGCCCTTTCCGAGATATATGAAGAAATATTTTAAATTTTTGTTTACACTTCATCACCTAGTTCTCCCACCATCAAGTCCGTTTGTTGGTTTTTGTTGGCTACATAGTTTGTTCTTACACTGTTAACCGAGGTCAGCCTTGATAAGCCTTGTAGTAAGTAGAATGCTTAGATACTGGTGATTCTTCCTGAGTACAGGTTGTGCTCTGTTTCCCCTTGGAATTTAACACTTTTAAGTAGATTGTAGAGTTAAGAAGTAACTGTAACTTTCCTTTACAGGCCCATCATCTCCGCTGTCTGAATGACTTTGTGGAAGCCCAGATGACTTACTATGCACAATGTTACCAGTACATGTTAGACCTCCAGAAACAACTGGGAAGGTTGTAATTTCCTTTTCACACATGAAACTCCTGATAAGAGAAGAAATTCAGATTTTTGCGTATGAACTAATAATAGAGGTGAAGATTAGAAGAATTAAAGGCGTTTATTAGCTTGCTTAAAGTCAGATTTTTTTTTTTAAGGACAGGGATGAGAACATAATTTAAGTGAATACTTTTTTAGTGCTGTATAAAGAAAACTTTAAAGTGTTTGAAGTTCACTTCTCTCTTAAAATACCTTCCAGTTAGTTGAGAAAGATTACATTTACACTTATTTGCCCTTAGAGATAAGCTAATTTATACTTCTTCATTACTTGTTCACTGTTTTAAAGAAAAGTTTTAGAATACTCTATAACACCTCAAGTCCATGATGTAATTATTAAAAATTCTATTTTAATATACCTTAAAGCAAAATGATAGCACAAAATGCACATAGCTCATTCATTCATTCATCAAATGTTTATTGAATACCTGTCATATACCAGGCACTGTTCTGTATTCTAAGATTATATAAGCAAGCAGAATAGGCAAAGTTGCTTACCCTTATGGAGCTCACATGGTAAGGTGACACTAGAAATAAAATGAGGTATAGGACAAATGTGGTCTCTGCTAGGTCTAGGTAGAAATACCTAGTTATTTAAAGTCTAGGTAGAAATGAAGGCCATTGACAGATAAGCCAAGTAGGTGGTAAGAGGAAAAGTAGAGGTGCAGGTTTCTGTGAAGGACCTCTAACTTTGACTCAGGTGGATCTGACAAAATTTCACAGGTGACATTATTTTCGTGGGAATAATCTAGATGAAGAAAGGAACAGGGATGAATATTCCAGACAAAGGAAGAACGTGTATGAAAAAGCCAGAGAAAAGAGAGAGGGGCAAGTTCAGGGAACTGACAGTAGTTTGTTCTGGTTGGAGCATACATAGTGTTTGAGTTAAGAATGGAATGGTAGATAAGGCTACAAGAGTGAAACAAGGTCATGTCACCAATGACCTGTAACGTAAGTAGTGATAAGGCGTTTGAGATTTATGTAGTGAGGAGCCATTAAAGCAAGGGAGTGATACGTAATATTTGAAGGAGAAATATCAGAAGAAGTTATTTTCAAGGAATACGTTTTTTAAAAATCACTTTGGTGTTCTTTTTTGCATATTAATCTTTTAAAACTAGACCTAGAACAAAATTAGGCACATCCACAAAACCAATTTTAGATTTTAAAGATGACTCGTAGCCTGATACCATTGGTTATTCCAATAGGATTTATAGAAGATTTATGCTTCTGTATATTTGACATTTTGTTAATGGTATTCAGTATCTGAAAGCAGAATACCACTTTATCCCCACATCATTACAACTATTTTAAGCCCAGGAAGCCTTAATACTTCTTTTCACTTTGTCCTGGTACTCTGGGAGTGCAGCAAAGGAATTGCCATTGTTACCATTCATATTTGTACTCTGCTTAAAGCCGCACAAATGCTTGGAACTCTGGCATTC
The DNA here is from genome assembly GCF_017311325.1 of Ursus maritimus. Classification (NCBI taxonomy): domain Eukaryota; kingdom Metazoa; phylum Chordata; class Mammalia; order Carnivora; family Ursidae; genus Ursus; species Ursus maritimus. The sequence goes on along the minus strand of NW_024423564.1, from coordinate 32,895,131 downwards.
AAACAAAATGCTAGTTATTGCACTTTTGGATAAGCTCAAACATTACAGAGTGAAATGGGTACTGTTGTTCTAGGAGAGAAAGTCTAGCTTATCTCTCTGCCCTCAAAGAATTAGATTACTGGTAAAGACCAATCATAGAGAGTGGGGGGGGGAATTTAGGTCTTTAATGTTGCAAGTTATGCTCTTTAAGAGAGTATATAGAACTATTCAAATGCAGAACTGGACAGATCATCCAAAGCCACACTAATTCAGAAGCTATTTCTGAAGAACAGAACCAGGTTGTAATGTTAATGGTTGTAATAGAGTGTTGGGAGGAGGAGGAGTAACTGAGTAACAGCAGTCAGTGAGGAAGGGCTCCAGTTGTCCCCAGGCACTCCTCTAGACACCTCATATGTAACGTGATAGTCCTCACACCAGTGAGGGTTGGTATTTGTATCCACATTTTACCGATGAGGAAACGGAAGCACTAATCACAAAATTAGTAAATGTATTTTATTTTTAAATAATTAGAGGGTTTTACTATATCAAGCTACAGTGGCAGAAAGTCTGTAGTTTTTAAAATCTATCAATAAAAGTTCTTAGAAGCTGAAAATGGTCTTTCAGGGTTTGGTTGTTGTTTGGTTGGGGTTTTTGTTTTTCTTTTTACCATTAATTCACCAAAATTGACACAGGGGGACCTCAGTGGTAAACAAAGGCTAATTATACTAGTAAATTTGAAAGTAAAATTCCATGGTTAGAATGACTTTAAAAACCACACATATTTGGGGAATGAGCTTATTTTTTTTTTAATCTTCAGCAATGTATGTATGTAGTCACGGCTGAGAAACTGAGTTCACTGAGGAAGAGATGCTAGGAAAGGTGTTCCTAACTTCAGAGTAAAACCTGAATTAGAAATGAGGTTTTTTTTGTCATTAGAACCCTGTTATCCATCAGAGAATTATTTGCTTTAACTTTTAAAAATGCGCTATTCCAGGCATGAAGGGTACAGTTTAAACAAAGCAGACCAAACCCGTGTCTTCATTGCACCTACATTCTATTTGGAGGCAGAGGGGAGTAGAAAATCAATATGTATGTGAATTACATAGTATATTAGAAGGTGATAAATGCTATGGAGAAAAATAAGCAAGGAAGTATCTTGGTTAGGAGTAGAGGTTTGCACTAGTTAGGGAAGACAGACTTGAAAGATGAAAGGAAGCAAAGCAGGCAGGCAGGCAGGCATCTGAGAGAAAATGCTCCAGGAGAGTGTACAGTAAGTAGAAAAACCCTGCAGCAGGAACATAGCTGTGGTGTTCAGGCAGCAGTAAGGAGGGCTTGGCTGGAGATGAATTGAGGAAACAGGAAGCTGGGACGGACACAAAGGGCTTTGGCCTTTACTCAGAGATGAGGAACCTTTGGAGGGTTTTGCGCTAAGGAGTGATATGATTCGATTAGCATTTGGTAGGATCATTCCTGCTCCTCTATTAAAGATAAATGTTAGGGGGCAAGGGTGGAAGCTAACAGACCTGTTTAGAACCGATTACAGTAATTTAGCCAATAATGCAGTCAGTCAGGAGATGATGGTGGCTTGGATCGGGTGATTGTGGTAGATGTGGTAGAAGCGGTCAAACCCTGGGTGTGTTTTAAAGGTAGAACCAGCAGGATTTGCTGACAGACTTCATTTATATGGGGCTTAGGGGAGTCCAGATTTACTGCAGGTGTTTGGCCTAAACAACTGAAAGAATGGAGCTGTAGTTAATGAAAGTAGAGAATGCCACAGGAGGAGCAGGTTGGGGTGGTATACTGGAAGCCCAGTTTTTTTATTTGAAGTTTGAAATGTCTATCAGACATCTAAGTAGAGATACCCAGTTGTAGGACATGCAGGTCTGGAGTTTGGGGGCTAAATTAGAGATATAAGTTAGAAAGTGGTCAGCTTATCAAGGATATTTAAATCTGAGACCAGATGAAGGGCTGTCAGTGTAGGTAGAGAAAAGAAGAAGGCTAAGGGCTGAGCCCTGAAGTACTCCCAACACAGAGAGCTTACGGAAGCAGTGGTATGGAATGAACAGTGAGGTAAGATAGGTAAACTAAGAGTGTGGCCTGGAAGTCAGGTGACGAAGACAGGAAAGTGGAGGGAAAGGATCCACTGTGATCATTAGCCAAGTGAAATGAGAAACGTTAATAGACCATTGGATTTAGAACACTGAAGTCATTGCTGACCTGGACAAGAGTAGTTGTAATGGAACAATGGAGGCAAAAGCTTGTCTATAATATAAAAGAACAAAAGGAGAGGGACTGTGATGGTGAGTTTAGATAAGTCTTTGAAAGGAGTTTTGGTGTAAAGAGGAACAGAAAAATGAAGCAGTAGCCAGAGGAGAAAGTGGGTCTAGGAGATTTCTGTTTTTTTAAGGTAGGAGAAATAAGCATATTTGTAAGCTGATGAAAATGATACAGTACATGGAGAAATATAGCATGGGAAAGAAAAGGAAGAATTACTAATGTGATATTCTTGAGAGGAGAAAGAAGGTGAGATTTTTGTGCAGAGGTGAAGAAATTAGCCATGAAGTGTAGACAGCTCATCTGTAGTAAGAGGAGAGATGATCACAAAGCATAGATGTTTCCTGATTCTTTTTTTTTTTTTAAAGATTTTATTTATTTATTCGAGAGAGATAGAGACAGCCAGCGAGAGAGGGAACACAAGCAGGGGGAGTGGGAGAGGAAGAAGCAGGCTCACAGCAGAGGAGCCCGATGTGGGGCTCGATCCCATAACGCCGGGATCACGTCCTGAGCCGAAGGCAGACGCTTAACCGCTGTGCCACCCAGGCGCCCCAAGATGTTTCCTGATTCTTTTTCCTCTCAGTTCAAAAGGAAACAACTCATCAGCTGAGTATAAAGGTTAGGGGAGAATTGCTAGAATTTTGAGGATGGATGAAATAGTCATCAAAAGAATGGAAAGTGAATGGACTAGAGAAATGTAGTATAATTGCTAGGCAGCATTTTGGACCCACTTGAGGTTCCTATTCATAAATTGAGGGTAAGGCCAGACAACTTGGGTTTTGTACATTTCTCCTCTCAAATTAAGTACATGGATACTGAGTAGGTTAATAGGGAGGTTTTTAGCAAATGAGTAGGATGAAGTGAGGAGCTTAGGAGATGAAGGCATATGCAGGTGGGTGATTATAATTAACCATGGCCATGAAGGGCGTATTGGTAGGATCAGAGATAGTAGGTCTATGGTAGGACAGTAGATTCACTCTAGGCTTGTTGAAGTGAGTGTACTAGGGGGGAAAATGGTCAGAAAATGAGATGTTGGAAATTGTGGTTATTGCAAAGGTTACAGTTTTTGGAATTGCTAAGGTCTAGATGAGGCAGTGGAAATGGGCAGCTGAACTAGAGGGATTAGGCACAGAAAGAGAAGGTATCATGGATCTGAAAGGCCAAAGTGTTAGAAGTATTAGTTCTATATGGATATTAAAATCTTCAAGAATAAAGATACAGTGTCAGCGAGCCAGGAGCTAAAATCTTGTAGAAGTGAAGGGAAAGGAATGAGACATCTGTAGATGATTGCAAAAAGAAATGGAGGGTAGTATATAGTCAAATAACATGAAATTCAAAGATTAGGCAGGATTGGTTAGAAGAGTGTAGAAATGGTAATGAGGAACGTACAACTCCGACTCCCATCCACCTCTAGGTTCAATGATAAAAGGAGTGTGAAAGATAAACACAGGGTAAGAGGCTAAAGTGAAGGTTTAGAGAAGAGATTTTAAGGCTAAATGGAATTATGCTCCTGGCTGACCACAATTTCCAGGTCGCACAGTGGTCATAAAGAGAAGAAGGAAATTTTATGGAGGAATGAATTTCACTCACCTTAACAGATGAAGCCTTTTATATTTATTAAAATTTAAATCTGAATTTTCATAGGAAACTAAATGGATGAGAATGAATATAGGCCAGCCATTTTTGCTGTTTTCCATTTAGTATTAGAGAAAGAGTAGCTTTACAATAAACTGAAAATTTTAATTATCTTTATTTATAAGCAAATCAGTTACAGAGATTTTACTTATTTCTAATAAAACTTTTATTTTTACCCCCTAAAAAATACAAGACAGAATGAATTTGTGAAATTTGCCCTGTTCTCCCATTGAGTCTTCATTATGATAATTATTAGTCATAACATAGTATTTGAATGCCCATGTCCTCCCCTGTCTGTATGTCCAAAAAGGAGTGGTATTGTTTTATCTTAGTGTCTTCAGCTTGTGGTCCAGATTCTGGACATGTAGATACTCCATAAATGTTTGTCATCTGAATAAATAGAAAAATGTGATAGGATCAGTTTTATCAAAGAGTTTGGCTATTCTGGTATTTCTCAAAGAATTGAGAAAACTTCACTCTTGTGATAATATCTAATATAGAAGTAGTTTTTCATTGATATTTTTATTTAACAACTCTTAAAGGCAGGAAAAGATTAATAAAACATACTAGTAAAAGTTTTTTGGAAGTGTTTTAAGGTTAAACTCATTTTTTTTTTCAGGAAAAAAACAGCATTTTTTTTTTTTTTTACTTTATAATTGTAAAGACAGCTTGAAAAAAACTTTCAAGGACTTATATTTGGAAAATACCAGAATTTTCTGTAGTGCAACTGGCCCAAGAAGCATCAGTTAGATAGCAACCTTTGTCATTAAAATATTACTGACGTCTGTAAATCTTTAGCCAAAGTGGAAGTTAGTAGAAAGTAAACACTGCCACCAAGTGGTGGTATTCAGAATCTCTTAGTCACTTGAAAATAGATAATTGGCCATTTTCTTTTCAACAGTTTTCCATCCAATTATTGTAACAACAATCAAACTTCTGTGGCACCCGTGCCATCTGCTTCATCAAATGTGATTGGGTCTTCTGCCTTGACTTCAACAAGTGGCCTAGTAATCGCCTCTCCTACCAACCTCATAGACCTTAAGGAGTGCAGTGGCAGCAGGAAGGCCAGGGTTCTGTATGATTATGATGCTGCAAACAGTAGTGAATTATCACTTCTGGCAGATGAGGTAAGTAATATATGGGTATAATAAAACCTGTATCATAGATTAACATACCTTCTAGTATTACAAAATGCAAATGCCTCATTACTTACTTGGAAGTAGTTTATCGTGATTACTTTCATAGATTTAAGATGGTTATATTAACATTTTGTAAAAAATTTAACTACTGTCCTAACAAAATAGAATATCACAGAAGTATTTAAAGCTTTTAACTGCTAAGTAACTAGAAGATTTCTAAAACTGCCTCTAATAAAACCCTTTATCTTTTAGCAAAATTGATAATTTTAAAAAACTTCAGTAATGAATAGTTTAAACAGATTACAAATCTGACTACTCTTCTATGTGCTTATTTTTTAACATAGTTAATAACTTGAAATATTTTATTTTGTAGGTGATCACTGTGTTCAGTGTTGTTGGAATGGATTCAGACTGGCTAATGGGGGAAAGGGGAAATCAGAAGGGCAGGGTGCCGATTACCTACTTAGAACTGCTCAATTAAATAGGTGGACTATGGAAAGATTACCCATCATGACACCAGTATTTATATACAATTAACTCTAAATAAAGCAGGTTTAAGTATCTTCCATGTTAATATTCTTAGGAGACTGAAAAGAAAATACCAGCCATCAGAAACCAGCCTTTCTGCCAATAAAATTGCATGGTAAATATTTCATTACTGAATTTATGTTAGTGCTTTCATGCCAAGAATGTTTTCTTACAAAATTCTCTTTCTACTGAGGTTTCACTAATAAGCAGCTTCTACTTTTGAGCTCCAACTTAAAGCAGAAGAACTGTTTTCTACTGAATTTTTCATTAATGGCAAGCTTTTTCTTTTATGTAAAATAAATTTATTGTGAATTGATATCAGTGACTCATTTATTAGGTATAATTAATAGCCAAAGAATAAAATTAAGATTTGTTTTAAGCTGTCGGTTTAAAAAGAGCTGTAGGATATAAGCCTCTTTTATGGAAAATATAGTATTTCTGAATGTTTCCATAAACAGAAATGCAGTTATACAATGTTTACCTTGTTTTCCAACAGAAATTGAATTATTTCAATACTATATCTCAGTGGTTTATTTTGGGGGCTTTTGGGGTTTTTAGTAAACACTACTGAATGATTTCTTCTAAATTTAAGAAAAAAATAGTCCTTGAAAAGCATTACCATACTCTGTTATATTTTCAGTTAAGTTCTGCAACATCTGGAACAAGTTCATTTCGCTAATCAATTTTTTTTAGGATTGTTCAGTTGGCACAATTTAATGCATAATCAGAATCAGATCTGTTAAAAACATACTTCAGTAAAGAGGATTTGTTGTTCATAAGAATAAATTCTTATGGAATCAAAAAATGGAGTAGTGCAACTACACCCATCATAGAGGAAAATTGTATACAAAAAGAATACATTTTTGGTTACTCTAAGCCTAGTAATTTTGCATATTTATTAATGAACTTAGGTTATCTTGATCAGGATCTCTGGTTATGAAATATGCTAATGAAATTATTAGTGCCACACTTGCAGTCAGAAAATTGCTGTTTGGACCATTGCTGTGAATCAGATTGTTTCCACATTAGGCCTTCTACATTCATTCTCATTCATTCATTCATTCATTCATTCTTCATTCATTGTTGAGGGCCAGGCACTATGCTGATCCTATCTGTATCCCCAGGATGCATAGCCCATTCCCCTGCAGACCTTAAAGACCAGTGGAGAATACAGAAAAATAAGCAGTTTCCATATAACAGAATCCATGTCATGATAGAAGAAATACAGGGTACTGTGTTTGGGAAATTTGGGTGTCACCTAATTCAGATTTGGGGAGTAGGAGATGGTTTGGAGAAGAAGTGTTCCAGGCAGAGGGAAAAAGATATGCCGGTCTGGAGCCAAGAGAATGTAGCATATTCTGACAAAAGTAGTTCAGTCTGGCTTACACATGAAGTTTGTACAAAAGTGTAGTTCATTTCTTCAGAGAATTTTTGGTACTTTAAAAAATGATGAACACTTAACACAAAAGGTATGTTAAAATGTGTTTAAGAGCCCCTAATAAGAGCTTTGTAAACATGTTGATAATAATTCACAGTCCAAACTTTAACAGTAGTTGTTACCCTCTTATTTCTGTGCTAAGACACATTCCTCTGCAATTTTATAATTGTACAGACACTTTGATTCACACTGTGAATCACCATACTCTTAACCCTAAAAGCTGTTTAAGTTGGTTAGTTAGCTATAGCACTAAGTTAGTGAGCTTTTTATTTCTCCAGAAAGGAAGTTCTACAGCCAGCCTAGAGTACCATCTTTAATGTGATATGAGTCAGGTTTAGGTTTTAAAAGATGATACAAAAAATCCAGGTCAACTCAAACAGCAACTATAAACTAGGTTTATGGAAGTAGAGTAGTAAGGGGGGGAAAAGTATGGGTGCTGGAGTGAAATGGCCTTGGGTTCAAATCCAGTCTTCCTCACATCCTGTGCTTTTGAGCTTGGACTCCATTGTATAAACTGTTGTTTCCTTATTAATAAAAAAAGGGATAATAATTATGCCACCTTAAAGTTGCTGTGAGGATTCTATAGCAAATGTTAACTTGTATGGTAAGTCATTTTTAGGGAAAGGTTTGACACATAGTAGAAGCATTCTGTAAATATCAGTTTCCCTTTGTTAGCCCCTGTAGCTTCCTGACCAATCCAGAGTGTAGACCTTGTTTATGACTGTACCGGAAATACCTTTTATACCCACACTCTATTCTACTCATCAGCCCTGTCTTCCACCCCCTTTAAATCAGACCTAGATCTAGGTTTAACTTTACTGCAGCCAGCGTGAGTTTTTATCAGAACCTTCTGTTTTCCATCAAATGAATGTTGATTATAACAACCCAATAATGTGCAGTAGCCTTCAATGTTAAGGTTCAAATGCTTCTTGTGCCTTTGTCTACCACAAATCCACCATAATATGTGGACTTGTTCTTATGTTTGTTGCTTTTTAGAGGGGTTTGGTTTGGTTGGTTGCGGGGGGGGGGGTTGGTTTTGTTTTTTGTGGGTTTTTCATTTTGGTTTTGACTTATGAAGTCACGGATTTAGTTTTTACTCAGGTAAAAGCCCATAAAGGTTCTTAGGCATGGAAGAAAAGCTTGGGAAGGCTAATAGTTCATGGTGCCATTTGAAATTATTTAAATAAGCTCTGTGCCCCAGAGCTTAACCTAAAAGTATAGTAACATGTGGAGGATGCACATGTGAATGAGATAATAAACTTGGAAATAATTGTTAGCTCTTTTACAGACAGACAAAAATGATTGGATTGTCTCTACATTTGTTTTCAAAATAATCTAACCTAAGACGTCATGGTATTAAATTGTTTTTATGGTGCTAGTCAGAAAAATTCATATTGTAGGACATTAGGTCCCAGAAATGGGAATGTGCCTCATTCTGAGTAACAGGAGAACTAAGAAACCTGAGACTAGGGTCGCCAGTGGGTGAGAGTCCATCCTCGGCTGCTGTTCTCCACCAGAACAAAGGAACAGAATGTGAATGGAGGAGCTGGTGTAGGAGGGCATTTCTGAAATACACTGTTGGAAAGATAACAGAGTGCAGGACAGGAAGCAACAGCTTTGTTTACCCAGAGAGGCCCAGCTTACCTCCATGCATTGACTGGATTCCTCGAAAAATATCTTCCCTACCTCCCCAATGCTTGAAATTTGGAACTATGTTGCCTAGTGTGTAGCACTTAGAGCCTGAGTAAGGAGCCATAATAGCTAGCTAGCTGTGCTGCAAGCCCTCCTTCAGATGACCAAGTGGCTCCTACCTTGTGGTGAGACTCCAAAGGGGAGGAGGGAGTTGTGGCCTTTCTCCCACTTTATCCTAATGAGAAAGTCTATTCAGTAGGGCAGCGGTTCTCTGTGTGAGACCCTAGGACAGGCAATAGCAGCATCACCTAGGGACTTGTTTCAAATGCTAATTCATTCTTACAAGTACTTTCTACCTTTATTTGTACCTATTTTTTTGTCTTGAGACTATAGAACTAGTCTTAGTTCTTCCATGTAACTTTGTAAAAATAGTTTAAGATAAAAACTGTCTTCTGATCTTTATTCTAGCAGTGTCATAATTATATAGTTTTATAATTATGTGATTAGTATGTATCTGTCAGTCTTGAATGTAGGTTCCCTGAGGTAGAGGCTATAATTCTTTTGATCACAGTTAAATTTCCAACTTTTAGTACACACTGTATGTACTCAATAAATACTTGTCAAATGAAAGGGGGGGATGCAATTCCTAAGGCTTATCTAAGATCTACTGAATTAAACTCTGGGGGTAGGGCCCAGCCATCTGTTTTTACAAGTTTGAGAACCACTTCAGTAGAACAACAAAAACTTGCCTTGCACCTTCAGGGACTATCTGACATCAGTCGAGGAATTCTTCCTGCCTTCCGCACCGTCACCCAGCACCTCGCTCGCAAGTGCAGAGGTGCCTCGCTGGGGGTATTACAAGTGCGTGTGACGGAATAAGGGTATGCTCAGTGTAAGCAAGGGAAATAGTACTTGGAATGGCAGGACTTGGTTGCTGTGGAGGGTTTCTTAGGAATGGATCCCATAGTCTGAAGAAGAGTAAACACTTCGACCACTCACATTTCCACTTAACACAGTGACAACTTGACATCAAAGCACCCTGACAAACCATGGAAGAGGTTTCAGACTAACGTTTACATCCCTGTGCCTCAGGTTGCTGAGCCCTTTAATTCCTACTTCACGGGAAACTTTTTAAGAATTGTTAATACTTTTTTAATAACACAAGTCATAGATGCGTTGGTAAAAAGGGAAAAAATGAAAATTTAGTTTAAAAGAAAAATCACCTATAATCCCCACTATCTGGGAGAACTGTTATTTAGGTGTATAGCCTTCCAGACTCTTCTGTGCATTTATACATTTTTTTAAATGGAATCAAGTTGTACATACTGTTTTGTAACTTTTTTTCACTTGACAATACCATAACTATCCTGCTGTGTCAAACATATTTCTACATCCTTTTTAATGGCTGCACGGTATTCCATCATATGTGCTACATTTTATTAAATTGTTGGTTTTTAGGTTTCCAATTTTTCACTAATAAACTGCTTTAAAGAACATCGTGTTGCTCAGTCTTTTGTGTGTTCTCAGTATTTCCTTAAGATGAGTACTTGGAACTGGAATCGCTAGTAGAGAGGATATGCCAGTTTTTGAAATCTTTTGTTACTGCCACTAGAAAGCTTACCAATGTACACTTTTATCAGTATATTTTTAAAATATATTGTTTCTTTTTGAAGGGCTTCCAACTAAATATTCTTGGGGCCTTCAGTTTAAAACTAAAGTGCAAGAGGAAGATAAAAAGATCCTATAAAATTAAAACGAGATCAGTCTTAAGTTATTCCTACATGACATCATTTACTGTTCTACCTTCTGTTAGGTGTTTCGCGATCCTCTGGGAATGTTTGTAGTACTAGCTTGCTCCTTGCTTTAATTCAGTCTCCTGGAAGCACAATCACCTTTCTGAGTTCTGCTGAAATGGTAGGAGAACACTCTTAAGTAGACTGGAATCTTGTGATAACTCTGATGCAGGCTTCTTGTTGGTTTTAGAGAGCATAGCCATCATAGGGGGAAGTAGAAACTTTGGAAGGTAAGCAGATCACTGGCTCTCCCACTTGGTTTCCTGACTCTGTGTCAGTCAACCTCTTTGAGCCTGTTTGCTCAACTCTAGAATGAGAATAAAACAAACCTCTCTTGCAGGATTGAAAGGATTACCATGTTATGGACAAACTGGCTAGCACCTAGTAGATAATTTATTAGGATTTCCAGCTGAGTGTTTCTAGCTGAGTGTGTTAGAGTGGTTGCTGTTACCAACCTCTGTGGAGTAAATATCACTGCCGCTGCCAAACTTCCTGGGAGCTGTCATAATTAATGGGTATTGCCTGGTATATCCTACTATACCTACAAAATCTGGTTCTTAAAAAAGCTGCCTAATTTTTCCACACTCAGGTATTCAAATATCTAACCAGATGAAACTCCCAGACAAGGTGTATGATAGATTTCAACTATTATGCTTTTATGGCCATGTATCAAAGTGGTAATCCTATTATTCTAAAATGCTGAGCTGGACATGTCAACCATGCCAAACCTCCCCTTCTAATTGAAACTGCCCCACTCTTGTCTGTGAGAAGCTGGCGCAGAAGACTCAGCTCAATAAAGGTAATGGCAGTTAGCGAAGTCCCAATAGCATCTCCAGAAGTAGAGATCAGAACTGATCTCAAATGAAAGAAATTTATTTAGACATGTATCTGAACTCTAAAAGTTGCTCAGCAGTATTTCCAAAAGATAGATGTCTCAGCGTTAACAGCTACAGTAATCATAGCAGACTAAGCCCCAGAAACCAACTCGTCACATTTGGATGAACCCCAGGAAGTTTAAATTAGCCTCTGGTTTGTTGGTTATAACTGGGAGCTACTCAGCCAATAAAAAGTGAGTAGTAAGAGAACTGAAGAGGGATGGAAGGAAGGAAGCCTATAGAGGAGGCTTAAGTAATTATGAGGCCCAAGAAAATGGGCTATTATTACAAGCAACTTTTTGGAAGCCTGAGCATCAGGGTTCAATGCAAATGTTTCTGCCTAGTCCCATGTACTAGGGACATTGGTGAAACTCGTGCAGCGGTGGGTAGTCCCCAGTAACCACAAACAGCCATACGTGATGGCTGCTTGCTTTCTGTGTGGTTTCCTCTGTTCAGCCTGCCTGGAGACCCTCATCTGTTCAGAGCAAGCTCAGGAGGATATTCTGGACTCCCTCAAGCAGAAGTAATTACCCATATATACACGTGTAACTCAACTGTGGCGTTTGTTGCTTTGAATTGCAATTACTTGCTAATCTAGCTGAGCTCAAGGACAGGGGTTCTGTGCCCCCTAACTCAAGACACCTGATGCGGAGTTTCAGCAATCCCCATAGCTGCTTCCAGTATTCTAATTTCTACAAAAGGTGTGCAGCCGAAGCTGTCCTGGAATGAGGCGGAAGGGAGGTCCCTGAATGCTGTGCTCACCACAAGTGTAGCTACCATCTGTCACCAGACAACACTATTCCAGTAACACTGACTCTATTCGCTATGCTGTGCCTTTTATCCCCGTGAAGTATTCATTCCCTAACTGGAAGCCTGAACCTCCCACTCCCTTTCACCCATTTTGCTTATCCCACGATCACCCTCCCCTCTGGCAACTGTCAGTTTGTGATCAGTGACCTTTGGTGTTACTATTATAGTTGTTTTGGGGCACCACGAAGTCCGCTCATATAAAATGGGGAACTTCATTAGTAAATGTGTTTTTTCTGACTTCTCTACCAACAAGCCATTCCCCTGTCTTTCTCTCTCTCTCCTCAGGCCTCCCTGTTTCCTTGAGACAAGACCAGTATTGAAATTAGACCAACTAATAACCCTACAAGGGCCTCTAAGTGTTCAAGTGAAAGGCAGAGTCTCACTTTAAATCAAAAGCTAGAAATGATTAAGCTTCGTGAGGAAGGCATGCTGAAATCCAAGGTAGACTTAAACCTCGGCCTCTCCTGTCATACAGTTAGCCAAGTTCTGAATGCAAAGGAAAATTCTTGAAGGAAATTAAAAGTACTACTCCAGAGGACCCATAAATGTTAAAAAATAAAGCAGTCTTCTTGCTAATATGGAGAATGTGTTAGTGGCTGGATGGAAGATCAAACCAGCCACAACATTCCCTTAAGCCAAAGCCTAATCCAGAGCAAGACCCCAACTATTTTCAATTCTATAAGGATGAGAGGGGTGAGGAAGCCACAGGAGAAAAGTTGGAAGCTGGGGTGCCTGGGTGGCTCAGTCGGTTAGCGTCTGCCTTTGGCTCAGGTCATGATCCCATGGGATGGAGCCCTGCGTTGAGTCCCATGTCAGGGCTCCATACTCAATGCGTGTCTGCTTCTCCCTCTCCCTCTGCCCCTCCCTTTGCTTGTACTCACGCTCACTCTCTCTCAAATAAATAAAATCTTAAAAAAAATAAGTTGGAAGCTAGCGGAGGTTGGTTCATGAGGTTGAAGGAAAGCAGCTTTCTCCACAGCAGAAAAGTGCAAGGTGAAGCAGCAGGTGATGTAGAAGCGGCAGTAAGTTATTGAGAAGATCAAGCTATTGAGAAGATCAAGCTATGAGAATTCATGAAGGCAGCTACACTAAACCACAGATTTTCAGTGTAGACAAAACAGCCTTCTATTGGAAGAAGACACTATCTAGGACTTTCTTATGTAGGGAGGAGAAGTCAATGCCTGGCTTTGGAGTTCAAAGAACCGGCTGACTCTGTTGTTAGGGGCTAATGCAGCTGATGACTTTTAGTGAAAGCCAAGGCTCACTTACCATTCTAAAAATCCTAGGACCCCTAAGAATTATGCTAAATCTACTCTGCCTATGTTCTAGAAATGGAGCAACAATGCCTGGATGACAGCACATCTGTTTACAACATAGTCTATGGAATATTTTAAGCCCATTGTTGGGACCTACTGCTCAGAAAACGAAGATTCTTTTCAAAATATTGACAATGCACCTGGTCACTCAAGACCTCTGATGCTGATGTACAATGAGATTAATGTTGTTTTATGCTTGCTAACACAACGTCCATTTTGTAGCCCATGGGTCAAGGAGTAATTTCAACTTTCAAGTCTTATCACATAAGAAATATATTTCATACGGCTATCACTGGCACAGATAGTGATTCCTCTGATGGATCTGGTCAAAGTAAATGGGAAAACTTCTGGAACCCATTCTAGATGCCACTGTGAACATTCGTGACTCATGGGAAGAGGTCCCAATATCAACACGAACAGGAGTTTGGAAGAAGTTGGTCCCAGCCCTCATGGATGACGTGGAGGGTTCCGGACTTCAGTGGAGGCAGTAACTGCAGGTGTGGTGGGAACAGAGAGAGGACTAGAAGCAGCCGTGGAGCCCGAACATGTGACTGAACAGCTGCGATCTCAGGATCGATCTTTCATGGCCAAGGGGCACCTGGGTGGCTCAGACTGTTAAGCGTCTGCCTTCGGCTCAGGTCATGAACCCAGAGTCCTGGGATTGAGTCCAGTGTGGGGCTCCCTGCTCAGCGGAGAGTTTGCTTCTCCCTCTGCCTGCTGCTCCCCCTACTTGCTCTTCCTCTCTCTCTTTTAAATAAATAAATAAATAAATAAATAAATAAATAAATAATTTCTAAAAAAAAAAACCTTTCATAGATGAGCAGTTGCTTCATAGGGATGAGCAGTGAACCATCTCAGCGGTTCCTGAGATGGAATCTACTCCTGGTGTAGGTGCTGTGAAGATCGTTGACAACAAAGGATTTTGATTGTTACATAAACCTAGTTGATAAAACGGCAGCGGGATTTAAGAGGACTGACTCTAATTTTGAAATAAGTTCCACTGTGATAAAATGCTACCAAGCAACAGCACCACATGCCACAGAAAAGTTGTTCTTGAAAGCAGGGGTCAGTCGATGTGGCAAACTCATTGTTGCCTCATTTTAAGAAATTACCAGTCTCCCCAGCATTCAGCAACCACCACCTGACCAGTCAGCAGCCATCAACATCAAGGAAAGACCTTCTACCAGCAGCAAGATTATGACTTATTGGAAGCTCCGGTGATGGTTAGCATTTTTTAGCAATAAACTACTTTTTAATTAAGGTAAGTACATTTTTAAAGACTTAATGCTATTGCACATTTACTTTTATATGCAGTGGGAAACCAAAAAATTCATTTAACTTGCTTTATTGCAATATTTGCTTTATTACAGTGGTCTGGAACTAAACCTGCAGTATGTCCGCAGTGTGCCTGTATTTGAACCTCAGTATTGGGAGCAAGAGAGTTCTCTCCTATTGTTAAGCTATAAAATGTTACTATTACTATTCTTCCCAGACAGTACATCTTCTTGCAAAACCACCTAGCACAGAAATTAAGACTATATGTAGACTTTGGGATTAAAGAAGCGAATGTTCAAATCCCATCTCTACCAATTATTAGCTGTGAAAGGAGCAGGTTACATAACTTCAATTCCTGTTTCTCCATCTGTAAAGTTTGAAATACCTATGTCCTAGGTGTGTGGCAAGCAGTAGTTCTCAAAACATGGTCCTCAAACCAGGAGTATCAGCACCACTTAGGAATTTATTAGAAATGCAAATTCTCAGACTCCAACTGAATCAGAAATAATTTGTGTTTTAACAAGCCCTCAGGGGCACCTGGGTGGCTCAGTCATTAAGCATCTGCCTTCAGCTCAGGTCATGATCCCAGGGTCCTAGGATCGAGCCCCGCATCGAGCCCCTGCTCAGCGGGAAGCCTGCTTCTTCCTCCCCCACCCCCC
Organism: Ursus maritimus; assembly: GCF_017311325.1. NCBI lineage: Eukaryota > Metazoa > Chordata > Mammalia > Carnivora > Ursidae > Ursus > Ursus maritimus. The sequence goes on along the minus strand of NW_024423564.1, from coordinate 32,879,778 downwards.
TGCTTCTGTTTCCTCTCTCGCTGTCTCTCTCTCTGTCAAATAAATAAATAAAATCTTTAAAAGGGGGGGGGGCGCCTGTGTGGCTCAGTCGTTAACAAGCCCTCAGGTGATTTGGCGCATGCCGAAGTTGGAGAACCACTGATTATGAGGATTAAATAAAACAGTGCATGAGAAGACTTGACTCAGTAATTGGCACATGGTAAATAACAATTTCTATTTGTCTTATCACTATTATTATTGTTATCACTATCAGAATGTCTAAAGTAATGAATGAACTACACTCGCTTCAAACAAATTTCCATATATATTTTTTCATTACCGAGCTTTTCATAAGAATTCAGAAGAAAAAATGTTCAAAATCATTAGCCATCAGGGAAATTCAATTCAAAACCACACTGAGATACCACCTTACGCCAGTCAGAATAGCAAAAATAGACAAGACAAGAAACAACAATTGTTGGAGAGGATGTGGAGAAAGGGGATCCCTCCTACATTGTTGGTGGGAATGCAAGTTGGTACAGCCACTCTGGAAAACAGTGTGGAGGTCCCTTAAAAAGTTAAAAATTGAGCTATCCTATGACCCAGCCATTGCACTACTGGGTATTTACCCCAAAGATATAGACGTAGTGAAGAGAAGGGCCATATGCACCCCAATGTTCATAGCAGCAATGTCCACAATAGCTAAATCGTGGAAGGAGCCGAGATGCCCTTCAACAGATGACTGGATTAAGAAGTCGTGGTCCATATATACAATGGAATATTACTCAGCTATCAGAAAGAACGAATTCTCAACATTTGCTGCAACATGGACGGCACTGGAGGAGATAATGCTAAGTGAAATAAGTCAAGCAGAGAAAGACAACTATCAAATGATTTCTCTCATCTATGGAACATAAGAACTAGGATGATCGGTAGGGGAAGAAAGGGATAAAGAAAGAGGGGGTAATCAGAAGGGAGAATGAAACATGAGAGACTATGGACTATGAGAAACAAACTGAGGGCCTCAGAGGGGAGGGGGGTGGGGGAATGGGATAGACCGGTGATGGGTAGTAAGGAGGGCACGTATTGCATGGTGCACTGGGTGTTATATGCAACTAATGAATCATCGAACTTTACATCGGAAACCAGGGATGTACTGTATGGTGACTAACATAATATAATAAAAAATCATTAAAAAAAAAAAGAATTCAGAAGCTTAACATTTGAAGTTTTCTGATGAAAATATGGGGTACTAATCCCTATACATTAACCAATCATGTAGAAAATGAGTTGAAATTATTTCTACCAAAAATTAACCAGCTGAAAGTATAAAAAGTCAATCTATCTCTGCAAAAAGGAGCAATTGGAGAAAGGGTCAAGATTTTTCTTGGAAAACAGTCCAGTGTATACTTACATGAATGGAAAAGTGAAACATTGAAGCTCCAATGTTCTGTATCATAGAATACACCCATGATCATTTTGACCTGAAATTTTTGAAAGCATATGTTGCCAATTGCATGTTGTGGATATGAAACAATTTCAATGATGCGATCATAAAATGGCTAACTTTATTCCATGTAACTTCCTGATGAATATCTCAAGATAAATGTTTCATAATGCAACCCTGAGAAACTAAATTAATTTACCTTCCACTTAGGGCGTGTGGATATAAACCAATTACATATTGCAGGAGACTAAAATACTTGTGGTTTTAGAAGAGTTCATCATAAGCCATTCCTTCTGAGAGCATTTAGATAGCAAGTCCAGTAAAAATTAAATTTGTGGTTATGTACCCTTCAGGCAAATTACTCACTTAACCTGGCAGGCCCACAGGTTTCTCATCTGTAAAATGAAAGGGTTGAGCCTGGTGATCTCTATCATCCTTCTAGCTCTTGCGTCCTAAGATACTCTAAACAAGGAAAACTTGTTCATGTTTCAGTAGTAACTGATGCTAAACCCCAAATTATTAATTAAATTAAATAGCAAATAACTTAAACAATAGATTGTTCTATTGGTAGGTAATTGATGGGACTGGTTTATTTATATTTCATTTTATTTTTTTTAAAGATTTTTTTACTTTATTTGACAGAGAGAGACCGCGAGAGAAGGAACGCAAGCAGGGGGGAGGGGGAGAGGGTGAAGCAGGCTCCCTGCTGAGCAGGGAGCCAGAGGCAGGGCTCAATCCCAAGAAGCTGTGCTGGGATCACGACTGGAGCTGAAAGGCAGACGCCCAATGACGGACCACCCAGGTACCCCTATATTTGATTTTAGAGAACAAAACTCTTCAGTGTGAATTTTCTAGAAAAGACTGAATGACAACTTGTGAGAGATTCCTTTTGAAATCCCTCTCCACCCGGACTGACAGAGCCTAACCGTCACCTCAAAGGGAAAAGACTCACTTTGTGCTCAGGCTTTCTAAAGGGTTCTAACAAGCAAATACGAACACTGGCACTAACGGTCTTGGTTTGGCATTATTGAGTTTTTACGTTCCTTTGAAAACTATTGCTAACATTTATCAAGCAGTTTACACACGTTGCCTTCTTTAAACCTGGCAAGAAGGTATTCTTGACCCCATTTTACAGACAAGGAAACAAAGTTTAGAGAGGCACAGAGCCAGATAGTGGCAGAGCTGGGCCTCATTCCTTGTCTTCCCAAAGCCCAAGTTCTTAATCAGTGTGTAACATGGACACCAGTTTGTTTTTTTTTAAAATGTGTCTCCAAAAATGGTCAATACCTTATTATTTCCTGCAGTACTCCTGGTCTAGTAACTTCTTGGGGCAGGAAAAAAAAATGTTCTTGGCACGAAGAAGCTATAAATTACTGCTTAACCAACTAAAAAAAAAAATCTACGAAGTTCATCAAGCCAAGTGGGGATCGTTCATTAAACACCACACCTGAAAGTGCAAAGAAATCAGCCTTGGCTTAAATCAGGGGTTCTCAAAGTGCAACCTTCAGAAACTCGGAGGGGGGTGAAATCTAGCCGTCTTGGGTTTCAGCAAGCTCTCCAGGTGATTCTGATGCACATGTTTGAGAACCGCTTTTTAAATTTAAAAAACTACCTTTTTGTCTTTCACTTTAAAGCTGACTGACCTGCAGAAACAGTAAAAAAGAGTAATGACAGTTCCCAAAATATGATTCTAAGCTATTAAATTAAGCTGACGTGTAATACCATTTTACTGAGTCTATCAACTAAATAGGCCATTACTAATGAGTAATTTGGTGAGCAAGTGAAAATGCTCAGACTATTATCTTGCCAGGAACAGGGGAAAGAGCCTATGGATTAAAAAAGTTTATTCCAGGGGCGCCTGGGTAGTAGCTCAATTGGTTAAGCCTCTGACTCTTGATTTCGGCTCAGGTTATGATCTCAGGGTCTTGAGATCAAGCCCCAAGTGGGGCTCTGAGCTGGATGTGGAGCCTGCCTGAGATTCTCTCTCTCCCTCTCCCTCTTCCCCTCTGCCCCTCACCGCACATGCCTGCACTCTTTCAAAAATAAAAAATAAAAAGTTTATTCTACAATTCAGCTATATGGGAATATGTTCTATAAATTTGTCTTTTATCAAGGTAACAAATCTATATAATCCTTATTATTCTTTCTAGCCAGAGTCTTAGTTTCACTGAGAGAGGTTATATGCCCTATGTGGCAGGACAAGAGCACACCATTAAAAAAAAAAAAAAAAAACAAAAACAAAAACAAAAAAACCAGGTGCCATTCATCGGCATTTACGAGATGCCGGTCACAATATGGTGTGACACATCCTCTAATTTCGTTCTCAAAACAACACTGTGAGATAGAGATTGTTATCCTCACTTTGCAGATGAGAAAACTGAAGCTTCAACAGAGACATTAAGCGTGAACCTGCTATGCTGGCTTCAAGGTCCCGGAGTCTACAGAGCCGGTACATTCGAATCCTAAACTATATCTCCCTCCTTCCTCTCTCCCCTCCCCGACGCTCACCCCTCCCATTCCTTTCCTCTGGACTGTCTGGGACTGGAGCCAGTGCTCTGGGTCTTCCTTCTCAGCCCATTTCCACCTTCCCCCTCACGATGCCCATCGTGGCTAATTTCTAGCCCCGTTTCTGCAAACTCTAGCCCTCCAGCTCCCAGGCAGCTGGCCTAGGAGGGCTGCTGAGACTCGGGAGCTCAGGGGAGCTCAGGGGAGAGGAATGCCTCCTGGGAGGGGAGAGGAGGAGGAGGGGGCTAGGGGCATGACTGAACAAATTGTGGGAAACTGTCAACAGTGATCTGAATAGGGAGATACTAAGCAACTAGCAAAGAGAACAGCTAAAAATGATTGGTCAACATGAAAATTGTGGAAAGTGTCAAAAGTTCAGAAATAACAGGAATAAAACGAACAGATCCCTGAAGCAGTAATTAGTAAAAGTTCATTGTGTCCACACGACAAAAAGGCAGATTGCAAACCAGGAGCCCACAAACCAAAACATGGGATGAGGCTGCGAAGTAGATTATTATAAAGCAGCATAGACGGTGAGAAAGAAGGGACTTCTTAACAGTGATTGGTTATACCGTTAGAATTTTCTTTAATGATAGGGAATTGGCCAGTGGTTTCCTCTTATTAATCTGGGACACAGTTTGTTTATGATTTTCAGAGGCATAAGCAAGAAATTACCCAGGTCAAGTTTGTCTTGCAAAGTAAGCTAAATTAAGCTTTGCTGGTAGAACTCAACTGGTTTTATCTCCTATGGGAATTTTCAAGGCTGTTTTTCAGTTTATTCTTTGGTTTTGGTTTTAGCAGAAGATGGTCATTTGTATGAAGAGCTTACCATATCTGCTCCATTATAATATAGCAAAATAACTAGTATGCGAACTATTAAATGGGCTGTATCAACTTTGTGTATTGCTTTGCCGGAAGAGCGACTTGTCTACCACTGCGATAATGCCACACTTCAGGGTTCGTGAGCGCGCTTGAGACCGCTGCAGGGTCTGCTCACCACTTGAGAGTTACAGGAGCCACTAGCCATATCCTAGATTAGAGAACATATATCCACCAATTGTGCATACATTCTAATGCAATGATGCAAAAAATTCCCCTTAGATTAGTAATGGACAAATATTGGTACTGACTCTAAACTTGCTAAGCCCTCAGCAGCCATGTGTCTACCTTAGAAACCCAGCTGGCGGGGGTGGAGAGACCTCCTTCCATGTCTGATCACTCACCTCATTTGTGTTAGCGTCACATCGCTGATACAGGAACCCCAGTCACGAGCAGGTCGTGGGCAGGGGTTCCTTTGCCGGTCTTCCCTACCCGCTTCCCAGCTTCCCCTCTCCCCAGAGTCCTATCAACAGAGACCTTGCGACTTAAGAAAAAGGTGAAATAATAATAGCTACAAGGATTTAAGTTCTTCTGCATGCCAGGCACTGTGCTAAAAGTGATTTACACCCATTATCTCATTCTAACAACCTGTGAGGTGGGTACCACTCCTATCTCTGTTTTACAAAAACGAAAATAAAGGCTTTTCAATCACCCAGCTGACAGAGAGGCAGAGCCTGGGATTTGACCCAAGACTCGCTAATTCCAAAAGCCTTGCTCTCATTTCTACACTAAGGGTTCCCCCAATGAACAATTACACCATTAAGCCTAAGCAATGTTTAAAATGAATAGGAGCAGACACTTATTCTCCGGCCAAGCTGCTCAAATGCAGCTAAACAGACTACTCAACCACGGTTTGATGGTCCTGCCCAGTGGGTGCTATTCCAGGAAATGGTTTTCTTTCCTCTTGTCTCTTAACCCATTTTGGTGCCCACCATTTTGGTACCTCCAGAGGATTGGGAAAGCTCCTCTCTTAGAGTAATCAGGGACCCTTCCTAGCCTCCTCGTTAGTGTAGGAAATGAGTGCCTCTTCTCCAGTCCATCAGCTCATCTCAGTAAGTGAGCTTTCCCAAGGGTCTTTTAAAAGTTGGTTGCTCAAAACTCAGAGCACATTTATATGTAATAGATGGTGACAAGGCTCCCGAGTCAGTGCGCCAAAACCCATTCAACTTATAGTGCCTAAAAGAGTATTGATAGAGCAGCCCAGAACAATGTAAGGTTGCTGAAGGCCTCTAAATTCATCTGAACCAGGGGTTTTTCATGCCTCTAAAGTCCTAGGACAGTGACGAGTGTGTAGTAGGAAATAATAATAGCTAGTATTTATTGAGCATTTGCCAAGTGCTTGAAACTACATGCATTTGACCTTCACGGCAGCTCTAGACAGTAAGTATGATTATTAGCCTCAAGAAACTGAGGCACAGAGAAGCTAAGTGACTTCCCAAGATCACAGACGGGATAAGCAATAGAGGCAGGAATGGAGCCCAGGAGTCTGGATCCCAAACCGCTGGGACTAACAAGTGTGGTGTCTTACCGCATTGGGCCTTATTTGCTGCCTAGGGGTTGAGGAGAAACCCCGCGGAGGCTCTACCATGCAGGCAGCTGCCACGATGTGCGCAGGGATATCACGCAAGCAAGCAGGTGGGAGTGGCTGGAAGTGGCCCTGGGGAATCCCTCCACAAAGAGGGGAAGAGTGCTACATCCACACAAGCTTCCGTGCCTTGGGGACAGGAGGGTGTCAGTGGAACGGCCATAAGAGATGATGGAGCTGCTTGTACTGGAGAAGAGATTTGTCTTTTCTTCACGGTTTCTCAGGCTGCTCTGAGCCATGGTCGTGGGCAAGTCCGTTACTGCCCTGTAGAAGGGGCACCGTAACAGTTCTCACCTCTAGGGGTTTGTGGGGGTTAAATGAGATAATTCACCAGAAATAACTCTGTGCAGTGCCTGGCATCCACTTACTGAACAGATCTTTGTCTAATTATAACCATTATCATTACAACATGATACCATTTGACTCTGAAAAAAGCCAGCACCCACTGGAAAGTCCTTCTCAATAGACATTGCTAAGACAAGCTTGAAGGGAAGGAGGTTTTGCCTCAGAACTGTGCTGTCATGCTGAATGGCAGCGCGGGGCCCACCCTCCCTTGCCTCAGTTAATGAGGGCCATCAGTCCAGTCTCCTTTCCCAGTAAACCTCAGACCAGCACCACCAACAAGAGGCGTAATGAATTGGCATGAGTCCCTCGTCTTTATTTCTGCTTCTGTGCTCTCAAAGGTTAGGGCTAAGAAGCTGTGAGATGGAGGATCGCTGGTTGGCAGGAGAAAGAAAGCAGCCAAGCCAAGCGGGCCCGGAATAATCAGGCTTGAGAACAGGCCATAATTTACTCCAAAACGGTTTCTAATGGTGATGGGGGGTGGGGCGAGAACAGAGAAGGGAAAACAGATGCCTCTTGAAGTTTTTCATCAAAAATCTAATGAACCGTAATTTACGAATGCAATGGTGTTTTACGATCTACTCTGCAGTTCTTTCAAATGTCCAGATCCAGGGCCAGCTCTCTGTGCTTTTCCATCCACTGCTGAGACGGCTGTTATCTTTGCCGCTGCTAATGGTCTTCTCTGATTGGCAAAAAGGAAGGAAAAAAAAAAGGAAAGAAAAAAAAAGAAAAAAGAAAAGCCATGATGACATGATGAATGTGTCCTAAGTTTAACATTTGGTTTTGCCATCTCATTATATATTAGTTGAAGAGGCTTTTGGAAGACGCAACAGAGACATTATATGTAAATCAATAACAATTTTTCTTTTGTGTTCGAATCATGAATACTGACTAGCTAATTTTCATGGCATCTCTATAAGATAAGTGAGTTTTATTATCCTGTTCCAATTCAATTCTTCTTCAGGGTTTTAATCAGCCTACGCGATTTTATTTTAATTTATCTACATGAAATGATTTTTGCCAGCACCCTACATTTTCATCAGATTTTCTTGTCATAGCCGGATACAGCTGGCACAGACAGTTAAATGCTACAGAATGGGGCAGACTGATGAGGATGGAAAACCAAACAAGGCATCAGCATGAAGCACCATAAATGGCTGGAGGGGCCTGGAGAGGGGGCATGACCCACTTGGAAGTGTCAGGAAGAACAGTCTAGTTGGTACCCGTACAATCTACAAAGTTATTAGCGTCAATGAAAAGGGGGAGCCCAGGCAACAGTCATAATTGGTGATGGTACAGGGCATTTGACAAATGTAGAGGATTGTCCCAAAAAGTGGGTGCACCCCTTTCCCTCTCTTCCTTGGTTGCCCCATTGATGCTGGGCTTGGTCATGTGACTTGCTTTGTCCAATAGGATGTGGAAGGCACATAAACAGCAGTTTGTAATGTGTTTGCATAGTTGGGCTTGTCTTCTTGGGCTTCTGCCAGCACCTTGAGAAGACCCTACCCTGCTAGCACTAGTTCAAACAGAAACAGGACGAGAGACTTGCAGAGAAGATCTGGCCCACGCCTACAGCTCTAAGCAGGCCCAGGCAAACACACATGCATTGGGCATATTCTATATAGCAAGTGCTTTGGGCTTCAAAACCTCCGCAAGCGCTGTCTCCTATGCCTGGATTACTCTTCACTGTTTCTTCCAATAGAGGGTTATTGCCTTCTCATCCTCCCAATCTCAACTTCAATGTTACTTTCTCAGAGACCCTGCCCTGACACTCTCTTCCATCTAAATTATGTCCCTCTGTTAATTCCTTCTGAACACAGCTTGGTTCTTTTCCTTCATTGAACTTACCATAATTTGTTTAATGCTTGTCCTTCCACTGGATTACACTCCATGAGAACGAGGAACATATCTTACACATCATGTAGTTGTAGCACAGTCCCTAGCATTAGTAAGTACTTAGTAAATATTTGTAGAATGAAGTATACTAAGCACTTGGCTGGGGCATAGAGCTATAACTACTACACTGATGAACACAGAGCCCTTCTTTCAAAGAGCTGTGAATCTACAGGACCAAACCATCACACATTGCATAGCAGTGGGCTAGAACTATTTAATCCCTTTCTGCCTATGGTCAGTATTGACCTGAGAGATTGAGGCAAATGTCTGGTTAGCTATTGCTGTATAACAAATTATACCAAAATTTAGTGGCTAAAAAGAACAAGTATTTAGGGGGCACCTGGGTGGCTCAGTTGGTTAAGCATCTGCCTCCCACTCAGGTCATGAGCTCCGGGTCCCGGGATCGAGCCCTGAGTCAGGCTCCTTGCTCAGCAGGGAGTCTGCTTCTCCCTCTCCCTCTCCCTCTGCTCATGCTCTCTCTATCAAATAAGTAAAATCTTTTTTAAAAAATAAAAGAAAAAAACACAATTATTTACTATCTTTCACGGTTCCTATAGGTCAGGAATTTGGGAAGACCCTAGCTGGGCAGCTCTTCCCGAGCCTCTCATGAGTTTGCAGTCACATGGTGGCTGGAGAAGACAGAGCTGGACAGGTGTCTTTCTTTATTCATGCCTAAGGGCCACTTACGTTGTATGTCTGGACTTCCTCACAGCAGGGTGGCTTCAGAGTAGTTAGACCATTTCCATTGTGGCTCAGTACTCCAGTCCAAGTTTTCTAGTAAGCAAGGCAGAGGCTACATCACATATTTTTTTTTAAGATTTTATTTATTTGACAGAGAGAGAGACAGCCAGCAAGAGAGGGAACACAAGCAGAGGGAGTGGGAGAGGAAGAAGCAGGCTCCCAGCGGAGAAGGGAGCCCGATGCGGGGCTTGATCCCAGGACCCTGGGATCACGCCCTGGGCGGAAGGCAGACGCTTAACGACTGAGTCCCCCAGGCGCTCCTACATCACATATTTTTTAGTTGTGTTTAAAAAAATGTAAAATTTTCCATCTTAACATTTGTGAGTGTACAGCTTAGTAGTATATATTCGTGTTGTTGTGTAACCAATCTCTGAAACATTATCATCTTGCAAAACTGAAATTCCTCACTCATTAAACAACTCCTTATTTTCCCCATTCCCTAGCCCCTGGCAACCACTAGTCTACTTTCTGTTCCTATAAATTTGACTACTCTAGGAACTCCATGTAACTGGATTTATAAAGATTTGTCCTTTTGTGATTGGCTTATTTCACTTAGCATAACATCTTCAAGATTCATTCATGTTGTAGCATGTGTCAGAATTTCCTTTCTTTTTAAGGCTGAATGATATTCCATTGTGTGTATATGCCACGTTCTGTTGATCTGTTTATTAGTTGACAGACGCTTTGGTTGCTTCCACGTCTCAGCTATTGCAGGCAATGCTGATATGAACATGTGTGTGCAAATATCTGTTGGAGTCCCTGCTTGTGCATTACCTTCAGTGACTTAGCCTCAGAACTTTAATAACATCACTTATTCCAATGTCATAAGCCCACCCAGATTCAAAGGGAAGAGCACTGAATCCACCTTTTGATGGGAGGACTTTAAAAGTCACATTGTAAGAAGAGCACATAGATCAGGAGATCTTGTTACAGCCATCTTTGGAAAATACAACCTGCCATACAAGGCTCCAGCTAGAAACAGAGGGTAGGGGTAGGAAGGACTAGGGAGGGGTCTTCAGCTGTGGAAAGAGAAAGATTGTAAGGGTTGGCATACAGGCATCTACCACACCAATTATGGTCATCAGTGAAGACCATGCTGGCAACTAGCCTTCATCCTATAGAAAACAGGACCTCACCAACTTCTATCTCCTTAGCCTATTTTTTTCCCTTCTTCATAGCACTTATCTTCCCCTTAGTACTTAATTGTATAGTTGTTTCTTATAAGTCCTTCTCCATTAAAATGTAATTTCAAAAGGCCAGGGACTTTGTCTTTTTGTTTGCTGCTGTACACCAGGGCCTAGCATGGTGACTGACACATGGCAGGCACTCAGTAAAATCTTATTGAATGAATGAATGGATTAAAGAAAGAGGAAAATGTAACTTGAGTTCTGAATTTTAATGTTGATTCAGGGTTGTCTGGTATAGACATATAGTCTGCATATAAATTTCAAGCTCATTCCATACCATCTGGGTGGCCTTCAAGGAGCTATTTAAGAGAGGAGATGGATACTAAGGTGGCCAGTACTGAAATTCATAATAATTATGATCATGGTAAATGGAAGGTTGGGGTCAAGTGATAAGATATTGATTAAGGGGTCCCTCAAAACATGTGTGGTCCACCTCCCACGTCCAGCAGAGGAGGAAGCTGAGGCCCAGAGATGTGAAGGGTCCTGCCCAAAACCACATAGTGCCGTGATTAAAAGTCTGGAGCCCAGACCCCTGACTCATCCTAAACTATAAGATCAGTCAGAACTCAAGGTTGCAGGTGATAGAAGTGTACCTCCATAGTGTCATATCGTCTAAGCCACAGCTATAGCTATCATAGACAGTTTCACCTCAAGTGTACCCCTGCCTTCCTCTGTTCTTCCCTTTCATGGGTTTCTCTAAAAACTCAGGAGCCCACTCAGCCCACACACAGGTTCTCTAGGAAGAGAAAGTAGTTAAAGCCCCCAGAGGCAACTTTCAGCTAAAGGGAAATGGGAGCCATTGGACAGATGCCCCAACCTTCTGTCTGATGGATAGACAATTCTGGAAGCCATTCTGTAGGCCTCAATGGTCTCTACAGAGCTCAGCCCCTGTAGCCAAACTCAGTGACTTGATAAAGCACACTAGATTGACTTTCTTTTTCCCTGTGCACTTTCCGTGTTCCCTCAGGGAATTATTTGGAATCACTTCCCCAACAACTAGATTCCTATCTAAATTCTTGACTTGGGCTCTTTTTTAGAGAAATTTAAATAAAGAGATCAAGCTATTAGTAATATAGGGGGAAAAAAAACCCTGAATATGCCTTAGTTATTCAGAGATTGGTCATTTAATCTCTACCTGCAGATGGTAGGGATTAAATGAGATAAAATATAAATAGTGTCTCCCTGAGTCCCTTACCATGGTAGATGCTTCCTCAAGGTTATTATATTTTATCTAAGACATACCTTCTCTTTAACGCTTAGCATTTCTAAAGACAAGATAAATCTTAAAATCAATGAAATCTTACAACTATAATTAGAAGCACTTTTTTCTTTCTTAAAGATACAAAAATATTGGGTACATCTTGGATTCTTCATTTTAGAGCCTTTGGAATTTGGTAGTTCTCAGTTTCTTCTTATGGAATCTGGAAATCAATTGGCAAATGCAAAGAAAGTATATGCAACAGAGCTGGTCAAGAGACGCATACTCTTCCAACACCTGATGAGCCTAAATACAGCCAAGAGGGAAGGAGTAAGGGAGGATCCAAAGGTCTTCCAGATGGATGTTGGAACTTTAAGCTCATAAAATTAGACTGCATTTCATTCATCTCTAACACCTGAGCATTTGCTCAAGGCGAAGGCCTGGTAAATGTTTATTCATAGAAAGAAAGTGAGTGGGATGCCAAGGTGATATCTCTTACCTGTCCTGGAAGCACATGTTAAGTGTGGGGTAGGTAGGGCCAAGAGGGGCATCTTTGGAATCTCAGGAACGCTAAAGTGCTGGTCCAACTGGAGAGGGTGAGCCAGCCCTTCAGAGTGCCTTTTCTCCCCTGGGAGAGGCTTTCTGTTGACTGGGGTCGCACTGGGGGCTGCACACCTTCCCAGGGGTGGATAACTTGTATCTACTTCCTGACCTGCCAACTTGCCTTCACTTCCTGGGGCTCCGCAATCTCCCCATCCAGAGCTCTGACTGCTTCCTCTTTCTCCTCCTGGCAAGCAGCCCTCCCCCCCTCCATAGGTCTGACTCCCATAGCACTTTAGCCCCTGGCCTTTACCCCCTTTTCCCTCCTTCCAAATTGAACCACCCTATGTTCCATCTCTTTAGACTCAGACCACTCTCCAACAAACCAGATAGACACATTTGGCTTTCAGGGTTGATAGGATGATTTACATCTTAACAGGGACTTTCTGTGCCCTAAGTCTACAACAACAAACGCGTGCCAAGCATTCCACAATGAACTCACAGGGGTACTGTGGGACGTTTTAAATTTCGGAGGGAAACAGAGAGACATTTGCCAGACTCTGCACAAACTACTACACGTGAAGTTATTTGGTCTTAACTACTTAGTAAATAGAACTGTTAGATATTTCTTTTGACCTAGGAGAGCCATGAAAAAAATAAATATGCCGCGAACTGAGAAAGTTCAGGAACTTCTGCCCTAGGCTAAAAGAGAAGGTAAGGGTAGCATCTGGAGCTCCTTAGCAAGCTCTGGAGAAAAGTATTTGTGAAGAGAAGGACAATTTCAGGAACCCTAAATCACACCATGGAGGTGAGTGCCTGCTCTTCTGGTAGCTCAAGTTGCCCAGCCTTGTTGACAAATTCCTGGTCATAACCTAAGTGACAGCTGAATCCTGTACTGTCAGCCCCCTAAAAGTGCAGCCTAACCATGGCCCCATGGACAAAGAGAATGTGCTTAGGGATCATGAGGTTTGGTGGTCAGAGATGGGAAAAGCCTGCCCTTTTAGCCCTTCTGACTGGTGGAAATGACCAGAGCAGAAACCAGCTGCATCCTAGATCCATTTCCAAATGGTCTGGCTTTCCCAGATCATGCTAAATGGCCTCCTCTCCCCTTCTACTATTCAAATTCCGTCCCTTTCTTCAAGACCCAGGAAGATAGCATGCATATTATTTATATACATATAGAGTGTTGGTGTGTGTTAAGCTCCATGAAGCAGAGACATTGATTTGTTTACTGCTAGATAACCAGTGCCTGTAAGAGTACCTGACACGTAGTAGACATTCAGTAAATATATTGAATAAATGAACTGTGGTTCCATGAGAGAATTAAGTCCTAATGCCCCACCATCCACTTCCTCCACGTTGCTCCCTTTTACCATTCCATTTTAGGGTCAGTTAATGATATGTTAACAGAATAAATAGAACTTTTTATTTCCACACAGATTTGGTAGCTCTCCCTACATCTATTAGGTATGTCTTGGGTTGGAAATGGTTAAGAGTGAATGGCTCCTGCTTAATGACTGGTATGCACTTAGGAGAGGGACGTTCAGCCATCCCTGTAAGGTGACTTTTGGGACCCCGGAGTTAATGGCTCTGTAAGCAGATCCAGCCTTTTAAAGGTTTCACAAAAGGGCACACACACACAATTGAGGCTGCAGTTCTGAGTACTGTCTGGTCCTGATAAGGCTGGCTGGGAATGCCCTATTCTATCCTTTCCCCAAATCAAATGCTCTTTGAGAGCTGGCCAAGCATTTGAGACCAACCAAGCAGTACTAAGTGCATTATCTTGTCTAAGCAAAGCATGAGAAATAAATTAAGATCCTTGCTGACCTCACCAGCTAAAAAAAAAAAAAAAAAAAAAAAAAAACTCTGCCTTTACCTAATGTCTGGTCAATGCCCTAAAGAGAATCTTCTTCCTTCCCTTAAATTGTATTTAGGCTAAAGAGATTTGGTCTTTTCTGCAGTAATTCCCACTGTACAAGGACACTTCTGTTTGAACTTTCTCTGGTCATTTCTAAACCAGATCACTAGCAAAGGGAATGGGATTATCATAATCAGCTTAGATTTATAGGATCTATCCTAGGAGCGGGCAATGCAGTTCCAGAAGTCATAGAGGAAAAGAGTAGATACCTGAAAAGCCAATCCGGGTTTTCTTTCTGAGCTGCATACTCAGGAATGGGTTCTGAGTATACAACCTGTAGTGTCCATTATGAAGGATTTCATAGATAGGACAGATCTTAGGGTGAAAATACTTCAAGTACTCAATAAAAGAAAGAAAGAAATTGTTTTGCTAGGGTTGCACTTTCAGATGTTCTCTGTCAGCTGCAATGGTTGTTTCCTTGAGGTGTTGCTTTTTAACTACTGCCTGTCACCTATGTGTGAGGTACATATATCAGACTTCATACACCTAGCCACATGATGAAAATTCGTGACAGATAAGTGATTATACAGCAAGCCGGAAGTGCGAAGCTATGGACAAAGCACAGTAATTGGTCGGGGGAGAAAGGATTTCCTTCCAGCTGGGAGGACTTGGAAAGACGAGCACAGTCCCTGCTACACAGGACTATAACATATTGGACCTCTTTTCCTATATCATCCCTTTTTACCTTCCTTTTGGATTTCTTTTGTTTATTATTTTATTTATTTTTGAAAAGTTTGTTAAGATCCTATCACTTGAGGGGAAATGTGCTAGGCCCTTGGGTGGCAAAGACATATAAGATATAATCCATGTTATTGAAGAGTTCACAGACTAATAATGGAGGAGACCAAAATGTAAACAAACGATTGCCCTCCTGATAGGAGACATCCTATCAGAGAAGAAATAATTTTATGGGACTCCAGAAGAGCAACATACCCTGCTTAGAAAAGTTAAGGGATTAACACTGGTAAATCCTGCTTTGTTCATGTGGCTTAAAGTCCTTCATGGGGTTTTCAAAACCTTTCCAACCTGCCCTATTGTTCATTCACCTGTCCAGTCCACTCTCCTTTTACTCCCAGCAAGAAAGTTGTTAAATCTTTTCAGACTGAAACAGATGGCCCAAGTTATTGTCCCTGCCATTCTATTGGTTCCTGTCCTGAAGTGAGGCTGGGCATATTATCATCCTGCCATTGGACCCATTTGGTAAAATCTCAAAGTCCTTGCATGTGCTGTCACCATTGAAAAAATGACCAGATATCCTTTCCCTGCCTTTCACTTTGAGTCCTCCTGGTGAACACCCAACCCAGTCCCACTTCAACAAACCTCTTCAGATTGTTTCAGCTTAACCTCGTTACGGCTGAATCCCCAGGGCAGTTGTCTTCAAATTTTCTTGCATCTTGTAACAATTTTTGAAAAAATAACCTATGTGTACCCTACATGATTTAAACTGACATTGAGAAATATTCATCATATGTATAATTTCCAGCATGTTCTAGCATATTCTATGATGTCTACAGGCCCTGAATCTGTTTTTTTGTCAGAATCTTGGAGCTGCATACTTAATTCATTTAATTTATAGACAATATCTATCACATAAATTAGCAAACCCAGTTCTCATTGTCAAACCAACCACTGCAATCAGAATCACTTTCTGTCATAAAAAGTCTTACTTTTTTTTTTAATTTTATTTATTTATTTGACAGAGAGAGACAGCTAGTGAGAGAGGGAGCACAAGCAGGGGGAGTGGGAGAGGAAGAAGCAGGCTCCCAGCAGAAGAGCCTGACGCGGGGCTCGATCCCAGAACGCCGGGATCACGCCCTGAGCCAAAGGCAGATGCTCAACCGCTGTGCCACCCAGGCGCCCCTAAAAAGTCTTACTTTAATTTTCAGTTCAAATAAGCTCCATGTTAATGCTTACCCCTGTGACAACCATCTCACTTTTGAATTTAACTAGAAGGTGGATGGATGGATAGATGGCTAGATAAGCAAGCCCTCAGCTTGCCAGAGTTTATCTCTTGGATGAAGTAAGGGACAGCTTGCTCCTTTCAATATTTCCTGCTGGTACTCACAGAACTCCCCTCAGGAGCAAGGTATCCTGAAATTGTCCCCTTGTTTGATCCCCTGGGGCAATGTACATTCATAAGACTTAAGCTGGGCAAGAGGTTTGTCTTTCATTTGCAAGAAGGAAATTTAAAATAAGAGATGAGGGGGCACTTGGGTGGCTCAGTTGGTTAAGTGTCCAACTCTTGACATGGGCTCAGGTCATGATCTCAAGGTCATGAGATTGAGCCCCCATCAGGCTCCCTGCTCAGTAGGGAATCTGCTCCAGATTCTCAGATTCGCTCTCTCCCTCTCCCTCTGCCTCTCCCCACTGCTCACTTGCTCTCTCTCTCTCTCTCAAATAAATAAATAAATCTTAAAAAATAAAAAATAAAATAAAATAAGAGGTGAGAAGAATCAGTCAGTAGAACACGGACTTGACAGGCCAATTTTTAAAAAGGTCAGATTTTAATGAATTGACTGAAAGGTTGATTTCAGAAAAATTTTAGAAAAGAAAAAATTTCCGAAAACTTAAAAGGGGTCTTCAAGACATATTGGGAGTTGATCACGTGGTTCAAATTTAGAAAAGACAGTTGGAAATTGAAGATCTAGAAATTTATTCACTTAAAATTAATTTAAAGGCCCCATGGAAACTCACTGGTTCTTGTCCAGTGGGTGGCATTTCCTGGGTTATACGGCACCATCTTAAAGTCTCACAATGAGGCCCAAAGTCTAATTCTACACATGGACTTGGTTGCATTCGAGTATGGAGCGTGCCAGCTTTCTGATCCACATTTTGGTTTTCAGAAACCCTCTCATGGTTCTACACTCAGTCCTCTCATTTTCCTCTTGCCCGTTAACTGTGACTTATTTTCATCTTCATTCCTGAAAGGCGGTCTAAATTTCCTAAATGAAGAGATTGTGAAAACTTATTTTAGCTTCTCTTCTCCTCCCATCTGAAAAGAAAATCCTGGCTAGGACATCTCCTTCTTGGTTGAAAATTATCGGGGAAATCACCATGGAAATTTAAGGGTGGGTTGGTGAATGTAGAAACTCAATTTGGAGTCGGATGGTCTTACTTATGAATGATGGTCAAATAATTAAGAATCTGAAGTGACTTGCTGCCGCTGTGAAAAAGCTTGAGCAACTGCCCCTACCCCAACATGGACCACACCCCTCTGTGGTGGCAGGAATATTTATGGGGAAATATGCTTCATGTTCCAGAGTAATTTTCAGCCTCCCATTTTGTGAAGGTTTCCTACTAGATTTGCTAGAAAGTAGAAGATGCTGTATTTGCTAAGGTCTACGGTAGCGGGACATGTCCAGCCATCCGCTGAGTTCAGTTCAGTTCAGTCACATTTATTACACTCTGTGCACCTACTAAATTAGTGAAAGAGACAGGATGTCTATTCTCCAGGAGCTCAGATTATAGGTGAGGCTGAGTTTCACCTATAACTGAACCTCAGTTCAGTTATGATGGCCGCTACCCTATCCATCTTCTCAGGGACTGTAAAATTTCTGAAAACCTAAATGTGGTTTTCAAGAGACATTGGGAGTGGATCACTTGGTTCTGCTCTCTGGGTGTTGCCTGGTTCTTGCCAGGCTCTGCCCACCCTGAACTAGCATTGGACTTGACTTCTCCTTTCAAAAGCTAATCCCTCTGTGAAGAATGTCACGGTTGCCTCTTAGTATTGCTAAGTATTGCATGTTCCTTGCAAATTAATCTCTAAACTCATCTATCCTAATACGAGATACTATTTATTTACCATCCATAAACCAAATCCAGATTTTTCATCCCGCTCTATTATATATGATGAGCTAAGTGTTTTATGTGATTTCTGAAGCAATTTTTCTTCCCTGAGAGTTTGAGAGAGGCGGCTCTGGGACACAGTTCCAGAGCTTCTGGAATAAGCAGGTACTCCTGGGCCTAGATTTTGATATAGCGGCAGTCTCTTTGGTTTTCAGTGTGGGCCAGCTCATGAGAAGGTTGCTATCCTTCCAACTAGCAACACTTGGCTGTCTTTTGATGGAGAGGAAGCTTTAAGGAAGTGAAATCCTCTTATTTTGAGAACCTAATCAGGAACTGAATCAAAACACCATTTGGCAATACTTTCATGCATGATTCTCTAAGGCTAACAAGAAAGTTTCAAAGAAACAGGTGAATAATTTGTATTTTCCACCTAGATAAATTTTTAAAAAAACATACTGGATTCACAGTGCAAAGAGTAGAATACAAGTATTTAGGACCCTGGGTATCCCATAAAAAAAAAAAATTACTACCGAGGGCAGGAGGGGATATTTCTGCCTGGAAGGTCTGAAACATCAAATGAATGAGCCAGAACTTGGGCCTTCATTCTGGCTACCTTTTCTTCCCCCACAATGTATCAGATATTTCAGGGTAAATTTGATTTGGTTCAAGCAAAGTGGAAAAAGTCAGGGGGAAAGATATCTCCTGACAAAGATCTTAGCCTTCCACCAGATGAACAGTCTGAAAGCAAAAATGGGATTTTCCCTCATTTCTTAAGAATAAACATGTGTATCCACGGGAAGAAAAAAAAATGAAGCATCCTCTTACGCCAGCACAGCAGCTGAGACAGAGCCAGGTGCAAGCTTTGGCAACAAGACAAGCTTTCTTTCTCTCCTCCTTTACCTCTATCCCTTTCCCAAGCCTGCACCCCACCCTTCACCCAAACACTTATCCCCTTAAAAATCCCCCAAAACACTGGCTATGCTTAACGGCTAAAGGATAAGAGCAGATGTGCAATCTTCATACATTTTTGGTTTGGATCAAACGGACACTTCTGAACTCCCCTTTCTAAACCCCCCCATGACAATCCTTTGCTATCCGTCTCCCTCCTCCCCTTTCCTCTCTGAATCATGCTAATTAAAGTTCCACGGGTGAAGGCGACTTGAGCTGGCTCTCTCCAACTGTGTCATGCCCCTGCTTCCTAATTGGACATGCCAGCAGAAATCAGGGCAAAGCGACTTCTGCGGGAGCAGCTGCTGAGGCCGCTCTCCTGCCCCCATGCCCGTCAGCCCTCCTCCAAAGACGGTATTTCTTTCCCGTCACATCTTGGGCAATATTTCAGAAGCTTATTCATCCTGCCACTCACTTCCCCCACCCCTACACCTCTGCCCCCAAACAAGACATTGGGAGAGAAACATGAGATTTTATGTTATCCTAATTGAACAATAGCCCTTATTTCATCTCAAGGAAGATAAATGGGCTGTCCAACTTCACTCCTCACTTTATCTGTAATGAGGCTTCTCTCTCAACTGTTTACTAAAGTATTAAAAAGCGCTTTGCAGCACCTGCTGGTATATTCCATCAAAGAGAGTCAATGGAACAGATGAAGACATATGAGAAAGTTGGAGAGATATGATGCCTTTATGAAACTTCAGATTCCAGACCTATTAGAAAGAACTGCTTCCCCCTCTATGAATTCAGTGGCAAAAAAAAAAAAAAAAAAAAAAGGCCCTTTTCTTCTTGTCAGCAAAGTGGTTTCTATCAGGCAGGACAGCACTTGGCAGGTTTTTCCCAGGGTCAGACCAAGGTGGATAACTGGTTGCAGCCATTAATGTCCAGGTGGTAAGAAATTGCCTAAATTTCGAGATCCTAATAAGTCATTAGCATTCCTATACTGAATGCACTTTAGCGGACCCTTCTCTCACCCACAGTGATGAAACATGTCTGCTCTCGCTCAGGCTCTATCTCCGGCTGTTCTTTGAAGACATGGGCACTTTCAGACGTTGATTGCTGCAACGGTGAGCACACGGGAAAAGGAGCCCAGAGAACAGAGCCTGCTGGGGTTTTGACACTGGATGCTGTGTGACCTTACACGAGTAACTAAACTTCCCTGCCACATAATTTCTTCCCTTACAAAATAAAGAGGCAACATGTGCTACTGCTAAGTATCCTGGTACAGGTAATGAAAACCCATCTGTTTGATGTGCTGAGATTTTTAGGTAAGCAGGAAGTGTGGATATTTGATCACGTTACAGCCCCAGTCCTGTTCAAAGGCTGCATTCAACACTTTGGGGGCCTACTGTGCACGCACGTGAGGGGGGAGGAGGATAAGACATGGAAACCTACAAAGGGGAATAAAAGGCACAGCTGTATCAGTCAAGTTTCTACCCCTCCTCCAAGAGCCCACCCATGTCCCTTCCTGACTGCCTGCTCAAGTCTCTAAGGTAAACTGTTCCTCCCGTAGCAGATCAAGCCTCTGTCACCTTGTACTGTCATCTGCCTTCATAGTCTCCCTGCTAGACTGTTAGCTTCAGAAAGAAAGGACTGTGTCCTGTTCATTTTCTTGGCCGCAGTGTCTAACGTAGCTCCGGAAAGCTGGCAGGCGTGCAATGTTTGTGCATAAGTAAATGGACGGAGTGAATAAATAAGTATCAAATATAGACCCTAAGTTCTAAAAGAGAACTTTTGTGCTGTGGTGGGGAACGTCCTAGAATAGGAGCCAGAAGGCCAAGGTGCAATCCCCAACCTGTCATTCTGCAAAAGTCAGACTTTGGGCTCTCTGAGCCTCAGTGTCCACATCTGAAAAATAGGCACATGAACACTCAAGCAAAAGAAGGTTATTGTGGGCATTAAGTGAAATAACAGAGGGAAAGCACTACTAAATACAGTTTTACTCTCCTATCCTGTGACCCTTTTCCCTAAGCAGTTGGGACACAGCATCAGAGTTCAAAGGAGAGACCCAGGTGCAACAGTCGATTTCTAGGTTATCGAAGAAGTAAGAAATTGTAAACCACAGGTGCAGATGAATTCTCAGAGAGGAAGGGAAGAGAGAGAGGCTGGTCATAACACTCAAACACATTTTCACAATTACAGAGGGGGTGGTTAAAGAACTGGTTATTCTGACACTTGTTAAAATGATAAGGAAGACTATTCAGGACTCTTGTGATAGGTGTCAAGACTATCACAGTAGGGGAGAGCCTCAACTCTGAATACTGCAAAGGCAGCTGGGGATTCAGAGCCCAGGGGGTGGAGGGCCTGCTGGATGGAAAATTAATCAGAGGAGACATGGAGGATAGGGGGATTCTTGCTAAATGGACTAACAGGAGTCTTTCTATGACTGGACTAGGCAGGCCAAAGACAAGGTCCAAAGGCAAGGCCTACCGGAAAAGGGCGGTCCGAAGAGCCTCCTGAAGTTTGGTCAAGGAGAGGGTCTTTGCCAGTGGGGAAATCATGAGCTAAAGATAAGATTAAGGAAAGAGGACGTTGTGTCCTGGAGGCAAGCCAAGAACAGAATGGTGAAATCTATGGAATGTAATGACATGATCTGGGGAAAAGGAGACCAAGCTCAATCCATGAGTGTTTTGGCTCCAGGGTCTTATGTCTGGGTCATTATTTAAAACTTCTGTGTGGGTGATTATAAAAATCCTCCATGCATTTTCAACAGTCTATTTACCAAAAAATTAAAGACATACTTTATGGAGGAATAGAGAACTTATGAATATATCCTTCTGGAAATGGGCAGCTCAAAACCGCATGCGATTCTTTCCAAGCAAGACTAAACCTGAACAGTCAACAGTGGGGTTATAGCTTCCCTTGTTCCTCCACATCCTCTGGCCTCCCTCAGGTCTGGGGCACCCACATCTTGCTCCTGGCTCAGACGGGGCCTGTGGTTGACTAAAACAACCTTACTTTCCTTAAAAAAAAAAAATAAGCAAATCAGAGGTTAACAGTATAATTGCCCAATTAATTAATTTGAAACTAAGTTAAGGTTCAACTTAGGCATTGATTCTGATATGTCAGAACTTTTAAAAAGTACTGATTCATATATCCAACCTTTTAGTGACTCCTCCAGATTTTTGTCACCTAAAAATTTGATCGTCATGCCTTCTGTGTCTCTATGCCTTTAATTTTTTTAAGTTGAATAGCACTATACTAGAAACAGAAATCCAGTGAACTCTTCATTAATCCATCCACCTTTGTGCTATTTGTGTTTAACTGCTTAAAATTACTATAAACAAAAATGCACTAAATTGAGAGCTTCTTGAGGGCAAGAACTGGGTTCACTCATCTTTGTATTTCTGTTGTCTATCAGCCCATGGTCTGGCAGACAGTCGTCTCCCACCCCCATTTCTCTCCCTGTGTCATTCAGGAAGTCCTGCCCAGCTCTGACACCCAGGCCTGCTGGGTTTGCAATTTCCCATATTCTCTAATTCAGCAACCCACTTTTTTAGTAAAGCTGTCATTTGTTTCTGCCATGTTCATGCTTGCTCTGAGATGGACCACTTTCTCTTCTTGGTCTTCACAAAACGTCTGCTCCACAATCATACTAGCCTCCTGCCAAACTTTCAGGTAACCTAATACCTATAGATACAGAAAACTCAAAGATTTTTTTAAGAACTAATTACTTCTAAGCTTTATACAGTCGAGCCCAAGTTTTTCAGGGATTTCTTACTTCGTTTTACTTACTCGCCCAACAGCATTCCTCACAGCTACCTGCTCATCCTGCGCTTACCCGTGTCTGTAGAGAAGATGGCGGCCCGTGGGCAGTTAGACCAGGGCATGTGAAGGGAACAAATTGCATGGTGCCAACAGCACTGTCTCCTGCAGAGCCCTTAGTCCGTTCCTCGCAGCACTTCCCTGGGGTGAGGATGAGTGAGGACAATGATTTCCTGGCTCCTCTCACTCCCACTCTCAGATTCTGCCCCAGCACGTCTCCAGGCACTGCCTCATCCCCAGAGTCCACCCTCAGCTGCACACAGACACACTAAGTCTCATACTCCAAGCAGAGCTCGTACAGGGGAGCAGACATGGGCATTTTAGCCAACTCCCTGTCAGGCCTCTTTGGCCAGGTTCTTGTGGCCTTCCTTAGAATTTCAGGCCTATCCCTGAGGCAGGGAGTGACTTTTTCTGGACACAGTCTCTACCTCATTTCTCTTTTGGAAGTAGAAAAACCATGTTCCGGTTATCCATCGGGTACAATAAACCATCAAAACTGACCTTTATGCAGGAGTGCAATTCAGATGCAATTTTCTGCAGAGTTGCAATATATTCACACAGTAATTTAATTTCCATTTTTCAGGTATAAAAACTACTTCACTGCAAAGTCAATTGACCTATTCAAAATCACCTAATTGGTAAGTGGCCAAGTGACTGACTCTGGTCTGTTTGACTCCCGCTACCTTGTTCTTCCCATAACACTACCCACATTACCATTCATTCAACAAGTATTTATTGGGCCCTGATGATGACAGACCCGAGGCTGAGTGCCAGAATATACTGTGAACAAGGTATAGAGCTTCTAGTTAAGCAGGGGAGACATACAGTGAACAATTACTTGTAATTGCTTTATATGCTAAGAAGAACAACTACTATGTAGTTGTTAACAGTTTAGGCTCGGAACCAAATATCTGAGATTGAATTCATACTAGCTGTGTGATCTTAGGGAAGTTAACTAGCTTTTCTATGTCTTGATTTCTTTATCATAAAATGTGGATGACAATATTACTATCAATCTCATAGGCTTTGAGACTAAATGAATTTATACATATTAAGTGCTCATAATTTGTGCCCAATATATATTAGCTGTGATAACAGAGATCTCTGAAAGAAAGGGGATCTTAGCCTGGGGATGGTATGGGGCAGGGGCTGGTGAAGGTTGAGAAAAGTTTCCTCAAATATACGGAGTTTAATCCGAGGCCTGAAGGATGAGTAGGAGTAATGCTGGTAGGGCTGAGTGATGAGAGAGGGAGAGAGAGAGATAGTGGAGTGGGAAGAGCAGGGGTTGGGAGAGAGGAGAGCAAGCAAAGAGAACAGCACATGCATAGGATTCATCAGACAGTAACTAGCCAACAGTTGCCATATCTCATGATTGGCTCCATTCCCAGATCTTACTAAAATATTTGTCAGAGTAAATGGAAGGGAGTTTATCAGGGAGAGAAAATGTAAGGCTTTTAGCCCCTGCCCAATCAATCAATTCCTTTCTCTCTCTCTGTCTCCCTACCTATCTCAGCAACACATAATGGTGAGAGCACCGAACTCCAAAGGAAACACTGGGCTGCTGCTGTGGCTCGACCTCCTACACATGACTGGCCACTGCACCTCATCTCCGGGCCTCAGATTTCTTCTCTATAAAAAAGAGGCCACAACAATTCCTATGCCAAGTGCTATGGATTCACTTTAATATGATATTAAAATTGTGTGAACCCACTCAGGTTGAATTCCCAGCTTTCCATTGTGTGGCAGAGTAGGCTGCTAACCACTCTGACTCTCAGTTTCCTCATCTGTACAGTGAGATTGGGAAAATATCTTGATGAAATTGGTGCAGCCACTCTGGAAAACAATATGGAGGTTCCTTAAAAGTTAAAAATAGACCCAGCCTATGACCCAGCAATTGCACTACTAAGTATTTACCCAAAGAACATAAAAGTACTGATTCGAAGGGATACACGCACCCTGATACTTACAGCAGAATTATCAACAAAAACATATATATCAATATATATCATATCTTCTTTATCCGTTCATCAGTCGATGGACACTTGGGCTCTTTCCATAGTTTGGCTATTGTTGATATTTCAGAGTCATGAGATAAAGCCCCCAGTGGGGGCTCCCTGCACAGTGCAGAGTCAGTTTGAGACTCTCTCTCCCTGCCCCTCTGCCTGTCCCCACCACGCACTCTCCACTCTCCCTCTCTCTCTCTCTCTCAAATAAATAAATAAATAAATCAAAAGAAATTTGAAATGTAGTTTCATTATATATATATATAATGGAATATTACTCAGCCATAAAAAAGAATGAAATCTTGCTATTTGCAATGACATGGATGGAGCTAGGAACTAGAGAGTATTATACTAAGCAAAATAAGTCAGCCAGAGAAAGATAAATACCATACGATTTCATTCATATGTGGAATTTAAGAAATAAAACAAATGAGCCAAGGGGAAAAGAGAGAGAGAAACAAACCAGGAAACAGACTCTTACTATAGAGATCACACTGATGGTTACCAGGGGGGAGGTGGGAGGGGGGATGGGTGAAATAGGTGGTGGGGTTTAAGGAGTGCACTTGCTGAGATGAGCAAAAATACTGTGTAGGTTATACAGTGACGTGGCAAGATGGCAGAATAGGAAGCTCCAGACCTTGTTCCCCTATGAAGACTCTGACGTAAGGGCACCTGGGTGGCTCAGTCAGTTAAGGTTTGATTCAGGTCATGATCCTAGAGTCCCGGAGTCTGCTTCTCCCTCTCCTTCTGCCCCTTCCCCTGCTTGTGCTCTTTCTTTCTCTCTCTCTCTCCAATAAATAAATAAAATCTTAAAAAGAGAGGGAGAGAGAGAGAGAGAGAGAGACACTGACTTAACCACAACATGGTCAAAAGTTCTTTATAAGAACTCCAAAAATCAGTTTGGAAGTCATGGTACCCAAGGCAAGTTCAAAGCCAAGAACAGACACATTGAAATGAGCAAGGAAAGCTGTTTCATTTGAACCAAATCAGCAGGTGTAGTGATGATGAACTCACTCAACTTTTGTTTATCTGGGGAACTTCCTTGTACATGATGAGTTGCTTTCTCAAGAAGACAAAACGTCCTACAAAAATGACAGGAGGGGTACAGTCGGTTGAGCATCCGACTCTTGGTTTTGGCTCAGGTCGTGATCTCATGGGTCATGGAATCAAGCCTTTGTCAGGCTCTGTGCTCAGCGGGGAGTCTGCTTGAAGATTCTCCCCCTCTGACCCTCCCCCAGCTCGTGCTCTCTCTCTCTCAAGTAAATACATAAATCTTTTTTTAAAAAATGAAGGGGAGGGGCACCTGAGTGGCTCAGTTGGTTAAGCATCCAACTCTTGATTTCAGCTCAGGTCATGATCTCAGGGTCGTGAGATGGAACCCTTCGATGGGCTCTGTGCTGGGCATGGAGCCTGCTTAGAATTCTCTCTCTCCCTCTGCCCCTCTTCCCCATCCCCCCCAAAATGAAGGGGATATAAAGACTTTCCCAGAGAAACAAAAGCTGAAGGGATTCATCATCACTAGACTAGCTCTTGCAAGAATTGCTAAAGGGAGCCCTTCAAGTTGAAACAAAAGGAAGCTAGACAACAACACAAATGCGTAGGAAAATATAAAGCTATAAATCTCTCTGGTAAAGGTGAGTACACGGACAAAGAATATTATAATACCTTAATGGTGGGCCATAAATCACTTTTAATTCAGGGATGGAATTTAAAAGATAAAAGCATATAAATAACTATACCCATAAAACAATGTTAATTGATACAAATTATAAAAAGATGGTCAGTTTGCACTATCGTTGGTGATTCACTGTTCATTTGTCTTGTGTCGGAGATAAGGTGAGTTAATGCAGGTAAAGAACAGAGCAGCAGCAGCCAAGGCTCTATAAGGGACAAATGTTATGATGATGATAATTCTTTTGAAGGCTTCCCTGGGTGAAGTTCCCCTCTTCTTCCCTTTCATGACTCTGGTATAGGCTCTTTAGGAGGACTACCCATAATCTTGTGGTTGCATATGTCAAAGTCCCTAGTTTTTAGCCTACCCATGTCCCAAGATGCTCTGAATCATTCTGGTAACAAGAGAATAAGATATCTGAGCTATCTTTGCAGTTGGTCTGACCACTTGGCTATGGGAATAATTGACCTGGCAAATGCCATGGGTTACCTGGATGCTGACTGAGTTTTTACATGAAGCAATCAGTCTTTCTTAACCATGAAATTTAGAATCAAAGACCTCATCAGGGCTAGGTTAGGAGATTTCTTCATCCCCTCAATCAGCAAATGTATATCAAGAACCAGCTAAATGCTGGCACGAGGATGACAGTCCCTACCCTCAGGGGCTGTCAGTCTCCTGAAGGAGACAGACTTCTCACATGTCCCTCCCAGCGGAGCACAAGGGCCCCCGCAGCTCATGCGCGGGAGTGAGGGACACAGGCAGGGGCTGGTCAGCGAGCCCCCACCCCTCCCAGGCTCAGCACTGGGCTCATGTTTGTCCTTACATTCCCTCTCTAAGGTGATTCCCTTAAATAGGGAATAGACTTAAATAAATAAGATACAAATGAAGACCTCTCATGGGGATAAAAGAGTCCAGTTATGGAAGTGTCAGTAGGGGGACGGGGAGGAAGAGCCTAGACCTTGAAGTCAGAACTGTCTGGTGTACTGCTCACTTAATCTTTCCGTGCTCCAGTTCCCTCATCTGTAAAACGAGGCAGCACCAGGACAACTCTCACAGGCTTGTCAGGAGGTTACACGAGATACTATGAGAAAGCACCTCT
Source organism: Ursus maritimus (assembly GCF_017311325.1). Classification (NCBI taxonomy): domain Eukaryota; kingdom Metazoa; phylum Chordata; class Mammalia; order Carnivora; family Ursidae; genus Ursus; species Ursus maritimus. The sequence continues at coordinate 32,852,288 of NW_024423564.1, read as the reverse complement.
AGCAAGCATTAACTGTTATTTTTATTATTGGGGTCTCTGCATGGTCCTTTATCGAAACTATAAATAATTTAAAATCATAAGGCTCTGGGGGTGCCCGGGTGGTTCAGTCGGTTAAGCATCTGACTTCAGCTCAGGTCATGATCTTGGGGTCCTGGGATTGAGCCCTGACTTAGGCTCTACACTCAGCAGGGAGTCTGCTCTCCCTCTGCCCCTCCCCTCTGCTCGTGCTCTCTCTGTCTCTCTCTCAAATAAATAGATAAACGGGGTGGCTCAGTCGTTAAGCATCTGCCTTTGGCTCAGGATGTGATCCTGGAGTCCTGGGATTGAGCCTGATATTGGGCTCCCTGCTCCGCTGGGAGCCTGCTTCTTCCTCTCCCACTCTCCCTGCTTGTGTTCCCTCTCTCGCTGGCTGTCTCTATCTCTGTCAAATAAATAAACAAAATCTTAAAAAAAAAAAAAAAAGCTTAAAAAAATAGTAAGGCTCTGGCTTCCCTTGGAGACATGTAGAGAATTTCTCATGCTAAAATGCAGAGCTGGCCAGTGCCTGTTTAAAGAGCCATGGCTCATTCCTTCCCCAGCGGCAGAACTGGGATCTTTTTATTTCTGATTCATGGGTGATTTGGGCCTAATTTTCTGGCCCTTATTATCCCCTGCAGTTGAAGACAAAGCTGCTCTCCCCACAGCCCCCAGCTCGGTGGCTTTATCCTTTCCTGGAGCAATGCTTATAAAAATAGCACCGCCACACCTTTCTGTTTCTGTCCAGATTTCCTTCCGGTACTGAAATTTTGCTTTATCAAATTGTGCTTGAAATAAGTAGGTATGCACTGGAACTTGGATATCCTGTAGCCATTTGATTGTTTTGGTAATGAAACCTGACCAACAAAGAACTTGTTAGACCACATTTAAAAATCAAGTCATACGAAGTGATGAGAAAACAATAAGATGACTGAAACAGACTATCTAGTATTTTATCTATCGTTGTTTTACAAAGGGTAACAGGAATAAATGGAAGATAGTAACTTTCAGAGAAAATCATACAGGTTAAAGAAAAATATAGGGCGAAAAGAAACGTTTAAGGATACATATTTCATATGTAAATATGAAATAATTATTAAAGTGTTTGATAAATACGTGAGGTAAAAGGAATTAAAACTGCATTGGAGAATTTAAGAATACTGGGGAAAAAAGAAAAATTTAAGAATATTGGAAAACTAGGTAAATAGATTTATAGAAATAAATTGTTTTATTAAAACAAAAACTTCCTATAAAAATAAATTGTTATTAAAGCAAAAACTTCCTACGTTAAATCCAATACCACCGAGGAATGACTTCTTTTCACAGAATTCCAGGAGGAAATAAATAACAAATATTTTTGAATTACAATTGCAGAAGATTATATTTCTATTTTGGATACAAGTATGATGTTTTCAAAATTAGGAAGATAGTCAAAGTTTGGATTACTCAGCTAAAAGACTGTGTAATATTTTTTAAATCTAAAATTAAGGGGGAGCATCTGGGTGGCTCAGTTGGTTAAGCATCTGCCTTCGGCTCAGGTCATGAACCCAGAGTCCTGGGATCGAGTCCTGCATCAGACTCCCTGCTCAACAGGGAGTCTGCTTCTTCCTTTCCCTCTTCCTCTGTGCACTCTCTCTTTCTCTCAAATAAATAAATCTTTAAAAAATAAAATAGAATAAAATCTAAATTAGGAATGAACTCTGAAAACAAGAAAAATGCATTAAAATAAATACTGGCTTAAGAAAAATCTCACTATGTTAAAATGGAACAATTAAAAAACAAAAAAAATATTTTAATAAAAATCAAGTAATAAATCTGAGAAGGCACTTAAAATTATATCAAGTCCATCACATTATCTAAATAGTGCTCTAACCTTTCAGAAATAATAGAACCAGAAAATTTGATAAATTGGACTTCATCAAAATTAAGAATTTCTGCTCTTTATAAGAACTGTTAAGAGAATGAAAAGACAAGATACAGACTGACAGGAAATATTTACATAGTAGATCTGATGGAAGACTTATATCCAGACTACATAAAGTACTTTTTTTTTTTTTAAGATTTTATTTTCAGTAATCTCTACACCCAACAAGGGGCTTGAACTCACAACCCTGAGATCAAGAGCCACATGTTCCACTGCCTGAGCCAGCCAAGCACCTTTTTAAAGTACTTTCAAAACAAAAATAAGAAAACAAACATCCTAATTTAAAAATGACAAAAGATTTAAACAGACATTTTACAAAAAGATATACAAATGGCAAACACAGGAAAAGATGCCCATCATCATGAGTCACCGGGAAAACGCAAACTATAACCACAATGTAATACTACTACGTATCTACCAGAATGTCCAAAATTAAAAAGACTGACCAGACCAACTATCGGTGAGGATGTGGAAGAACTGGAACCCTCATCTACTGCTGGTGGGAATGTAGAATATTGCAACCCCTCTGGAAAGGAGTCTGGCAGTTTCTTTAAAAGTGAAATGTACTCATACCATACGACCCAGCCATTTTATTCCTAGGTATTTACTCAAGATAAATTAAAGTATATACCCATATGCAGATATGTATGTAAATGTTCATAGTAGCTCTATTTGTTTTTTCAGAAGATTTTATTAGTTTATTTGAGAAAGAGAGAGAGCATGAGCAGGGGAAAGGGGCAGAGGGAGAAGCAGACCCCCCCCCCCGAAGCAGGGAGCCTGACTTGGGGCTCAATCCCAGGACTCTGGGACCATGACCCAAGCCAAAGGCAGACACAACCGACTGAGCCACTCAGGTGCCCCAGTAACTTTATTTATAATAATCTGAAACTGGAAACAACCAGATGTCTATCAACAGACAATGTGACCGATTGTGGTGTAGCCACAAATGGGATACTAGTCACCAATAAAAAGAATGAACTACTGATAAAACAACATGAATAATATGCTGAGAAAGAACTCAGATTTTAAAAAGAGCATATAATGTGTGATTCCACTTATGTAAAACTCTAGGAAGTCCGAAATAATCTTTAGTGACAGAAAGCAGATGAGGTCACCTGGGGGTGGGGAACAGGGCGTGTGGAAGGGCCAGTCATGGAAAGGGGGGCTTCCAGAGAGAAAGCTTTTTGCAGGTGATGACCCTGATTGTGGTGATGGATATGACAAAATTATCAAATTGCACACTGTAACCACGTGCAGTTTATGTCCCTTCTACCTCAATAAGGCTGGTCTCTAAAAAGAAAAATTATCAGAGGGTTTATACTATTTCTGTTGGAGAATGGGCTTCACTATGTTTTCCTTAATACTCAACATTTTTGCCTAATACATAATGTACTATGTACCCTAAGCGGAAATCAACCACTCCCCTTTTTCTCTTCTTGCTGTGCTGATATTGCCCTCGGTAGTTAGCAACCAGACTGGGAGAGATCCACTCCCACTCTCAGAATACATCTCAACAGCTGCCCGTGGGTGGAGACCACTTGAGCCCTTGAGCAACTGCTCAGACAGCTGAGGGAAGCTGGAGGCCGGGGGTGGTGCAGGAGTTAGGGAGCGTGGGGGCGAGGAGAGGGGCACACACCTGCCACAGGATCCTGGGCCAAAACTCAGCCCCCACTTGTGGTCAGTTAGGGATGACTTACGTAGCACACTAAGGAGCCCGAAACCCATCTTTGATAGCGTTTCAGCTTCTCTTTCGGGTCTGATTGACCTCTTGGACTTTATAACCTTTTGGGGGGAAGCCCGTTGTATTTATGTCTGCCCTTCTCTAAAACTTGCTCACAGACAAGGGCTGGTTAGCAAGCCTGTCCCTTTGTTCCTTCAAGNCAGGGAAAGAGGATCTTTGACCTCTGTTTCTTCGCACTGTAAACAAAGACCTTCTTGGCTGCCAGTAAGCTCAAAGTGCTCATTAAGCAAGAAGTTTTCTGGCCAGTGGTTGAAATGACATCATGCTTCCTCCTGGAATCCAACCAGAGATAAAAATCAGGTCATTCAATTTACAACGAGAAAATGCTCCCTTCTCCTGCCAGCATTCAGGGGTTGCTGACTTTTAAAGAGATCAAGGAAGAGAAGAGCCTATTTGAACTCAGGCTTTGAGAATGTCTCCTGAACTACCTGCGCTTAATTCCTGATAATATGCAAAAGTTTTCCACTCTAAATTGCCTGGTGTCAGAGAGCAGAGGGTGCTCTTCACTGATCTTTTCAGAGTTTTCAAATTGAGTGTTGAACCGGACTCCGCAGTGGGCAAGTGGGTTTCATTAGCTGATAATGGGACAATCCTTCAGGGCTCTCTAACAAAGTACAGTGGGAGGCAGAAATTCATTATTTTCATCTTTTTACATCATTGATCACAATTTCACATGGGGAAGAGGAATATATTGTGATCTTAAAGAAATCCAATCAGATTCCTTTAAGATTAATCCAAAAAAAGCAAAATTTTCAGAGGATGCTGATAGATGTCCTGTGATATTTCTTTAGTTTTTAGACCATTATGAAGATCTTATTGGCTTTATTCAACTTATGAATCAAATTGCACCCAATCTAGCAGATAGAAATTCAAAATGGTATATGCATCCCCATGTGTATTTTGGCATTACTTGCAACAGCAAAGATACGAAAGCAGCCCAAGTTTCCACTGATAGTTGAATGGATAAGGAAGATGTGGTATCCATATATAACATAATATTACTTAGCCATAAAAAAGAAGTTTGTTTGGGCAAAAACTGATTTGAATTGGGCAGCACCAAACCAGAAGTGGTTAGGAGTACTCCACAGATGGGAGCTTGGGGAAAGACTTTTATAGAGAAGAGGCAGAAGCCAAGAGAAGGAATTATTTGATTGGCTATAACTTAAGCAGTTGCATTATTTGGGAAAGCCTAGTTGGCTCTTTGTGATTGGTTGTCTTTAGTTTTGTATTCTTAGGCTTGAAGCATTGCAGGCTTAGGTTTTGGTTTGTTTACATGGGCCAATAAAGTGTTAGAACCTTGTCTAGGGGCACCTGGGTGGCTCGGTCGGTTAAGCGTCTGCCTTTGGCTCAGGTCATGATCCCAGGGTCCTGGCATGGAACCCCGCGTCAGGCTCCCTGCTGGAGGGGGTCTGCTTCTCCCTCTCCCTCTGCCCCTCATCCCTGTTTGTGTTCTCTCTAATAAATAAATAAAATCCAAAAAAAAAAAAAGAAGAAGAAGAAGAAGACCCTCAGTCTAATGGCCTCCTTGTTTAACTAGAGTTAATCATTAACTCTACTACCATTGCAAGTGATGTTGGAGTTTAATTCCATAAGGAAACTGCAAGAAGCATTATAAAATACACATGTCAGAATTATACCACCCAAGGAGGGTCAAGCTTGGGTGTTTACACACCACTTCCTATCAGTCGTTTACTAAGGACTATTCCTGTGTAGTATTAATTCTCCAGGACGTCCGGCCTGCTAAATGGCAGTTTGCCTCAGTTCTGGAGAAAGTTCTCAGGCATGAAGAGACAGATACAGGCAGTTGGAAATCTCGGAGTTCACTGCCATGGTAGAATCCAAGGTCTTGGGCAGGGCACACAAGGACTTTTTCTTATTTTTTTTTAAAGCATTTCCACTTATCAAAAGAAATAATTTCATCCTCAAGGTAATAGAAAACAAGATAAATGCACCAACTTCCTCATAAAACAAAGGAGCTTTTATTCTATGGCAAAATATCCAGATTTGAATCTCTTCATCAAAGGAATTTTCCTCGAGATTAGTCAGATTCAAAGTATTCAGAGCACAATACAGTTGATTTTCTAAAAGAAACATCTATTCCCAAACCACTGAGGATTTTCATGTAGTGCATTTGCCATCAGAAGTAAATTCAACTACATAAGATGGTAGATGATCTTTTTGTACCATGAATGGAAATTTTCGATCAAATATTTCATTATCAGCTTTTACAGAGTATATTTAGAATTTCCCATAATTAAAAAAAAAGACCTTTAGAAAGTATTGTCCCAAATTACTTTTTAAAATTATTAATATAGTGTGGCTTTTTAAAAAATCTAATAAATATCATTCGTCTTAAAAAAGGGCGTCTGGATACTACTTCTACTTTTATAAAAAGAAACCTCCTATCTTCTGATTGGTAGAAAATGCCCTTCTGAGCCTGTGGGAACCGTACTGTGGTCCAGCTGAGCTGTGCTACTCTGAGGCTTTTGGAAAATCCACAATGAAGCCAACTGGCAACGTAACCTGTCCCATGGACCCAGAGAGTTAGCAAAACAAAACAACAACAACAAAAAAAACCACTCAAGTGACATGAAAACAATATAATAAATACTTAAATCCTTGCCCAGTATGTTTTTGTTTGTTTCCTTAACACCAGATTGTCTGGTTCAAACACCAGGCCTCCAGCCTATAGCGAGGAAATGAGATTTCTTTACAGTTCTGCCCAAATTACAAGGGCACACATGAACGGCCACCCCACCCCCACAGACGCACAGACATAGACACATAGACACACAGAAGCAGGAAGTCAGCCCTTCCCCTGAAGTCCCTCCCCTCTCTCCCAGGTATTCCTAAAAGGGGGTCCCACGTGGTCCATGAAACACTCTATCAGCTATATCACCACAGCAGCCACCACAAGCGTTTCCTGCTTGAATCCCACACTATTTCCTGTGAACAGCTGTCCTCTGACCTCCACTCTCTTCCCAAGTCTCACAGAGACTTGCTGGAAAATACTTATTTCTATTTCTTTCAACCAAAGAGACCACTTGGGAAGGAGATCTCAACCGTCCATCCAGCTTTCTTCCTCCTTCACTTCCCCCTCTCCCTTCTTCCCCTCCTCATCCTCTTCTTCTCTTCTTATCCAATTGCCTGTTCACTGCTCTGTACCCTTCATCAAAGTTGTAGCCTCCTTAAAGGCTCATTGTTACCCTATTCCAGACAGAGCGTTTGATATGTCGTGGGTATTCAAAACCTGGTTTTTGAATCATGGTAATAGCTGTACTTACTGTATACTGTATACCCTAAGAGATGATTACTGTTTTATGCCCATTTTAGAGATCAGAAGATTAAGGTGCAGAAAAGTTACGTTACTAGCCCAAGATCACACAGGTAGTAACAGTCAACCCAGAAGTCAAGTCTGTACAATCTGGCTCCAGGGACCATGCTGTCCATCATTGGGTCCAAGGCCTTACCATGGTTACCAGAAATAAGGCAGGAAGGAGATGGAACACAGCCCCTGTTCTTCAGTAGCTTACAGAATTATTTTCAGTCTTCCCTGTGGTTTTTCATGTTTTAGGTGATACCCATTTGGTACTTTATCTTATACAGTCACATCTGATATCTCTTATATTCCTCTCCTATATTGTTCTATTTATCCTATAAATGTCTCATCTCCCCGATCATATTGGAAGCCCTTTGAGGGCAGGGACTGAGACTTATACTTCTTATCAGTATCCTTCCTTTGATCAAGATACTTTTATTTGCAAATAAGAAAAAAACCAACTAAAACTGGCTTACACCATCAAGGGATTTTGTTGATTCATAGCACTGAAGACCCACAGGTAGGTCTGACTTCAAGTAAGTCTTGATTCAAGACAACAATGTCACCAAGGTCCCTGTGTCTTTCCTTTCCTCATGTCAGCCTTTTTCTTAAAGATGAATTTTACAGTGGTCCCAAATATCTGCCAGTAGCAACTAGGACTTCTTGCTTCCTTAGTTAGTTGTAGCAGAGAAGAGAAAAGTATTTGTTTTAAACGCCCTAGAAAATTCTTGTCATTTAATGTACAGGGACATGCCCAGTAAAGACTGAATTAATCATAGGGGTGTGTGTGTGTGTGTGTGTGTGTGTGTGTGTGTGTGTGTGTGTGTGAGAGAGAGAGAGAGAGAGAGAGAGAGAGAGAGAGAGAGAGATGAGCTAACTAGTGTAGCCCAGGTCTCCCACTGGCTCGCAAAGAATGCACTCCCAGAATCATACAGGGTGTCCAAACCACACGGGGGGGGGGGGGGGGCTGTTGAGAAGAGAAAGGAAGGGCACGGAGCCATGGCACCTCTCTCCTTTGCTCTTTACTTGAAAGGGACTTTGAAAGTCGATCAATACGACCTCTCCTGTGATTGCTTCTACTTCCTTTTCTTTGACAAGTCGGCATTTAGAATGCGGATATCTGATTCTAGGTGATGGTGGCAGATCTACCCCCTGGTCCAAGTTCACTTGGAACAAACCTAATCTCTTTTCTTCAAAACAACACTTTCCATATTTGAAGACCACTGTTCTGCTTTCCTTCAGCTGTTCCACGTGGCAGAGTTTTATGTTCCTTCCACACCTGCTCGCTCTGCTCCTTAAGAAGCCCTTGTGCTGGGAACACTGGAGCCTCCATCGGAAAGAGCTTCGTCTGCCCTCCCCGCCCCCAGCTCTGGGCCCTGCTCCTGCTGGACGCAGGGAAAGTTCTTTCTCACTGCTGTGGCCCATGAGGTTCTCCCCGGGGTTGTTGCTATACCGACTAAAACATGTCAGGGCTGGCAAGTGTCAAGCTTTCAGAAGCCTATCTGTGGCTATTTTCCCTCTAACTCATTTTTTTGCTCTCTGGAGGAAAGGGAAAATGTGACCACAATTCTGTCTTTAGTTGGTGTCTGGAATGAACAGAAATGCCTAGCTGTTAGAGAGAGGCTCCGAGGAAAGAAACCCATTTGTGGCTTTAGGAGCCACCTGCAGAGGACATGAGGGTAAACACACACTCCTTAGGTTCATAAGCCAAGCCAGGTCCTCAGTTTTTCTCAAAACTGCTTCCCTCGCACGAGCTTTCCCCTGGTTGCCGTCAGAGAGACAGGGGGCAAGTGAACATACAGATGTGAGCGAAGAGTAGTGCAGGGAAAGCAACAGGTCGCCTGGAGGGGGTGGACAGCTGTGTTTTGTGCCCGGGGCCACAGATTCTGCTGCTGGATGCTGAAATTCTTCTGGATTCCAAAGTGGGCAAGAAGGGAGAATGGGGCCTTTATGAGATGAAAGGAGATAGCCGAGGAGGTTTGTTTTATTTGAAGCATCCTCATTCCTTCCTTGCTTTTTAAAAACTGACATATAACTGTTGAAGACAAGAGCCAGGTTGTAGCTTCAAAACTGGGTGACAGCAGGCAGAATTCCTCCCATTTTTACAGCCTGGAAAGCAGTGGAATATATAGCCTTGCTACTTGGTCCAAACCTAATCTGCTTACACTGGCTTTTCGAAGGGGACACCAGAGAATAGTGTACCAGTCAGCCCGCCGCGTAGGACTCAGAGGACTCATAACCCAAATTGTTCCATCTTGAAGCAAATGATGACAGGCTCTGGATGGAGTCCTGCTGTCTGGGAAGGACTAGTGCCCAAACTTAGGCCCCTCTCTCACTGAAGAGTAGAAAACTGGATGGATTTCTGGATTTAGGGTTGATTCCTTCTCATCAGCTCCACCTTACTTTGTTAAGATCCCCCTCCTCCTTCACTCACCGTTCTAGAAACTCCTTTTTCTCTCTGCCTTTGATTCTATTTAGCATCTTGGCATTTGAACCATCTTTTCTAATGACTTCTCTTTACAAAACCTATAAACTCACTGACAGGAAGGGGCTAATAGTTATTGAGCACAGACCAGGCACAGGGCTTGGTACTGTTACCTCCATTGTCTGTCTTTAACAACACCTCTGTGAGATATGTCCTGTAATCCTGATTTCACAGAAGAGGAAATTTTAAGTTGTTCACAGGATTTTTACCCAGTCCTCAGGGCCTTTCTCTCCACTCTACCAGCAGAATGATCTCATATTCTTAATATTCTCTTCAGCATGTCTTAGGTATGGAGTAATACTCACGCATTGTTTATTAACTACACATTTACCATGCCCATTTGAAAATTCTGAGTTGTGGTTAAGAGTCTTTATACATGGAAGAGGGTAAGAAATAATCTTTGTAACATCTAAGCATGTCTTAGAACTCATTTCACGTTATTTACTTGCCTATGTAAGTTTTTGTTTGTACCCATGAGTTCTACCAACTTAGTCTATTTCCGATACCGTAGAGGAAGATAACAAACCTGGACGACTTCCATCCCTGATCCCCGCATTTTCTTATGCCTTTATTCTAGTTGTTCCTGGGAGTGATAGAAATGGCTCTCAACTATCCTACGCTAAAGATGAAGGAAGGACAGTAACTTCACCACGATGCCAACAAACTACAACAGACTCTGTGTGTGTGTGTGTGTGTGTGTGTGTGTGTGTGTGCATGCTTATGTAGCTACAATTCAGAAAGCAGTTACTATCGGCCATGCAGGGGTCTTCACCTTGCCCTTTACCTGTGAGGTAGGTCCTATTGCCCGATGTAACCGTCGTAGAACCTGATGCTCAGAAGATTTTCATTTATTTAAGGTCCCATAGCTAGGAAGAGGCCATGCTGACTCAGACCCAGGCCTGCCTGGCTTCAAAGGCATGTCTTAACTGCTGTTTATATGGCTACCTCATTTCCCACAAGTAGTGGTCATCCATCCCTTCAGATGAAAGACATTGAGAAGAGTCAAAGATAAAGCAAAATATAACAAATAGAAGAGGTTGACAGATAGCATATTTAAAACTAAGAGCGTAGGAAAACATTTCCCCTGTGTAAAAATATAAAATTACTTTCTGAATATTAAGCCTTATACAAATAGTTTTGTGAAACCAGTGACTGATAGAAAACACATTAACATGGAGAACAGGCAGCAGGTTGATAATCTGCATTTTAAAGAGGCACTTTTTTTGACAGATCAGACTGTTTTATAAATTTTTAAGAAATGTTAATAGGTGTCTGACACGAACGATTAAAGGGGAACTATTTAGGATTGCAAAATGAATTAAAGCTTTAAAATGTCTCTACACAATTATGAGTAGAAGCAAAACTGCTAAAATTGGAATAATGAATTGGGAAATTGCCACTTCAAAAAAGAAAAAGAAAGATCTGACAGCTCTCCCTCTGCAAATAAAACACTCTTAAGTGGGATGAGCCTGGAAGGTGTGGAGTTTTAACTTTAACACAAGGCATTGATAGAAAATGGAGCCCCAGCCTTCTAACAGGCACCATGGTTTGTGCAAAGGATCAGGGACAGCATCTTGACCTGCTACCATGGCCTCCTCTTTCCCCTTCTCTTTCTCTTCTCCTGGCTCCTCAGCCTTTCTCTTCCCTCTAGAAGTACACTTTCTGTTGAGAGCATTCACTGCTTTTCACAGGCACGATGACGCCATCATATACATAATACTGTTTTCCAAAATTGCCACCTCATAAATGAAGTGCTTTTGGAATCATAGTTCTCCACGGAAAAGTACTCGTGCTGGTACTTTATAACAACTTCATTCTTCAGAGAACATGAAGTGAGCTTGGGAAAATGGTTTTAACACTCGGTGTCTCTTCTCTTCATTTTCTTCATCTGTAGCTAATTGTACAAGGTAGAAACATCGCTGACACCAGGAATTTCATTCTGGAATCTAGAACAGGATAAAAAAAAAAAAAAAACCCAACCCCCAACACTCCGTGTTTCTTAGGAAAACATCTTAGAATCGTTCACTCTCTCCTTTGGAAGGAATACTGGAGTTCATCCACAACTCTGAACTCCTGAGGAGGAGCAAAAATGGCAGCTATTCACTAAATGTCACTATTTTTCTTTCCCTGAGTGGTTATTTTTCATGGAGATGAATTTAATAAAATAATTGATAGAAAAAGAAACTGAGGTACTCACAGGACCCATAGTCTTAAGGAGCCTTTGGGAACTGAAGAGTTTTGGATTTCGTTCTAGTAAAAGCAGCGTGGCAGTGACGGGGAGAGTGAAAACTCTCCCAACTGATGACTTCTTGTTGTCCTTTCCCAGACACGTCTCTGAAGATAGACCTTGTCTGATTTTGGGCGGAGAGTTTGACAAAGTGTGGCCCGTCTGTAGACTATGAAGTCATTAAACATGAAGATATGGAGCAATCGTTTTCACGTCTTTTTAAAGCAGCTCCGTGCACCCCACTCAAAATCTCACGTAGAACCCTAAATGCTAGCGGAAATTAAAGGGAACAGCTCTGGTGCAATCCAAGTGGGGGACCTGGGACACTGTCCATGCATTCTCTGGGGTGCTGTGAACTAGACACGTCCATATTCCCAAGAGCTCTCTCCGGCGATTTGACAAGCATATGATACATCATAGTGTTAACGGTTATCTATGGAAAGTGAGATGAAAGGTGATTTTATTTATTTCATTTTTTTCTCTATATCTTTTCTTTAAATTTTCACAAAATGTATTTTTATTTAAAAAATAACACTTAATTTTCAAAAACACATGTATAAGGAAACAGAAAAGTATAGAACTCAGGTTTTTGACTCTTCATGGGGGACAAGGAAGTGACAAAATAAAGGTCTCATTTTTTTTTCAGTATTCTTTTTTTTTTTTTAAGATTTTATTTATTTATTTGACAGAGAGAGAGACAGCCAGCGAGAGAGGGAACACAAGCAGGGGGGAGTGGGAGAGGAAGAAGCAGGCTCCCAGCGGAGGAGCCTGATGTGGGGCTCGATCCCACAACGCCGGGATCACGACCCGAGCCGAAGGCAGACGCTTAATGACTGCGCCACTCAGGCGCCCCTAAAGGTCTCGTTTTGATCACTTCTGAGCCACTTGAGAACGAGGAATGCTCGAGAGAGACGCTGGGTCTTCCCGTGTTCAAAGGCTCACGCGTTCTCCTCCTGCGCCTGCCGGTGCCAGGGGCAAACAGACGGCGTCACGCGGGCTCTGGCCTGGATGCGGCGCGACGGCCGGTCGCTGTCCTGCTCTTCAGCAGCCACGCGTCAGTCTGCCTTCACGCTGCCGACTCCGGAGCTTTTGTTCCCTAGCCTGACAGGCACCGACGCTGGCCACGCTGGGGACGGGGGTGTGAACCGCCTGCAGCGTTTCCCACCCGAACCTACCCTTTCTTTTGTGAAGACGCCACCTCTGACTGTGCCAAGCCCTTTGTTCAGTCAGCACTATCTCGTCTCGGCGCCGTTCCGGGGCAGTGTCGCCTCGGCCCGATTTCCAGCCGCCCGGCCGGACCACATTTATCGTGTGGTGCGGGTGAGCCCGACAGCAAGCCCCAAGAGTCGGTTGAATGATGGGGTCATCCCACCAGCAAATAACCCAGTGGTTCTGAAAGTACCAGCTCTGGAGTCAAGCAGTCAGACCCAAATCCCCGCTCTGCTGTTTCCCTGAGGCATGACTTCTGCCGGTACCGTGAGCTCTGTAAGATTCAGATTTCTCATTTTGAGATGAGGACAGTAAGTAATACCTGCCTCACAGTGTTGCTTCTCAGGCTTGCGGTAAGGATTAAATGAGCTCATTTCTGTAGAACACTTAGCATGATGTTTGGCATATAAGAAAAATTCGAATGATATTATTATTATATGTTTAATATTTAGATTCTAGGGGTGCCTCACTGGCTCAGTGGGTGGGACGCATGGCTCTTGAACTTGGGATTGTGGGTTCAAGCCCCATGTTGGGTATAGATTGCTGACAAATTCTTAAAAAAAAAAATAGATTCTAGATTCTAGAACAAGGGTGGTGATGACAGTGGGGGTGGAAAGGGCACTGGACTAGTCCAGGAGACCTGGGTTCTAGCTTCTGTGAGGTGAAGACACGGTACTGGAAGAAGATCTCATCACACAAGGTCCCAGCAAGAGAGATGGTGCCCTCAAAGGGTGACTTATAGAGAGTTTAATCAGGGAATTATTTATAGAAGTGTGGGCAAGGTGAACTGTACCAGCAAGAGACAAGAGGCATCCAGGGACTCCCAGCAGCAGGAAGCCGTTACCCGCCCCCCCTGCCGAGCCTGAAAGGGGCAAGGATAGGGCATGATGTTACTAGAATCGGGTGAAAGCTGGAGCCCTGGAAGAGAGGCCAGCCCACAGGAAGTGTGGGATAGAGGAATTTAGGCGCTACCAGAATCCCAGCCCAACAGGACAGAGCCAAGGAACACGTTCCAGACTTCTCTCTCCTCCCAACCTCCAATCTCCTTTCAGTGCCTCATATTCATTAAATCCAACAGGAACCCACAAGGCGTGGAAGCCAATGGGACGCACAGAGCGGGACAGAGAAGGGTAAGAGTGCGTGTACAGGAGCAAACAGAACAAGCAGCCCAGCAGGTTTGTAATTCCACGAGTCTCAGAAGGTCGTCCGCTGCACTGGCAGGTCAACCAGGCCTGGAGGGCCGAGTTCAGTAGATGCAGCGGCCTCGGCAGAGATGCTGTCACCCCCCTCCCAGGAAAAGGGAAAGTCCAATTGCGGGTCTGTAGTCAGGAAATGAGGACCCCGCATCCTTGGATGTGAACTATGACTGACAATAATCTGAGAGGCAGGTCTGACAAGGCAAAACCCAGACTACAAACAAGGCAGATCATCCCACAACGACGTCAGCCTGAAGGAGAGCTGCACAGAGAGTCAGAACCCTGGGAAGAGAAACAAGAAGAGCCCTTCGGCAGCTGGATTGATGACCAAGTTTGAATGGAGGTATGCGCTGGGACTGGGGACTTTCTGAGATGCTGAAATGCAATCTTCAGGGCGCTTCTCAGGCTCCTGTAGTTCAGATATAGATAGCATGGGATTCATTTGCTCCCTCATCGATCCATTCCGTCCACAAGTGTGTATTGATGACCTTGCCTGTGCTAGGCAGAGTGCCAGGTGCTGGGGAGAGACGAGGAGTAAGTAAACCTGTCCCGGAGAGCTCAAGTCTAGTGGGGTCAACAGCCGATCAAAACCCAGTCTGTACGATAAGTGGTCTTGAGGGATCGCAGGAGAGAGTTACCCACCTAGGCTGGGGGTGTGAGGAAGCTTCCCTGGGCGGGGACATCGAGGCTGACCCTAAAGACCGATTTAGCAGAAAGAGCAGGGTGAGAAGAGAGGTGGGAACAGCTAGAGGAAGCATCTATGTATTTAGGGGATCGCTACTAGTTCAGTGTGGACACGTGGGGAGTGACGAAAGATGAAGCTGGAGGGACAGCCAGAGGGCACTGCTAGTCAGGGTGGAGACACTGAAGACAAGGGGCAGCCAAGAGGAGTTGTGGGCAGGGAGTGGTACGATCAGAAAACAATTTCCACAACATCAGTCTGGTTTCGGTGTAAAGAGCAGATCAGAGGAGCGTGGGCCCAGCAAGGGCAGAGAGACCAGCAAAGAGGGTTTCAGCAATCTGAGAGAGACGGTGGTATTCAGGTAGAGCCAGTGGACAGGGGTAGACAGACCCCAACACATTTAGGGGACGGTCTGGCAGGACCCAATGACTATCTGAGGTCATTGGGTAGCGGCTAATGCTGGTGCCTGAGACTGGAGCCACAGATGAGTGAGACACAGCTGGGCATAGGGCAACGCAGGGAAATAACTCTGCTAAGATATGTCTCTCTTTTTGGTGAGTCTGTATGCCTTATAAGACTAACAGTTCGATTACGCTTTATACACGCGTAATAGAGCTGCCGGGGTGGGGAGAAGCATCTCCATCCTGTAAGATTGGAAAGCCATGAATTAAATAAAATGAAACCAGGGCACCTGGCTGACTCAGTCGGTAGAGCATATGACTCTCAGTCTCAGGGTTGTGAGTTCTAGCCCCAGGGTGGGCATGGAGCCTACTTTAAAAATAAATTAATTAATTTTAAAAAATGAAACAATGTTTGTTACCTCAGAACTTCTCAGAGTCCTTAATAGTCTAGGGCCCTTGATGTCCTAAACTAGAAGTCTAGTCTACCATATTTATCAAATCTATTTGATTCCGTCTCCCACATACAACATCTGTCTATAGTTCCCGTAATGGTGTTTCTGGAACATTGTTTTTCAAAGTGTGGCTCACAGACCAGCACTGGTTCCCAAGCTGTTAACAGTCCATAAGTACAGAAATCAAGACAATTTAGAAACTTAACAGCAATTTTTTGACTTGCAATCTAATAATTAAAATATCTGGGCTTATTATCTTATGTCTGCTTTTTAAATCTCATTTTCTAGTTATGTGGTTTTTGTTTTGTTTTGTTAAGTAGGTAGGCTCCATGCCCAGCATGGAATCCAACATGGGACTTGAAATCACAACCCCGAGATTGAGACTTCAGCTGAGACCAAGAGTTGGAGGTTTATCCGACTGAGCCACCCAGGTGCCCCTCTAGTGATGCATTTTTATAGTATTTTACAAAATCATCAGCAAAGAATGAAAAGTTCAAAACCAAACCAAACCACAAAACTGGTCTTCACCACAGACAGCTGAGAAGACCTGGGAAACACTCAAGCTCATGGGGTCAAACCCAGCTGCCCACTCTAATCTCCTGAGGAGCTTTCAAAAACACAGACCCCGGATCCCGTCCCCAGAGATCATGATGTAATTCACCTGGGGAGCGGCCTGGGCACTGGGATTTTAGAAAGATCCCTAGGTGATTCGGATGTGTGTCAAGATAGAGAACCACTGTGCTGAGGGAAAGTGTATGCTCCCTGGTGCTCCCTGGCGTTCCTGGTGTCATCCTCACACACCTGGACAAGGAGCAGTGGTGGGGATGGTGGGTCTCAGCCCTGGCCGCCCCAGGAACCTTTCGAACGGACTTGTGCTTGAACCCCACTTGAACCAATTAAATCAAAATCGTTGGTGGTGGTTCCTGGACCCTGGGATTTTAATAAAAATGATTCAGGCAGCCAGAGTTGAGAACCATTGGGTTGGGAAATCCGGTTGCAAATGAGACAGTTAAAAGTGGGGAGGTCAGTTCATTGTTTTCCCTGGAGCCTGGAGTCAGAAGTAGCCCTCAGGATTTCTAATCCTTTACCTTTCCTGGGTTTACATGGCCAGGCAGCCATGGCTGTAGCAGGGGACACTGGGGTGGGTAGGGGATTGGAGTGGGGTTCACCACAGAGACCAGCAAGAGGCTGAGGGGTCCTGACACCAGAGCACCCTGAGTTCTTGCACTCAGCCCCCCTCCCGCTCTCGCTGGGAGGCAGTGCCACTTCTGTTCCTTTTCCACTGAACCAGAGTGACCCGAGAGGCAGATTTTCTGAGAGAGGGAAGCAAGTAAGGCTCTTTGTGCCCAAAGTTGTAGCCCTTTGTGCTGAGCAACCGTGTCCAGCCCTTGCAACAGCTGTGTTTCCGCCTGTTCCCTCACTTCCTGACATGGCCTCCGAGAGAGTCCAGCTGTTGCTTTCCATCAGTCACTGAAAAGGGCGTCTGTTCTCTGGGAAAGCACAAGTGCATTAGGACTTCGTGGCTGAGAGGAAACACAGAGGGGAGGAGGGAGGTACTATAGTGTTAAGACTGTCCTTGACATTGGCTGGCAAAAGCTGGGGACAAATAATTACAGTTATTTTTTAAAATGCTTGAAGGAGAATGATGGGACAGGCCTGGCATAAAGGAATACGCCCCTTATGTTGGCACAACGCTAGCTACGATAGCAGTTATTTCTCACAACGAAATTCTGGAAGACTCCATTGTCTTGCCTATGCTGCCAACATCAATTCAACCAAATGCTGTAGGACAATGAATTTTGGAATTGTCTTATAATACAACTTTGCATTGAAATGCTTGTTTAAAAAAATCTGTTTGAAATAACAGACTCCAAAACCAAAGAAATGTTTAATAACAATAAAGTCTCAGTAAATGAGATCTCTTTGCCCTGGGGCACTCAGCCTCAGAGAAAACTCTAAAAAGCAAATTTATTTAAGGTGTCAGTAGTTTGGTTTCTAGTTGAAAAAGGTCACAGATGAGTTGGTCTATGTAGACACCGGTAAGTAACTGTTTAGATGGGAGACCCTTGGTTGTGTTATAAACTGTTCAATAGTTAAAATTGTGTTCCTATTGCTTTACATGATTTAATCATTTATTTTAAAATATGTTAAGGGCCTACTGTGTGCTAGGCAATGTGCTAGGCCTTGGGGGATTCAATCCACAGTAAGCAAGGCACCCATGGTCATTGTCTCCGTGGAGTTTAAATTTTAATAGACAAAATAATGTTTAAACAGTTAATTACAATGGTGGTAAAGAGGAGAAGTCCATTAAAAATGTACATGACTGTCTTTTCCTCTTTCCTTTCTCTTCCCTCCCTTAAAAAATAAATCCCTGCGGGCACCTTTCTTTTTTCCTTTCTCCCCCAAAAAGCAATTAAGGAGGAGCAAACAGGGTAGGCAGGCCAAGTGGAGGAGGCAGGCGTGAGCAGGGATGGTGGTCTGCACAAAATGGGGAGCGCACTATAGCGGGGTCAGGAGACAAACTACATACAGGAAGATCGAGCAAATAAACCACATAGATTGAGGGTGACTCTGAGTCTGCATTCTCACAAAGGCATCAGAAATATGCAAAAAAGAAAACCTAAAATGAATCCCGTGGTGGTAAATTAGAATTGTAGTCATCATTACGAACTCTTGGTTTTCACCACACACAGATAGAAATAGAGAAATGTAAATGTGTATTTCCTAGCTCTGCCGCCAGAAAGGTGCTGGAAGCAGTGCTAGCCCGGTAGCAATGAGCACACGTACTGCCCAGGTCTTGGTTTCTGAGCATCTCTCTCCACTAGAAGGAACCAGGGCTCCTTGGAGAAATGGCTGATTCCAGGGTTGGAGCAAGGAAATGACAAGATGAGCCTGGACTATCTTTTAACAGAAAGTAAGGAAGAGCTCAAAGAATGTTAAAAGGACATAAAATGCAACTTCAAAAGGCTCCCACTGGCCAAATCCGGGACAATTCCAGCAACAGAATAAATACCAACAATAATGGGTCCTAATCTATGAAACAAAATAAGGAACCTAAGAGGCCCACACTGATATAAGTAGGTGAATGAATGAATGAATAAATACATGGAGAGAAGAGAAAGCCTCCTCTTACAGTAGAAAGTCAACTAATAAGTGTGGAAAGAATGATAGAATTAGAAAATTGCCATTTGATATCAGTAATAACTATAGTAATAATTAATCAGGCAAGAAACATCAGTGGATGCTTAAACTCAAGGGTGAAAGTGGGATATGTAACAGAAGTTTCCACAGTTTCAAAATATCTCTCCATGAAATACTTATTAATTACCATGGTAGGCAGCATAAAAGCCCCTCAAAGACATTCACATACTATCCCAGAACCTGTGAGCGTGGTGGAAGGTACTTAGCAGATGTGATTAAGTTAATGATCTTGACGTGGGGAGTTTATCCAGGTGGTCCCAGTGGAATCACAAGTGCCCTTATAAATGAAAAGGAGGCGGGAGGCTGCGAGAGAGGCGAGAGAGAAGCGAGGGAGGCGAGGGAGGCGAGGGAGGCGAGGGAGGCGAGGGAGGCGAGAGAGGCGAGGGAGGCGAGAGAAGCGAGAGAAGCGAGAAAAGGAGCAGGGGTTGGAGTCAGAGGAAGATTTGAAGATGGGAGGAAGGCCCGTGAGCCAAGGAATGCTATAGAAGTTGGAGAAAGCCAGGAAACAGATCTTCTCCTCAAGCCTCCATTGGTAACACAGCCCTGCTGACACTCAGATTTTAGATCCGGGACACCCATCAGATGTGTGACCTCCAGAACGGTAAGCTAACAGATTTGTGGTAATTTGTTACAGAAGCAATAGGAAACTAATGCAATTATAAAAAAGAGTAACTTCACAGTAGAGAAATCTGACAGATACTTAATGAAAATGATCAAAACTAACACCATCAGAAACCGATGAATAGACAGTGTGTACCAGCAGATAGGATACATTGAAAAGACATAGCATGTGTCATATCTTAGTCGCAAATGCATAAACTGGGTTTTATCCTTAGACGATATCAGAGAAACGCCAAATTGAAGGACAGTCTACAAAAATGACTGGCATGTAATTTATTAAAAAATGCCAAGGTTATGGAAGTCATAATAGACCTTCAGGGAAAAAATGAAGAACATTCCAGATCGAATGATACTGGAAAAACATGACAAATGGAGCAACATGTGATTCTGGTTAACTCCTTTGCTAAAAAGGAGCTACTGAAACAATTGGGAAAACTTGAGTGGGGCCTCTAGGAGAAGGATATAGGGGACTTCTTTTACTACTCTGATAACCTTTCCAGTGGAATTGTTGACCAAAAAAAAAAAAATTCATAGATGATTGTGTTGGTAATCGGAGTCTTGTGCAAGTCATTAGTGTGGATGAAAGAATGTCAGGGAGGTTGGTGGGGGATGGGGGGAGGGGGAGGGGTGACTTTAGTAACTGGCCCCAGACACGCCGGCACAGCTGTAGGATGGGAGGAAGATTTGTTGAGGGATAATGGTTTGAGAGGCCTCCTGCCTTCGCCTGTGAGGTGAAATGAAAATTCACCTCTGCGTTCCTGAAAGGGAATCAGCCGCCAGCCATGTTTGCCTGAGCTCTTTAGCTGGAGCTGAGGCCCGCTCGGTCTGGGGTCGCCCCGGGCTGGTCCGTCGGCTCACACTGCCTCTGGGGCGGCCCCTGAAGACGCCTCAGGAGGCAGCGCTGAGAAACAGCTGAAGCTTCCTTCGGAAACTCGGGGAACATCAACGTGTCATTCTAACTTAATTTGACCAGCAGATGGCAGCAGGCAATTCAGGGAAAAAAGACAGCCCTCTGGAACCCGGAGGTCCGCCGCTGCTGCTTCGAAGTCAGCCAGGAGAGGGCAAAGGCCTGGCTGGCTCGTTGAGCTGTTGGCGGTCTTTGAATTAAAGGGCTCCTGCCAGACAAAACCTCAGGCAGTCCAACCTCACTCTCTGGAAATAATGGGGGAAGGAGGAGGAGGACCAGAGAAAGTCTTCATTGTGTTTTAAAGAAAGAAGCTTTTATTTTTTCCTCATAATGCAAAAGAGAAAAAAAGAGAAGCCCTCATTGAACAGACCCTGAATTAGATGCCTCGAGGGTCCCAAACCTTAAAAAGAAAAGAAAGAGCTGGACTCACAAGTCTTGGGGCCTAAAGCAGCATCATGTATTTAGACAATAAAAATAGGGCTGCAATTCATTTGGGCTGTGAAATAGGGAAGGGGGAGGGTTGAGCATTAGGTGAACGAATATACAGAGAGTGTTTAGAACAGTGATAGATACATGGTAATAGAAATTAGCCGCAATAGAAATTAGCCGCAAATATTATTTACTGAGCACTTACTATGGGCCAGGCATTGAGCTAAGCGTCTTACATGTATTGTACCCTTCATTCCCTGTAATAGTCTTGTATATTATCTCAGGGGGGGTTTTGTTTTGTTTTGTTTTGTTAATTCAGGCTTAGAAAACTTAAGTCATTTGCTGGGGCGCCTGGGTGGCTTAGTTGGTTGAGCGTCAGACTCTTGATTTCGGCTCAGGTCATGATCTCAGGGGTCATGGGATAGAGCCCTGTGCAGGGAGTAGGCTTGAAGATTCTCTCCCTCTGCCCCTCCCCTCACTTGTGCACACACGTGTTCTCTCTCATAAATAGTTTTTTTAAAAAAAAAAGCAAACTTAAGTAATTTTTTTTTAATAATTTTTTTATGTTAGTCACCATACAGTACACTCCCAGTTTTTGATGTAAAGTTCCATGATTCACTAAGTAATTTTCTTAAATTCATTCAAGCATTTACTAACTGCCTCCTAGGGCCATTGTAGGTTCAGCGGGGATGAGGACAGGCATGGTCCCTGCCATCCTGAAACTTACTGCATAGCTGGGGTCATGTAGCTGCTTTAGGTGCAGAGTCAGGATTTGAATCCGCTTCTGTCTGATTCAAAAGCCTTGCTTCTATGACCTTCCATAATAAAGAGCTAACATTTACTGAATGCCTGTTCTGTGTCAGGAACTTGCCATGTTAGTGTTCTCATACTGACACAACAAGGTGGGAATTATGGGCATCAACATTTCACGAATGAGGAAATATTACGTGACTCGCCCAAGGGCCGTACTGTTAAGGAGTAGTCAAGTGCCTTATGTATTTGAAGCCCATGTTTTTTTCCATGACAACGTACTCTAGGTGTTTCCTAGGATCAGAAGACATCTGTACCAGCATCACCTCATTCTGTCCAAAGGTTACATTAGTTACAATACTAATAGATTATGAAACCAGAGTGGCATCTTTGTGGTTGAGAATAATTTGAGGTCTTCAGATTTAGCACTTTGTGCATGTTGGTGAGACAGCCTTGGTATTAGCATCATGGATTCAGAATGAAAGATCCAAGATGGAGGCTTTGCTCTCTTTCATGAGCTGCATAACTTTAAACAAGTCATTTAACCTTCCTGGCACTCCATTTCCTTGTTCATGAATTGTGAATAATATGTATTGCATTGGGTAACTAAAGATGCAATGAGATAATTTGTGTGAAAGTGCTTCGTACACCCTGAAGGAAAACCTAAGAGTTATGTCAATCCTTGTAAAAATTCTTGCTATTGAATCTAGTCCAAAACCTGGTATTCAAGGTCTTTTGTACTCTGGTTTCAAACTCTCTTTCCAGTCTTATCACTCTCTTTTCTTCTACACATAGACCTAAAAATCCCAATTAAAACTGGCTTAGGAAATAAAGGGATTGTATTGATAAATATAATTGGTTGGTTAATGGAATACGCAAGGATTACTTCGGCTTCAGCAGTACCAGAGACCAGTTTCACTTGCTCGCTCACGCTCTCAAAGATGTCGTTCCTCTGTGCTGGCTTCATTCTTAGATAGTCCCCTCATTGTCACAAGCTGGGGGCAGTAGCTCCTGCCTCTACGTCCTCTTAACTTCAAACCCAGTGGAAAGAGGACTCTCAAAGTTGAACTCTCACTAGATCTCTGCCACATTCAAATAGAAGTCCAGCATCTGACTCTCATTGGTTCAGTGACAGGTATGTAAGCCAATTTAGACCAATCACTTTGGCCCATGAGCTAGACGTGCTGATTAACTGAGACCAAGCGAGGCCCACCCTTGAAACTGAAGGTTATCTGTCTCACACCCTGTCTCCCATCTAATCAGATAACACTAGGGAGGGTTATTCTTGAAGTACAGTATGTAGTATCATTCCATACTAGAAGAAGAACCACAACTCGATGAATAGTTGTGGCTGTTGAGTGGTAAAAATAATAGATGTCTCCCACATGGGCATTATAGTCGAATAGAGCTATTTATAGTGTCTGAAGCACATTCTGTAACCTCCTGCTAGTGAGTTTATGGTCCTGCTCTTCTCTTGATCTGGAACACTTCTCTCCCTCTTTCAAGCTCTATCAACCAATCCTCCCCGGCCCTACGATTCAAATATTATCTCCTTACTGTCCTTCTTTCTCTGAGCATAATGCTTCTCACAGTTCTCCTGTTTCATTATTTTTACATTATTTTAAATTCCTTATGTATTTTCGTCTTAATCTGACAAACCCTAAAATTTTATACTGAATTCCTCATTTAATGAAAAAGGCTCTGATAATCTGCAGAGGAAGGAATTACCATATTTAGAAATTCCAATCAGTTGTGAAGATGAATATGTTAATTAAAATCTAAGTCAGTAGATTCCAAATGAATGAGAATTCATTTTAGAAACCTATTATATTTTAACAGTAAAATTTAATTTCAGAGTAACTAAAGTTAACCAGACACATTTTCATTGCAATCCTTCTTGAAAGATTGATTCTGAGCCGTCTTTGATGCTGCAGGTTATCTCTGCAAGTCTGAAAGTGAATCATGAATACGATGGGTGAATTTACTTGTCTTTTCCTCATGGGGTCTGTAAAATCCTTGACGTTTGTGCTGAGCCTACCTCCAGAGCCGATCCAAATGCCTGGAGTACAGCTACTCCGCAGTGTCTGTTCAAGGAAGGAGTAAAGAAATGAAATAAAAGCAATAACAATTGGGAAAAGTATGTGGTTACTCTTCTCGGTATTTGGAAAGAAATCCCCCAGATGTCAGTTTATTTTTCTATCTTTTGCCTGGTTTTGTTTTTTAAAAAAAATTTTGATAAAGGGTTTTGAGTCAAAGGCTGAAAGAATGGTAGAGCTAAAGAAACTATCCACTGTCAAGTGTACCTGGCATTTAGCAGACATGTAAGTGGTGTGGGAATGGACGTGGGGTAGGTGAACCTAAGTTTACTATGCATAGAATCATAGATTAGATTATACAGTCAAGGTTCTGATGGCCCATTCAAAATGGACAAGGGAGGAATATTTATAGAAGGGACCGTTTACAAACGTATGGACATAGACACCTCTTCATTGCGATAAGTTTCCCAAGGATGGTGATGTACCCCAGGACTAGCAACAGCAGTGAGCCGTCACCATCTCTAGACCAGATGGGGCCATAGAATGACACGCTCACTCAAACCGGAAGAGGACCAGCCGACAGGAGCTGTAGTCTTTGAACTTAGCCACTGAGAATTAATACCCCAACTTCTATTTCCTACCATTCTTTGTATTTCTGGTACTCTCTTTTATTGGCCAAACCCAGTAGGAAGCCAGAGGACAGGAAACTGTTGATGTAGTCTGTACAGGTGAGCCTCCCAGGACATAGCAGGGTGGAGAAAAACAAAGAGGGGTTTTGCAAGAATAAGCAGAGAATCATTGGCAGAGATCTTGGAGATCTACTGGTCTCATGGTTTGTTTTTTTGTTTGTGTTTTCAGTAGAAACCGTTATTCTTTGTATATTAAACTTAAGAACAAGCCTGATAGGAAGCAATGGAAATGACGTTATGGAAGGAGTATGGTGGGAGCAATTGTTGGCCTTCCCCTCACCCGCCATGGCAGACTTGGAGGCACCGCCGCACAAGCCCTTCTGCTCTGTAGACCATCGTTCTGTGTAGTTTGGGTAGTTGAAGCTGTTCATGGCAGATGAGAAAACGGAGGTTCCGAAACCTCAGTAAGTAACTTGTTAAGTCTCCGAGTGACTTAGTGGCAGAGCTGTTCACTAGAACGCAGGCCTCCTGGTCCCCAGTGCCGTACTCAAGTATTACTCGGGCACTGAGGGTGTGGTAGGGGTTTGGCAGAAATGTGCGGCTCTCCCAGGCTGGGGAGGGAAGTCAGCACCACTCAAGTTCAGAGTCTGATAGATCTAGGTTCCAATTCTGCTACTGGGAATTTTAGGACACGTTGTGATTAAGCCTCTCCTCCTTAGTTGCTTCATTAGTAAAATGGAAATAAAAAGACCTAATTTTTAAAAGCTCTTGGGAAGATAAATAAGATAACGTTTATTAAGTGCTCGGAATAGTGTCTGGCTCTGGAACCTCATCAGTAACAACTGGTTGTTATTACCACTAATTCCTTAAGTGTCTATGAAATCACATAAAGGTCTCGTTGACAGGCCCTGAGAAATGTCCAGGATCAGAATGTGCCCGACCATGAATTGGAGGGAGAAGTTTTATAACAGGCATTTGTAGGTTTTGCCTTCCTAGCATCCTGCCCCTTGGAGAGCCTCTCCCTTGTTTTCAGTCCCTGTGGCTTGGACCTAGCTGACCCAACCTCGGCAGCAGGGCTGATGGTGTGACTTAGGCCTAAGCCAATCGGTGTAACTCCATCCTCTCAGCCAAGGGCATCAATCCAAGGGTGGGAAGCTCCCCAGGCTGCCAGCTGAGAGTAAATCCTAGGATTTTTGCAAAAGTTACTGGAGTTGTTGGGGACACATATGAAGCTCAAAAGTGAAACCATTCCAGACAACTGTCATAGCCAAGAGATAGAGAATCCTAATGACATGATTTGAGCCCCAAGGCCAGAGGCTGGCAAACTTTTCCTAGAAAGGGCTCCATAATAAATATTTTAGGTTTTGCAGGCTATCACGTCCTCAGTGCTGCTGTGGTAGCTTGAAAGCAGCCATAGAAAATATGTCTGAGAACAAGCATGGCTGTATGTCAGCAAAACTTATTTACAAAAGCAGACAATGGGCTGTAGTTTCCCAACTCCTGCCCTACAGCCAAGCTTAAAGTCAGACAACACTGGGGCTTCTCAGTTAGGTTTGCCACTGAATTCCCTTTTTGGCTTAGGCCAGTTTGAGTCAGATTTCTAGCAATCCAATGGAAAGAATCCTGATAAAAGCTTCCATTTGATCAAATATGACCTTAAGTAATCTTGTACGTCACAGATTGATTGCCTAATGATAGAGAAATTGGTCATTTCTGTCATTGAGTGGAAACTTCTGGGGGGAAAAATTCCCTAAGTCCATTCTGCAGTTGCTAGTGGTTTAAGGTCATGTGTCGGCTGCCTCCAAAGTTGGATTTTTAACTGGTGTTTGTCTCCTTGTCACGAAAGAGGAACAAGTACCCCTGTGGCTTTGCCTTAGAGCAAGCGTCCACAAGAGACCAAAATACTCCTCTGAAAGATCCCAGAGGGTGGCCCCCACAAATGCTAATACCCCCATTGAAGGGCTCTTAATCAGTTGCGTGAAAACCGAGCGAGGGGGTGTTGCTAGGCGGGGAAGAATTGGATCTTTAGAAAAGACCTGAATATTCCTGTCAAGGAAATTTCTCACACTTCCTAGGAAAGGACTCTCGTATAAGGAGGATCTTATGTTCTTTGGACCAGGACTGCCTGTTCTGTTCTTTCTGACCATTTCTTGCCGTTACGCAGACTTTGCTGGAATGAAGCTGACTTCCTTGACAGCTGAACTGCCGTCTTTTTCCTCTAACATGAGTGCAGCTCCTCCTGGCAAGTTGCAGGTATTATGACCATCCACTTAGCAAGTTCCAGTGTTCTCTGAGCAACCTGATGTGTGAGGAGCAGCAAAAAACTTAACAACAGGCCCCATCTTTACCTGCAAATTGAAGGGACATCCCCAGGGTGGGATTCATTCAAACACGGAGTTGTCCAGAGCAGACGGGGAACCCGTCCCCCTACAGAGACTGGGACGAGCTTAGGTCAGCCGGCTGCTATCACAAAGTACCGTAGACTGGGGGGCTTCATAAATAACAGACATATGGTTCTCACGGTTCTGGAGCCTGGGAAGGTCAAGATCAAGGTAGCAGCAGATTCGGGGTCTGGTGAGGGCTTGCCTCTTCATTCAGAGATCACCATCTTCTTGCTGTGTCCTCACAGAGTTGAAGGGGTAAGAGGGTGCTCGGGGCCCTTTTATAGGGGCGCTAATTTCACTCATGAGGGTTCCACTTCTATGACCTAACCGTCCCCCAGAGGCTTCACATCCTAATACCATTACATTGAGGGCTAGGATTTCAACATAGGAATATTTTTGGAGAGGAGAGGAGGACACAGACCTCCCATCTATGACAGAGAAGAATGTGGGCTTGAGAATTCAGAGATGAAGAGTGAAGACATTCCAGATAGAATTACCAGGACAAAGACCTGGAGCTACGAATGAACATTCCATTTGCTTTGACAGGTGTTTCAGAAGCCCCTCCTCTGTGCCTGATGCTGGACGCAGCCCTGTGAATGCAGCGCTAGTAAGAGGAACAGGTGCTGCTTAGACTCTAGCAGGGTGTGCAGGCAACACCAGCGTCAGGGAGAGAATTCGTATCCGTTGTTGGAGGCAAAGCTGGAGAGCAAGGGCAAGCAGGGGAGCCGGACAAGGATGGTCATGGAAGAACTGCTTCAAGAAAGGGTTGATGAAAAGGCATGGTATTTTAGTCTCTGGTGTGCAGAAGGGATTAATAGAGGACACAGGGCTGGTGGCCAGGCTAGCATGGGAGTGTGGGGGAAGCCTGAACTTTGCCCTTACGCTTCTTCCTCTTTTCTTGTCTCCTACCTTTTAACTTGGGTCTTTTATTTCAAATTAAGGTTCACTGGGACGCCTGGGTAGCTCTGGTGGTTAAGCGTCTGCTTCAGCTCAGGTCATGATCCCAGGGTCCTGGGATCGAGTCCCGCATCAGGCTCCCTGTTCAGCAGGAAGCCTGCTTCTCAGCTCTCCAGCTCTCCCTGCTTGTGTTCCCTCTCTTGCTATCTCTCTTTGGCAAATAGATAAATCTTTAAAAAAAACAAAACTAAGGCTCACTTGTTTGGAACCTTGAAAACTGAGGACCAGTGGTTCTTGGGCCAAACTGCACTGGCCCTGCCGAGCTGGTGACGACATCTCATGGAAAAGCTGCATATCTTTTTATTCTCTGGTCTCTAGAGTAATTCCTCTGGTGTGCATGCAGCAGTGGCAGCAAACATGAACAATATGTGAGGCTGCATCATTTCCAGAACTCTCTCAAAATATTCTGTTTTTTCAAATGTCTCGTTTGTATCAGAGAAAGCACCTTCAGAGGTAGGATTTTCATTCAGATTCTTCTTTGAAATAAATTTTCTCCTAGAACATCGAACTTCAGGGAGCAAAGATGTTAAACACGTATTTGTAACGCCAAGCCCAGAGGAATAGAATCTTCCAACACTGCACAGGCAGAGCATAAAAATGTCCTATTTCTGGGGGCACCTGGCTGGCTCAGTCGTTAAGCGTCCACTTTCGGCTCAGGGCGTGATCCCGGCATTCTGGGATCGAGTCCCACATCGGGCTCCTCCGCTAGGAGCCTGCTCCTTCCTCTCCCACTCCCCCTGCTTGTGTTCCCTCTCTCGCTGGCTGTCTCTGTCAAATAAATAAATAAAATCTTAAAAAAAAAAGTCCTATTTCTGGTAGAGAAGGTGAATTTTTCCCTTGTTATGAACTATGATGTTCCCTCCCGAGTTCCGCCCAAGTGACACACATATGGTGTAAGTGAACTCTGGGTGGGTGACACAGATGGCAGGACCTCAGGATACACGGAGGTGACACTTCCATGTTACAGAAATAGAAAGGGCCCTTTGGAAAACTTTTAAGATCTAAATGATGTCACTGCCACTTAGTAAAATGTTCTCGTGACATCAAACAAATACAAGTGAGTCTTTAGGGAAGTGGATTTTATAGACTAAAAGTAAATCCATTTGGGCAACTTACCCAAAGCCCCGAAACTCAAAGTCAGGAATGATTGTTGTTTAATTTTGCAGGGGTTACATGGTCTACAAAACACCCTATAAATGGGTCCTATGCTCAAAATCCTGGACAGGAACACTGGGGTCCTGAGGACAGCCCCTGCTAGAACAGCTGTATGATCTAATGCACTCCATGAAAGGGCTTTTGGCCAAGATGGTGTTTAAGGAATTTTCAGTTGTGGGTGCCCTTCTATGAAGTGTGCATTTTGTCTTTGCCAGAATTCTCATCACTCCCTATTCGTTATATCTGACCTGCGTGTTGCCTGCCTGGCCCGGCCCCTGCTGACATTTGAATTTCTGACACCTGCCAGAGGGTGGGCAAAGGAAGGTTACCTGTGGGGTAGGCAGAGGAGAATAACCAAGGAAGGATAGAGGAGAACTTGGAAAAGTGTGGTGAAAGCAAAAGGTGTTCCAAGACAGAAGTGAAACTGGCATAGAAAGATCGAGTAGGATGAGAACAGAGATTAGCAGTTAGGAATTACTGTTAAAGGTGGGACCTAGACTAGGTTATAATCGGGTTAATCAAGGCAAGGAATTGAACTCTTTCTAATAGCTAGTGGAGCTTTGACTAGAACTAATAATGAATCAGACTTGGATTCCAACCTTCTCAACGATAGGCAGCAGTCAGCACCTGGCTTATACGTTTCTGGAACAAAATAAATTCTCATTGATGAATCTTAGCTACAATGTCATACTGACTCTGAGGCTGATGGGAGGACCTTAACTAAGGTCACTGGAGAATATAAAAGAGCTGCCAAGTAGAAAACAGGTTAATTTCTTAGCACGAGGAAGCATGAGGTCTTTTAGAAGCCACTAATGCATTTTACATGATTGCTTAATTTCAGGAAATCCTGACTCACTGCCCCTATAGAGTAAGTAGCAAAGGCTGGTCTCAATTTACAATGTTATAAGCCAGCTTTGAGTAGAGCAGAGATTATTCTTGGCAGAAATATGTCTGTTCCATGCCTATTTTAATTTGAAAATGTTTTGGTATGTGTAGGTTTTATTTTCTTTGAGAAAAGGCAGGCTTTACTTGGGATGTTCTGGATATTGTTAAGACTCCATGGGCAGGGTAACCCCTCCAGGCTTAACTTCTGAATGGAAAATGGGAACACCATTATCAAATCTATATAATCAGACAAGTGAGCATCCGATAAATGGCTCAGGTGAAGCTTGAATAAAGAAAACGGAGACGTTAGAACTAATTAGCAAACCAGGGTAGTACTAGTGCTGAATAATACAAGAAACAGAACGCTACTAATGTCACTGAAAATTAAACCATTTTCTTATTTAACCCTCACAGTAATGCAGTGTTCACAGTAGCTATCATTAACCCTATTTCACAGATGAGAATAACACGAAAAATAATTAGATAATGTAGCCAAACTCACATAGTAGGTTAGTGAAGATAGAGGGTTAGACTCCAAACAGAAAAATCAGTGCAACTCTAGATTGGTCTTCCATCTGCTATTTCTTCTACTTTCCTCAGCAACTATTCCAAACCCTTTGAACATATCCATTACATGTTTTGGTCTTCTTTCTCAAATCCTGATGAATGCCCTTGGCCTCCTATGTCACTGAGAAAGCAAAGGTCCCTAATCTTTCCATATTGTCTTCCTACCATGTTGTCTATGCTCTTGCTTGTTCTTCTCACTTGTTGTCTAAGCTTTCCTTTCTGGTCGAAGCCAAGCCTCTCCACACATTCTCTCATTTTCTCCTTCACAGACATCTTCCCCTCTGCTTATAAATACGCTCAGGTTTCTCTCACAGTAAAATAGAACAAAATAAATCCTCCTTTAAAGCTCCAATCCAATCTAGTTCTTTCCTGTCTCATTTCGAGTTTCTCCAAACTGTTCTTTCTACTTCCCACCTCCCAATTTCTCAACTCGCTTCTTTCCTTACCTCCCTTGGAAACAGGTTGCTGACAGTGTTATGGGCTGAATTGTGTTCTCCCTTCCTAATTTATACGTTGAAATCTTAATCCTCAGTACCTCAAAATGTCATGAGAGCATGGAAGAGACAAAGCTCTCATGCACCCAGCAATCGAGAAAAATCCATATGAGGCCAAATATTAAAAGAAAGGGCAAAGAGGGCACTTTCATAGATGACTCACACCAAGGAGTGTGGGACTGAAGCAGATTTGTAGTCGAGGCCAAGGGAGGTCACAGGGAGGGCAAACAAAAGTCAAATACCAATGGAAAAATAAGGAGCAAGGGAATCTCCAGTTGTCTGTACTGTTCATTTTATTTAATTTATAAGTGTAAATATAATAAATAAAAATATAAAAACACATACTTATAAAATTTTATTTATTTTTTATTTTTTTATTTTTATTTTTTTTTAAAGATTTTATTTTTATTTATTCGACAGGATAGAGACAGCCAGCGAGAGAGGGAACACAAGCAGGGGGAGTGGGAGAGGAAGAAGCAGGCTCATAGTGGAGGAGCCTGATGTGGGGCTCGATCCCGGAACGCCAGGATCACGCCCTGAACTGAAGGCAGACGCTTAACAGCTGTGCCACCCAGCCGCCCCTATTTTTTAAAAATTAAATTCAGTTTAGTTAACATAGACCGTATTATTAGTTTCAGGGGTAGAATTTAGTAATTCATCAGTTGCATAGAACACCCAGTGCTCATTATATCAAGTGCCCTCCTTAATTCCCATCACCCAGTTACCCCTTCCCGCGCCCATCTCCCCTCTAGCAACCCTCAGCTTGTTTTCTATGATTAAGATAGTTTCTCTCTCTGATTTCATCTTGTTTTATTTTCCCCTCCCTTCCCCTATACTCCTCTGTTTTGTTTCTGAAATTCCACATATGAGTGAAATCATATGATAATTGTCTTTCTCTGACTGATTTATTTTGTTTAGTATAATACCCTCTAGTTCCATTCATGTCGGTGCAAATGGTAAAATTTCATTTTTTTGATGGCCGAGTACTATTCCATTGTGTGTATTTATACATACCACATCTTTATCCGTTCATCTGTCGATGGACATCCGGGCTCTTACCATAGTTTGGCTATTGCTGCTATAAACATTGGGGTTCAGGTGCCCCTTTGGGTCACTACATTTGTATCTTTGGGATAAATACCCAGTAGAGCAATTGCTGGGTCATAGGGCTATTTTTAACTTTTTGAGGAACCTCCGTATTTTCCAGAGTGGCTGTACCAGTTTGCATTCCCACCAACAGTGTAAGAGGGTTCCCATTTCTCCGCATCCTCGCCAACATCTGTCATTTCCTGACTTGTTCATTTTAGCCATTCTGACCGGTGTGAGGTGGTATCTTATTGTGGTTTTGATTTTTATTTCCTTGATGCCGAGTGATATTGAACATTTTTTCATATGCTATTGGTCATTTGTATGTGTTCTTAGGAGAAACATCTGTTCATGTCTTCTGCCCATTTTTTGACTGGATTGTTCTTGGGGTGTTGAGTTTGATAAGTTCTTTATAGATTTTGGATACTAGCCCTTTACCTGATAAGACATTTGCAAATATCTTCTCTCATTCTGTTGGTTGTCTTTTGGTTTTGTCGACTGTTTCCTTTGCTGTGCAAAAGCTTCTTATCTTGATGAAGTCCCAATAGTTCATTTTTGCTTTTGTTTCCCTTGCCTTTGGAGACATGTCTAGCAAGAGCTGCTGTGGCCGAGGTCACAGAAATTGCTGCCTGTGTTCTCCTTTAGGATTTTGGTGGATTCCTGTCTCATACTTAGGTCTTTCATCTATTTTGAGTCTATTTTTGTGTATGGTGTGAGAAACTGGTGCAATTTCATCCTTCTCCATGTGGCTGTCCAATTTTTCCCCACACCATTTGTTGAAGAGACTGTCTTTTTTCTATTGGATTTTCTTTCCTGCTTTGTTGAGGACTAGTTGACCACAGAGTTGAGGGTCCATTTCTGGGTTCTCTATTCTGTTCCATCGATCTATGTGTCTGTTTTTGTGCCAGTACCATTTTGTCTTGATTACAGCTTTGGTATAGAGCTTGAAGTCTGGAATCTTGACGCCTTCAGTTTTGGTTTTCTTTTTCAACATTACTTTGGCTATTTGGGGTCTTTTCTGGTTCCATACAAATTTTAGGATTGTTTGTTCCAGCTCTGTGAAAAATGCGGGAGGTGTTTTGCTAGGGACTGCACTGAATGTGTAGGCTGCCTTGAGTGGCATAGGAACTTGAACAATATTTGTTCCAGTCCATGAGCATGGAATGTTTTTCCCTTTCTTTGTGTTTTCCTCAATTTCTTTCAGAAGTGTTTTATAGTTTTCAGAGTACAAATCTTTTACCTCTTTGGTTAGATTTATTCCCAGGTATCGTATGGGTTTTGGTGCAGTTGTAAACTGGATGGATTCCTTGATTTCTCTTTATGCTGCTTCGTTGTTAGTGTACAGAAATGCCACAGATGTCTGTACACTGATTTTATATCCTGCGACTTTGCTGAATTATGTATTCCGTTCTAGCAATTCTTTGGTGGAGTCTTTTGGGTTTTCTACATAAAGTATGTCTGTGAAGAGTGAAAGTTTAACTTCTTTGCTGATTGGGATGCATTTTCTTTCTTTCTGTTGACTGATTGCTGAGGCTGGGACTTCTAGTACTATGTTGAACAGCAGTGGTGAGAGTGGACCTCCCTGCCATGTTCCTGACCTTAGGCGAAAAGCTCTCGGGTTTTCCCCTGTTGAGGATGATAATAACTATGGGGTTTTTGTACACGGCTTTTATGATGTTGAGGTATGCTCCCTCTATCCTTACACTGTGGAGGGTTTTTATCAAGAGAGGATGCCGTATTTTGTCAAATGCTGTTTCTGCATCTATTGAGAGGATCATCTGGTTCTTATCCTTTCTTTATTAATGTGTGTATCACGTTGATTGATTTGTGGACGTTGATCCAGCCCAGCAGCCCAGGAGTAAATCCCACTTGGTCATGGTTAGTAATCCTTTGAATGTTCTGTTGGATCCTGTTAGCTAGTATCTTGTTGAAAATTTTTGCAACTGTGTTCATCAGGGATAGTGGTCTGTTATTCTACTTTTTGGTGGGGTCTTTGTCTGGTTTTGGGATCAAGGTAATGCTGGCCTCACAGATTGAGTTTGGAAGTTTTCCTTCCATTTCTATTTTTTGGAACAGTTTCAGGAGACTAGGTGTTAATTCTTCTTTAAATGTTTGGTAGAATTCCCCTGGGAAGCCATCCAGCTCCGGGATCTTGTTGGGAGATTTTTGATTACTGCTGCAATTTCTTTGCTAGTTATGTGTCTGTTCAGGTTTTCTATTTCTTCCTATTTCTCTTTTGGTAGTTTATATGTTTCTAGGAATTTATCCATTTCTTCCAGATTGCCTAATTAGTTGGCATATAATTGCTCATAATATTCTAATTGTTTGTATTTCTTTGGTGTTGGTTGTGATCTCTCCTTTTTAATTCATGGTTTTATTTATTTGGGTGCTTTTTCTTTTTGCTAAGTCTGGCTAGGGGTTTAATCAATCTTGTTAATTCTTTCAAAGAACTAGCTCCTAGTTTTGTTGATCTGTTCTGTTTTTCTGATTTCTGTATCATTGATTTCTGCTCTACTCTTTACTATTTCTCTTCTCCTGCTGGATTTAGACTTTACTTGCTGTTTTTTTCCCAGCTCCTCTAGGTGTAAGTTTAGGTTGGTATTTGAGACTTTTTTTGTGTCTTGAGGAAGGCCTGTATTGCTATATATTTCCCTCTTAAGACCGCCTTTGCTACATCCCAAAGGTTTTGAACTGTCATGTTTTTATTTTCATTTGCTTCCATGTATTTTTTGAACTCTTCTTTAATTTACTGGTTGACCCATTCATTTTTCAGTAGGATGTTCTTTAACCTCCATGTATTTGTAGTCCTTCCAAATTTTTTCCTGTGGTTGGCTTCAAGTTTTAAAGCATTGTGGTCTGAAAATATGCCTGGTATGACCTCAATCTTTTTTACCAGTTGAGTCCTGATTTGTGACCTGGTATGTGATCTATTCTGGAGAATGCTCCACGTGCACTCAAAGAATGTGTATTCACTGTGTTAGGATGAAATGCTCTGAATATATTGTAAGTTCATCTGTTCCAGTGTGTCATTTAAAGCCCTTGTTTCTCTGTTGATCTTCTGCTTAGATGATCTGTCCATTGCTGTGAGTGGCGTGTTAAAGTCCCCTACTATTATTGTGTAATCAATGAGTTTCTTTAATTTTGTTATTAATTGACTTATATATTTGGCTGCTCCCAAGTTAGGGGCATAAGTATTTACAATTGTTAGATTGTCTTGTTAGCTAGACCACTTTATTATGATATACTGTCCTTCTTCATCTCTTATTACAGTCCTTGGTTTAAAATCTAGTGTCTGATATAAGGATGGCAACTCCAGGTTTCTTTTGATGTCCATTAGCATGATAAATGGTTTCTGCCCCCTTTCAATCTGGAAGTATCTTTGGGTCTAAAACGAATCTCTTGTAAGCAGCATATCCACGGGTCTTATCTTTTTATCCATTATGATACCCTATGTCTTTTGATTGGAGCATTTAGTCCATTTACATTTAGGGTGATTATTGAAAGATATGAATATAGTGCCATTGTGTTACCTATAAAGTCACTGTTCCATTCTGGTCTTTGTTACTTTTGGCTTCTCTTTCCACTGAAAGGGTCCCCTTTAATGTTTCTTGCAGGACTGGTTTAATGTTCATAAATTCCTTTAGTTTTTGTTCATCTTGGAAACTTTTTTTTTAAAAGATTTTATTTATTTATTTGACGCAGACACAGTGAGAGAGGGAACACAAGCAGGGGGAGTGAGAGGGAGAAACAGCCTTCCTGCTGAGCAGGGAGCCCAACATGGGGCTTGCGCCCAGGACTCTGGGATCATGACCTGAGCCGAAGGCAAAAGCTTAATGACTGAGCTATCCAGGTGCCCCTGTCTTAGAAACTCTTTATCTCTCCTTTATTCTGAATGACAGCCTTGCTGGATAAAGTATTCTTGCCTATATATTTTTCCCATTTAGCATGGTGAATATATCATGCCAGTCCTTTCTGGCCTGCCAGGTCTCTGGACAGGTCTGCTGCCAGCCTTATGTGTCTACTCTTGTAGATTAAGGAGCTCTTGTCCTGATCTGCTTTCAGGATTTTCTCTTTTTCTTTGTAGTTCATAAGTTTCACTATAACATATCCAAGTGTTGACCTATTTTTGTTGATTTTTTTTGAGGGGAGTTCTCTGTGCTTCTTGGACTTGAATGCCTGTTTCCATCCCCAGATTAAGGAAGTTCTCAGCAATAATTTGTTCAAATACACCTTCTGTCTCTTTTTCTCCCTTTCTTCTTTGCTTTATGGAATTGCTGAGTTCCCTAAGTCTACCTTTGTGATCTAATAGTTTTCTTTCCCTTTTCAGCTACATTATTTTCCATAATTTTATCTTCTGTATCACTTCTGCTCTTCTGCTTTGTTTATCCTCATTTTTATGGCCTTGGGACTGCATCTTGGTTATAGCATTTTTAGTTTTGGCTTAACTAGATTTTAGTTCTCTTATGTCTATGGTGAGAGATTCTCTAGTGTCTTCTACACTGTTTTTAAGCCCAGCTAGTGTCTTTATAGCCATTGTTTTAAATTCTTATTCAGACGTCTTACTTATATCTGTATTGATTAAATCCCTGGCTACGAGTACTACCTCCTGTTCTTTCTTTTGGGGTGAATTTCTCCATCTCCTTATTTTGTCCAGTAAAGAAAAGAAAAAGAAAAACAACAACAACAAAACAAAATCCCCTGGATTCTGGGTGTGTTAAAAGAAATTAGATTCCAAAATAAATAAATAAATAAATAAATATTACATATATACATTATATATTTATATATAAATTTATATATTCATATGTATGTATAAAATATACATGTATTAATATATAAAATATATTTATAATAAAATATGAAAGGAAACAAAAAATTTACAAAGTATATATAAAAAATTTTAAAAATAAAGAATTGAAAAAAATCCCTGAAAACAATAACAATAAAGACTAAAGAATAGAAATACAAAGAGTGCTATATATGGTTTTCCCCAAGAGCTGAAGCTTTAAAGAACTCTGTGATCAGTAAACGTGGTGTGAGCGAGTTCTTTGTGCTGGTCTTCTGGGGGAGGGACCTGTTGCGTTGATTCTCAGGTGGAACTGCCCTAGTGGAAATGCAGTTCCAGTGCACACGGGAGGCAGGGCTTGGTGTAAGTGGCTCCAGACTCCACAAGGTGGCGCTGTTTTGCTCTCTGAAGTCTTCCAGCACTGATGGGTGGGGTATGGTGGCGCCGCACTCTAGCTCTGGAGCTGAAAATTTGTGCCCCCCCCCCCCCTTGGTGAGCCCTTACAGAGGAGCAATCACTCCTGTCTCCCTGGTTTTGGTCAGAGCTCTGTTCACCCTGCCTGTGTCCCAGCGTTTTTATCCCAATTACATGACTGACTTTCAAAACTCTAGATTTTAGGGAGCCTCTGGGCTATGTGACTGCTTGACCCATGGGATATGGTGGAAGTGACATCATGTGCTATTTGGGCCCAGGCCTTAAGAAATGGGTAGTTTTCACTTCCTGCTTCTTAGAAGGATGCTTGTTTTTGAGCCCAGTCACGACACTGTGAGGAAGCTGAAGCCGCCTAATGGAAGAATAGACAGCCAGTGCCAGTTCGCCAGCTGTATGAGTGACCCATCTTGGAAGTGGGTCCTCTTGACCCAGCTGATGCCTGGTGGAGCAGGCATCAGCTGGCCTCACTGAGCCCTGCCCAAAGTATATATTTGCGAGCAAAATAGTTACGGTTTTAACCCATTAAGTTTTGGAAAGGTTTGTTATGCAGTAAAAGAAACTAGACTAGATGTTTGGCTGGGATCTGGGCTGGGCCCATGGGGTAAGATCTAGCTAAGACCAAGTGGATAGGCAAGGGGTAGAGATGGACAGAGATTTCATTCCATACAGAAACGGAGAGTTCTGTATTGTTGGACTAAGATGCCGAGAGAAAATATGTAGATGAGTTAGGAAAGACAGAAATCAGATCAGAAAGTCTGGGCTAGAGGTGCCTGGGTGGCTGTCGGTTAAGCATCTGACTCTTGGTTTTGGCTCAGGTTGTGATCCCAGGGTTGTGAGACTGAGCCCCATGTTGGGCTCCATGCTAGGCATGGAGCCTGCTTGAAGTTCTCCCTCTCTCTCTCTCTCCCTCTGCCCTTCTCCCTACTCAGGTGCGTATGTTTTCTCTCTAAAATTAATAAATCTTTAGCCAAAGATTTTTTTTTTTTAATAGATGAGTATCCAGATGTTCAAGCCAGGGAAGAAGAATGGAAACACAATTCAGGTCCATAGAATTAATTTCAAAATCTTGAATGGCAAACAGAATAGTTTAGTTGCACATTCATGATGTGTAAGATTAGGCAACAGGAACCAGGGACTTAGGTCAAAAGTCTGAGTATAGGAGGAGATCAAACCAGTCCCACGAACTCTGGTACTAGTTACTATGGAGGTGGTGACAGAAAGGACTATCTTATATGTTGAGTCAAATGGTTTCAAGACTGGAGCTCCACAATCTTTCAAGGGAATTAGAATTGAGATTGACGCTTAAAGATGGCAAGGAAGAGTGCTTGAGTGTGGTGTCAACAGTCACTTCCTATTCACATAACCAGCCAACACTTAAAGAATCCACTTTGTATGTATACAAATGAATACTGGACTCAGAAAATTTAACATTTATGCTTACGCTTGTCTTTTTTGTCTTAAAAGCAAGTTGAAGAGTAGTTAAAAAAAAAAACACAAACTTTTTTTGGGGGGGTGAGGGGCAGAGGGAGAGAGAGAATCTTAAGCAGGCTCCATGCCCTCACACAGGGCTTGATTTCACAATCCTGAGATCACAACCTGAGCCAAAATCAAGAGGCGGATGCTTAACTGACTGAGCCCCCAGGCACTGTGGAGGAATAGTTTTAAAAAGCACATTGGGGCGCCTGGGTGGCGCAGTCGTTAAGCGTCTGCCTTCGGCTCAGGGCGTGATCCTGGCGTTCTGGGATCGAGCCCCACATCAGGCTCCTCCGCTAAGAGCCTGCTTCTTCCTCTCCCTCTCCCCCTGCTTGTGTTCCCTCTCTCGCTGGCTGTCTCTCTCTGTAAAATAAATAAATAAAATCTTTAAAAAAAAAAAAAAAAGCACATAATATGCTAGAGGTTCCTGAAGAGATTATTAGTCCTTAGTGAAAGCACAGATAGGGTATTTGTTTACATAGGCATAAATGAATATTTGATTTTCATGACCTTTAGAGTTGACCATACTGGATTTTGTCTTTCCCCTGCTCAAGGTTTTGTTCTGAAAGCAACTTAGAATACAGCTGAATTCTTAGGATGACATGTATTAGATCTTCCCAGCCTACCCTCACAACTTCATTTCCTACTACCCTTTTCCCTGGGTCACTAGTTTCCAGACACCCTGGCCTTCTTTCAGGTATGTGAAGTTTCCAGACTTTCTACTCAGTCAGGATCTTTGTACATGCTCTCCCTTCCCACTGGAAGGCATTTTAATTTACTCTATACCTGGATAGCTTCTGTTCATATTTTAGGCCTGTTTAAATATCATATTCTTTGGAGATCCCCAAGCTCATTAGTTTCCTTTATATTTCTCTTCTGGTAACTTGTTCATTACCTTTACCGTAATTGCTATATTTGTACTTTAATTGTTGATTTTCACTAGACTCTAGTAGACATGGGGACATCAGACATTAATTTTTTGAGAGAAAGAATGTGTGTGCGTGAGTGAGCAGGGGTGGGGTGGGGTGGGTGGGATAGAAGGAGAGGGAGAGAATCTGAAGCAGGCTCCAGGCTCAGTGCAGAGCCCGACTTGGGGCTCAATCTCATGACCTGAGCCAAAATCGAGAGTGGGACACTTAACGGACTGAGCCATTCAGGTGCCCTGGGGACATTAGCTTTTTTAAGAACTGAGGTTGGGGAAGAGAAAAATGAAATCCAGTTAAGTGACAGTAGGCAGAAGACAGAGGTAAAATTGAGAGACTAAAACATATCATATAAAGAACTAAATATTTACAGTCTGAGGACCAGTTAATAGAGGGCAAAGTATTTGACACATCTCAGTAGCCCCTGATGAACACTCTGAGAGATGAAGAATTTTAGGATATACAGAAACTGGAAGGTACTGGTGGGAATGTAAAATGGCGTAGCCACTTCAGAAGTTTGGGTGTGCCTCCAAGAGTTAAAATAGATAGTATGACTCAGCGGTTTCCTTCCGAGTAATAAATCTAAGAGAAATGAAAATATTTCTAGACTTGTACATAAATATATATAGCTGCATTATTCGTAACAGCCCCAAAGTGGAAACAACCCGAATGACTACCAAATAATGGATAAAATGTGGTACAGTCATACAAAAGAAAATTAGCCATAAAAAGTAATGAAGTACATACTAAATGAAAGACCCCAGATAAATGGCCATGTATTGTACGATCCCATTTATATGAAATATCCAGAATACGCAAACCCGTTGGGACAGAAGGCAAAACCAGTGGTGGTCAGCGCTGGGGGTAGGTGGCTGTGGGAGTCCCTGCTAACGGTATAGACAGGATTTCTGTTTGAGGTGATGAGCGTGTTCTAAATTTAGATAGTGGTGATGGCTGCATGGCTCCGAAAATACTAAAATAAATAAATAAATAAAAAATTGCATACTTTAAGTGGGTTTTAAATGTGAATTGTATCTTGATAAAAAAAAAATGTAAAAAGTTATAGTCCATTCTCAGTACTCACGGTAGCTCTATGAAGTTGCTGCCAACACTGAACTCACAACAGACCGCTGCTCTCAGGGGACATACACGCTGGGTATTTTTAAAAGGCTAAATCACCAAAAACACAAAAAACTAATAGACTATGAAAGGATATTTGTTTACAGCACGAGAGCTGAAAAAGGTAGTGCCCCCTTGTTTGACTTCAGCTGGGAATGTCTGCACCAAGAGACTCCAATCTTTCTGTGCCCATTCGTCAATGACTTCAAAAGTACCCTGGGTATTATGATTGTGGGGTTACAGATAATTTTAATGAGTAGGTGTATTTGTAAATATGGAATTCACGAATAATAAGGATCAACTGTAGCTTAGCTTAGTTTGTCTACCGATTTTTTTTTTTTTTTAGGGCTAAACTTCAATCTTTTCATAATGCTGGATAAAATGGCTGTATTTGTAAAAGACGTTTAATGAGTGGCTGACAGGAAAGGACTAGTTATAGAGGCTGCACACAATTATTCTTATTTAGAAATGCAGAGGAAATAAAACTAACCATGTCTCATGTTACTGATTTCTGGCAAAGGGGCAGTTTGAAGGTAAGACATGCAGTAAGTCTACTCTGAATTTTTGATCACAAATGCAGGCCTTTCCCAGGGCAAGTCCTCTGTCACCACAGAATGTAGTTAAAAGGCATTTTAATTTTCAAGTAAAAGAAATACTTACCTCGTTGTGCTCATATCTGGAATCTGTACTCCTCCTTCCCGTGTATTTGCTTTCACATATAAGGGAAGGCAAATTTTAATTTCCAAAGTTTTGCAGTATTTGCTTTCACAAGTTTTTTTTTTTTTTTTTGCATTTTATCTTTAATTTTAGATTAGGTTTTAAGCCTCAAATCCTCTTAAAACAGGAAATGTCAGTTTTTGTT
Source organism: Ursus maritimus (assembly GCF_017311325.1). Taxonomy (NCBI): domain Eukaryota; kingdom Metazoa; phylum Chordata; class Mammalia; order Carnivora; family Ursidae; genus Ursus; species Ursus maritimus. The sequence continues at coordinate 32,810,941 of NW_024423564.1, read as the reverse complement.
CATAGTTCCTTTTAGAAGAGGCTTTTGCCAAATTCAGGAATTTAGAGATAAATTAACTGTTTTAGGTTTATAAGTAACATTTTGGCAGGGGGAACAAATTTATAAATACCAAGCATTACATATCCATATTTGTGAACCAGAAGCAGCTTAATCAAGTTTCAGAACTGGGCTATAAAATGGCACTTTTTGGATCAGAAGTTCTCTCTCCTGGTAATCATTTGTCTTTTTTTTTTTAAAAAAAGAGCTTTTAGCTGTTCTTTGATTGGAATTGGTGAAAAATAGTTGGAACTAATTTGAACCTCCCAATTAAAATAGTAGAGCTTGGTGGGTACACGGTTATTCATCAGCTCAGGAACTTCAAGCTCTAAGATACTATGGGGTTCTTCAGCCTCTTTTGATCTCTTATAACAACTTGAATATAGTTTTTAAGCGTCTCTTCACTTTTCTTTTTAAACTGATGCCAGCACTCATTTAACTGGCTCTTCCTGCCCAGATAGCAGTCCAATTAGGTTCCCGTGCCAATCCCAGAAGTTTTGAAGTTTCATCCCTTCTGTCCTACTGTTCATCTGCGTGTGGTGGCACCATCTCATGCTACTTCTCCTACTGTTCTGACTGGCTGCACATCCCTCTTGTTCTGAAGTAATAACAGCCATGGGATTTGTGCCACACCGTCCAGGGTGTCGTACTATCAAAACCATGGCTCTCCCCACTACTCTAAATGATCAAAAATAAATAGAACTTAGTCTGTTTGCCAAGACTCTCATAGTATTTTATTTTGATTAACCAACTTGCCTAGGGTTTATTCTCTTCATGGCTTTACAAATATACTTAATTTAAAATATGACATAATACAAAATGCTAGTAATAATAACCAATCTCTTAAAAATATTCCATTAGCATTTCCTGGTAGCGTCTCTAAAGACTTCCAAATATCCTTCATTAACATGGTTTAATTCTTAATTTTTTATTTTTAAAGTTTCTAGAATATAAGAATTTACCCTGAGATTAAGCTGACACAAGATTAGACCAATTTGATAAGAGGTTTAAATGACCTAAATTCATTGGATGAATGTTGTTCTTAGTGAACCACCAGACAGAAGATCAAGCAAGAAAAATCATTTTTAATGGCTCATAAAAATTCTGCATTTTAGGAGCTATTCCTTAAAGGAGATATCAATAAAAAAATGTATTCACAGCTAAAAGCACTTTGAGAAACTGCTAGACAAGTATAAAGCAATGTTACCCACAACAACTTTGAAACACTGTAGCCATTTTAACATTTTGGATGAAATAGGGCTTCTATGAAAAAATAAAAATGCACTAAGAAATGTGATATTTTTAAACATGAGAGGACAAATCAGAAGGATTTCAAATTCTCGATTTTTTTTGAAACTTTATTTATATTTTGGTCTTAAACAAATGATCAGTTTTTGTTTTTCTGTAAGGGTGTGAAGCACAAAAATTTGCTAAATATCAGATCCACACAAATCCTCCTGAAGGTTTTCTGTGTAGTCTTCATTAATGCGAATCTCTGTGAATGTTTCACTCTTACTGTAGATCTTGAATCTGTTTTACAATAACGAAGCCATAAAGTTTTAATGCAACACATTCATTATGAACTATAACATTTCTAGTAAAAGGAAAGCTGGGAGAATGAGAAGCAGGCAATCTGTTGAGGCTCCGCGGCTCTTGTTTGCTTTGTAGTTCTGCTGTTGCTTTCAAAGAGCACACGGCACATGCATGAGGCGCAGTAGGCATCTCCGCTATTAACCTCCCTCATCTAAAAATCTGCTGTTCGTAAAACTGGACCAATTATTACACACTATCATTTGCATAATTAGCCAACTCTATTACAAAGCATTTTGGTAGTGGTATCAACAAATGTGGAAGGATGGAAATTTATGAAAACTGGGTTGTGTTAAGCTTGCCAACTCCTTAGATACCATGGGCTGTGCTGCCCCTTCAATTGTTAATGAGATGTTTAATGCCTCACAGAGAGTGATCAAAGGAAGGAAGCAAAACTAGAATATTCTCTAGGTACTGGAGTATTTCATTTGATAAAGTAACAAAAGGATAGGACAAAATTGAAGCAAGATTTATATGCGTTCCAACTTTTCACTCAGGAATTCTTCTACACTGTCTGTGTTCCATTTGAGGATGCTTAATTCTTCAGCAATGTTCCCGTTGTCATCCAAAAGCTTTAATACAGGATCTGAACCACGAACATACTACAAAAAGAAAAGCACATCATTTTTATCTGCTTAGAAGAGCCTTCTCAGCCTCAACCAAAACCCAAATAATTCAATCCAGCTTTATCCAATTTAATAGTAACAAAAAAGGCTTGTAGATAGAACATAATAGGTCCTACAGGATTTCAAAAAACTAAATAATTACGTTTACCTCTGAAAAGAAAAATACCTGTTGGTATCAAGATTGTCAATTAATATCCCCACCAATAGGCTAAATAAGAAAAATATTATATCAAGAGATGGAGAAAAAGCATGCCGCCCGCCACGTGCTTCAAGGTGGATGAACCCTGGCAACCTCATGCTAAGTGAAATAAGCCAGCCATGAAAGGACGAATACTGTAGGATTCAACTCCTATGAAGAATCTAAAATAATGAGTCACAGAAACAAAGCAGAAGGGTAGCTGGTCAAAGGGCTGCAAGGTGGGGAGAGGGGGAATTAGTGTTTAATAGGTATAGGGTTTCAGTTTTGGAAGATGAAGAAATTCCAGAGATCCACTGCCCAACAGTGAATATATTTAACAGCACTGAACTGTATGTTTAAAAAGATGGTAAATTTAATATTATGTATTTATCACAATTAAAAACTTAAAAAGTGGGCTAAAGAGCTGAACAGATACCCAAAAGAAGATCCACAGATGGCAAAGAGGCTTATGAAAAGATGCTCAATTAGGGAATTGCAAAATAAAACAATGAGATAATACCATGTACTTCTTCGAATGGCTAAAATGCCAGGCACGGACAGTACTTAGTGCTAGTGAAGATGGGGAACCACAGACACTCTCATAACTGGTGGGAATGCAACACAATACAGCCAATTTAGAAGCCCGATTGGGAATTTCTTACAAAGCTAAACAATCTTACTATATGATCTAGCAATTGTGCTTCTAGGTAATACGTTGAAAACTTATGCCTACACAAAAACGTGTACGGCAGCTTTACTCATAAATGCCCAGAACTGGAAACACTCAAGATGTCCTTCCAAAGGTGAATATAAAAACCATGGTACAACAGACTATTCATACTATTTAGTGTTAAGAAATGAGCTATCTAGGGGCGCCTGGGTGGCACAGCGGTTAGGCGTCTGCCTTCGACTCAGGGCGTGATCCTGGCATTATGGGATCGAGCCCCACATCAGGCTCCTCTGCTATGAGCCTGCTTCTTCCTCTCCCACTCCCTCTGCTTGTGTTCCCTCTCTCGCTGGCTGTCTCTATCTCTGTCAAATAAATAAATAAAATCTTAAAAAAAAAAAAGAAAGAAATGAGCTATCTAGCTATAAGGAAGATATGGGAAGAAACTTAATTGCATATCTCTCAGTCCAAGAAGCCATACATACTGTATGATTTCAACCATATGACCTTCTGCAAAAGGTAAACTACAGACAGTAAGATCTAGTGGTTGCCAGGGGTTTGGGGGAGGAAGAGGTATGAATAGGTAGCACAGGAGATTTTTAGGGCAAGTAAGATCCCGTAAGGGTGTATACACGGTATTATATACATTTGTCAAACCTAGACTACACAATACAAAAAAATCCTAAAGCAAACTAGGGAATTTAGTTAATGTATCAATATTGGTTCATCAATTGTACCACATAAATACAAGATGTTAATAAGGGAAACTGGGTGGGAGGATACGAAGAGGGAGGAGGTAGATATGGGAACAGTGTACTTCTGAATCAATTTTTCTGCATATCTAAAATGACTCTAAGGTATTAAAAAAACTTAAAATATTTTAATTAAAAAAATACTGGAAAAAGGAATTCCATTAAAATCCTCTTACCTTGATTTGTAGTCCTCTGAATAGTTTGGGTTTATCACTCCTGACAAAAGCTTAAGAAAAAAAAATTCCAATTATTCACTTCAAAACTCTAGCTACAAAGATTAATACAAAAAGTACAAATACACTCAATAAAACATTAGATCCTATAGAATAAAACTAAGGAAATTCAAACATAAATAAACGGAAAGGCATATCATACATACTATTCAATGAGAAGAATAAATATTTTAATAGATGTTAATTGTTTCAAACGTAATCAAAATCCCAAATCCTAATGGCATTCTGAGGGCTTGGTAGTAAAGCTCTGTGATAAAAGTAAATGTGTAAGAAGTCTGGGTGTTTAGAAAAAGTGAAATATGGGAGGACAACCTGTTCCATTGTTAATAGATGATGTGATACCGATACCAGAATAGATAAAACAGATTAGGAAATCTTTATAGATTCAAATATCTCCATACATTGTTCAATATGGTAAAACTATCAAATCAGAGAGGGAAGGAGAATATGATTATGTGTGTGCGTCTGGGGGCTGTAGGTGTGAATTTTTTAACACGTTGGAGAAAACTTGTCAAACTATTTGGGGAAAAATAGGATATAGGTACCTGTTTTTCTATCTTGTATCAAAATGAATTCCTGATGGATTTAGATTTTCAATTCAATTCAACAAATACTTATTGCAGACCTATCCGTATGCCAGGCGACAGCGATAAAGCTACACAAAACATGATTCCTGCTCTTACGGAACTTACAGTCTGGTGAGGAAGAAAGATGCTAACCCAGTGATCACACTAATGATTTCAGCTGTGGTTAAGTATCACACGGAAGTTAACATACACAACTTCAATACAGAATACAAACTCCTCTTCCTAACTATGACCATAGAGGAAATGCTTTATTGATATGCCTATACAATAAATGAAAACTTCAGGACAGTTAAACACCACTAGAGACAAAATTAAAAGTAAAAATGATATACTGGGGAAAATCTCTAACAATGTATAAAAGTTCTCATAAATTATTAAATATATGCTAGGTGGACAAATGGACTAAGGACAGGAGCATATAATGTATAAATATACAAATGGTCAAAAAACATATGAAATAAATGTTCATCCTCCCTAAAAATCAAATGTCAAAACAATGACGTACCCTCAGAGTGCCAAAAGCTAAAAGAATTTTTAAGGTTAGAGGGGGTGGAAAGAGGGATTTTCCTGGGGGTTACTTGAGGGAGAAATATAAATAGAGACGTATTTCCAGAGAGGTATTTAGCAAAATGAACCCAAAGTCTTAAAATGTACATGTTCTTTAAATCTGAAAGTCCCCTGCTGGGCATTTCTTTATTCTGAGGAAATTATATAAGGTCCTGCTAACCACACCTAGAAATTTGGAAAAAATTTAAATGTGTAAGAAGCATAAAACCAGTTAATGGGGTAAAAATCTATTTGTAGTCAAAATGCCTGGATGTTTTTATATATTTTCAGAAGCAGTTTTACTAAGTATAGTAGATTAATTATAGTTTGGAAAATATTCACTCTTCCATTCTCTATCCATTGACTTTCCCACTCCGTTGACCTTGGGCTTGGTCAAAAGTCTTCCATTGGCAGATTCAATATGGTAGAAGTGACAGCATGGCAGTTACAAGTACAAGTTAAGAGATGTCATGATTTCTGTTTTTCCCTTTGTGCTCCTACCATCTTCCATGTTCTATGTAATCATTGGCCATTTAGGCCAAATTCTAGAAGGAGAAGATATGTGAAGCACAACTGATCCCAACCCTTAGCCTGGAGCCATGTCCAGCTAACTTAGCCAAATGTAACTGAACCAGAACTGACCTGTAGACCTGAGAGTAAAATATAAATGTTGATTATTAAAAGCCAAAATAAAAGAAGCTACAGGTTAAATAAATTAATGTGGACCACACCACAGAATGCATCCAATCATTAAAAATTAATCTATTTAGTGACATAGAAGCAAACTCACATATAAAAAGCAAGTTTGAGATCAGTTTGTTTCCTCTGGTTTTTACAAAAAAATACTTTAATATATTTATTCAAAATCTTAAAAAAATTGAGCTAGCAAATACAAAATGCCTGGCACAAATACACATAACCTTTAAAAAACGTTAACTATTATTTCAATAGGGGGTTATATCTGGAGCACAGGGTTTGGGGGAGTTTTATTTAAAAAAAAAATTTTTTTAGAAGATTTTATTTGACAGAGAAAGAGTGAGAGAGAGAGCACAAGCAGGGGGAGCAGCAGAGGGAAAGGGAGAAGCAGGCTGTCCTCTGAGCAGGGAGCCCAATGGGGGCTTGATCCTAGGACTCTGGGATCATGACCTGAGCCGAAGGCAGACACTTTACCAACTGAGCCACCGAGGTACCCCTTGGGGAAGTTTTAAATCAATGTTTTTCCTTTTTTGGATTGTTGATCTAACATTTTACCAATTTTTTAGTAATGATAATATAAAACTGTTCAAGTTAAATTTAGAACACATTTTTCTAAAATACAAGTAGATATTTCATATATATACTTGATAGTTCTTAGATTTTATGGTGACATACATGCTTCTGAGAACTTATTTCTTAAACTTACAATTAACTAGCAATAGCATTATAGACATTTCATTACGAAGGTCTTTATTTAAAGATTAAGAACTTGTTGGAAGAGACGCAGATATCCTATCTACACTTCCCCTACAAAATTTAGTTCAAAATAAAGCTGATTGTTAGTCTATTAGAATTTCTTCTCTATTAACTCCTTCCTTTAGGATTTGATACTCTGCAGCCTCCTGAATCCCCAAACAAGCTCATGATATCCTGTTGTATTTTATACCATCCTTTCTGCAAATGCTATATGTACACCTGTGCAAAACATGACCTACACTACGTGTGTTGTCTACTGTGTAAGAAACTTCTCTAGGGGAAAAGAACTGTTCTTATGTCTTTTTTGCATCCATTAATAGAGCCTAGCACATTTAATAACTTTCATTTATTCAAAAGATTTTTAATAGGCTGAAATGAATAAATTAAAAGGAGTCACTAATGACTATTTTCATCAGTTCTTTGCTCTGCTAAGCACAGATCTACAATACCTCCTAATGTTGAATGAGGGGAATATCCGTTAAACACCCTGTGGTAGCCACTCACATTTTACAAGCCGTGAATTAATCTTTTAATACTTGAGTGCTTTTATGTACACGTGGCACTAGGATAGGCTATATGAGAGTATAAAACTTGTAGAAAGACTCACAGGAACTTCTTTTCTAGTTTACTTTCTGCTATTTTAAAAATAGCTCAATAACATCAGTTTGAAGATTCCTAAAGAAATCCAGTCATTGTGATGCCTGGTGGCTGTTGGTTAAGCATCTGCTTTTGGCTCAGGTCATGATCCCTGGGTCCTGGGATGGAGTCCCACAATGGGCTCCTTGCTCAGCAGGGAGCCTGCTGCTCTCTCTGCTTGCTCTGACAAGTAAATAAATTAAATCTAAAAAAAAAAAAAAAAAACCAAAAAAACCAAAACGGTTATTGCATTTCCAGAAAATGTTCTTATGCCAACTAATAAAGGCCGTTTTGTGAGTAGTACTTTAAAGTGATCAAATATACAGAAGTGATTAGAAAAACACATGAAATGTTTCAGCTTTTCATTCTGGATTCTTACCAGCAGGTCATTTGCACAGCTCCCCTGAAGAGGAGCTTAGTTTTGCTCTACGTATTACTGAGAAACTTGTAGAACTCTTCTAATTCAGACTCTTCAGAGGTAGCTATAAACAATATTAAAAAAAAAAAACAACAAAAAACTATCCTCCTCATTCCAAAAAGAGGATAAAATTAGGGATGATGAGATAATAGGAAGGATATGTCTTGAGGTTAAAGAAAAATGTCTGAATTAATTTACTTTCAAAATAAGTGAAAATATAAATAAAAAAGATGAAATACTTGGCTAGATGTAATGATATACCTTTGATCACATTACAAGTAGTTAATACAATGCACTCTACTGGTTTTAAGATTTAATTTGATTTTAAGGGCTTATAGAAAGTATGGTTAAGACTTGTGAACTATCACATAAAATTATAAGGAATGACAGATGTTTTTCCGTTGAGAAAAATAACCAGTTGAATCAGAATATGTTCTAAAAAAAAATGTCAAATGAGAATGGCCAACAACAAACAATAGAAATGAATTCTCAACTATGCTCAAGGAAGCTTCTGGGTGCCTAAAAGAGTATCTCTAAAATAAGAAAATTTACTATTGTATACAAACCATCTGGAGTATAGAATTATGAGTCATTTGGGTCTTCCCAACAAGACAATTTAGAAGCACATGAAAACATTCACAGAAGAGCAACTTAAATAACTGAAAGAATCTGAGGAGACTGGAGGTACAACAACGAAGACAAGACAAACTAAAGATACGATTACTTAGTATGGAAAGATAGTCAGAAAAAGAATGTTTGAAGATTATAAATTCATCAGGGATATATTAACCAATGTAAACACAGGCTTTTCACCTAATTCCCATTTGTCGAAAGTGGGGGCACCCTTGAATTAGATAAATTTTGTAAATCCATTCATCCATTCAATAAATACTTGAATCCTTCTTAATGTGAGGAGCAGTGTTAGATAGATTCTGGGTATATTAATGACAAAAAAAAATAATAATGGGCTTTAAGAGTTCCTAATTTGGTAGAGGCAAAAGTCAAGTCAAATAAATACATTATAATATTACGTGGCAACTGTGGAATATAAAAGCTAAAGTGAAAAATTCTAAAGGCCACAAAAAATGTTTGGACTGAGTTTTGAATAGCAGTCTGCCACAAGAACTGAAAGGGGCATAAGTCAGGAGGAACATGCAGTGTATGCGAAGCCTTAGAGGTCAGCATTCAGAGAAATGCAGATAGTTGTGCATGTGAAATACAGGTGTGAACGACAGTCAAGAAAAGCATGTTGTGATGGGTCTTGAATTGTGAAGCTACTGAGTTTGACATTTATTCTGTATGTGATGGGGAACTATAGAGGGCCACAGAAATCAAATCTGTCTACTGGAAAAGGTCTTTTTGGTAGTTGTGTAGAGGACACAACTAAAGTAAGAAAAGGGAACAGAGATACCTAGACCAGATAACAAGTAAGTAATCCTTCTGGAGAAAGATGCCAAAGGCTTGATTAAAATCACAGAGAAGGCCAAAGGAGTAGGATTTGAAAGTTCTTAAGGAGGGGAAGAGATACCATTTGGTGACTAACTGGGTATAAAGTGTGAAATAAAGGTTAGTCACGATTCTTGTGTTTTATGCTTTTGCTTGGTGATATTGCCATTTGTGGAAACAGGAAAAGAAGATGGTATACTTTTATAAGAGAAGAGTATTAATTCAGTTTTTGGATATGTTGGGTTTAAGGCCTCTCTACCAAAAATGTGGGCCACAGCCTGGAGGATTACTAGAAATGCAGAATCTCAGGATCCAGCCCAAATTTACAGAATTTACTCTACATTGAACAAGATTTTCAGATGATTCATATGTACATAGGCTTAAGGTATCTATCAGATCATACAAACGAAAATGTCCGCTTGCAGTCAGAAATATGATTTCTAACAGGTGTGACCTAGAAATATAGATTAGGAGTCATCAGGTAAATACTATAATTGGAACTGAGGGAGTGGGACATTCAAGAGAGTAAGAAAAGAAGAAAATATAAAGATAGACCCTGACTACAACTAACATTTGAAAGGTGGGTGGCAGATGAGATGCGAGGAAAGGATAAGGGAAAGCTTGTTAGATGGAGGAAAAACTAGGAGGTATCAAATTCACAGAAGTGAAGGGAAGAGAGTTTCAAATGCTAGAGTCAAGTAAGATTTAACCACCAGGAGGTAAAATGGTAGAAACAGAAATCAGAATGTCATAGGCAGAAGAACAGCTGGCAGCAAATAAACAAACCCCTGCATATTATGAGAAGTCAGGCTGCAGCTATAACTGATATACTGATTTGAGCGGCTTTTATTTTTTTAAAGATGGCAAATAAAGGAGTAAAGAAATGCCTGATGGTTACTGATGGAAATTTATTACCTAAAAAGAGTATGTTACAAAAATAATACCCACCATTTAATATCCTCCGTACTGAAATAGTGCTTGACATACAGTAAAGCATTCAAGTATTCATAGAACTAGTGAATGGTCTACTCTGTATTTGTTGGTGCCACACACAAACTAAGTGATTTAGGTGTGTTATTTAATCCTCAAAACAGTCTTATAAGGTGGGTTTTTACTAATTTCAAACCGCTACCTATTTTATAAATGAGAAAAACTGATGAAGTGAATACTAATGAATGATACTACCTCTAGTAAAACTTTAATGTAGCCTCATAATCCTAGGCATTACTGGCATGAGAAGTTGGTATGAGAAGTGCAATCATAGTTGGTTTGAGAAGTAAGAAGTAAAAACCTATTTGCTATCTAAGTTCTACGCTATTTTAAAATTTGTGTACCTTCAAAGGTATATGATCCTAATAAGGAACTGGCAAACTATAGACTGAGGTCCACAGTTTAGGCTGCTGCTTTAGTAAGTACAGTTTTACTGGCACGAAGCCACACTTATTTAAATATTGTTTATGGCTGCTTCTATACTACAAAAGTAGAGTTCAATAGTTGTAGCACAGACCTTTGCTACCTGTCAAGCTGAAAAATTTTATAATTAGGGAAACTTTTTTTTGAGACACACAAATATGCTTAACATTATAAGACTCATGCTTAAGAAGGAATTGTCATCATTACTTTTCATGCTACTACGAACGATAAAACATTAGGCCCACAGGGCCACTCAGAGTGACTCCTGCCCTGGGGAGGGGAAGAGATAACCCCTCACCCCAGCATGACTGCACTTCATGAAGCTGAGCCTCTTAGCTGGTTGAACAGGGAGGAAGCCCTGTGTGGCTGCAGCTGTGGCAGAGAGGCTAACTGTGGACAGCTAGGATGACTGCTGGCTCCACCTGCCAATGAGCCCCCATCAGCCACAGGTGGGCCTCTCAACAGCATGGGGAGCAAACCCTGCCCCCACAGGAGGCAGAGTGGGTGACTGCAATCAGCTAAGCTGAGGGCAATCACAGCTCAACCATAAAAGGAGGGCACACGCAGTCCACAGAGGGGATAACCCTGGAGCACTTGGTTCTGGTGAAAAGAATGGACTGTGATTCTAGAGCACCAAAGACCACTTCTTCACAAGGTAACTACTTTTTTTATTTTTAAAGATTTTATTTGTCAGAGCACGTGCACACAATTGGGGGGAAGGAGAAGCAGGCTCCCTTGCTGAGTAGGCAGCCTGATGCGGGACTCAATCCCAGGACCCTAGGATCATGACCTGAGGCAAAGGCAGCTGCTTAAATGAGCCACCCAGGCAGCCCACAAGGAAACTACTTTCAAGACCAAAAGGTATAGCTGACCTAACACACACACACACACACACACAAAGACAAAATGAGGAGACAGAGGCATATGTCCCAAATGAAAGAATAGGACGAAAATCACAGTGAAAGAGCTAAATGAAACAGATAAGCAATATGCCTGAAGAAACTTTAATAATCATAAAGCTGCTCAGTGGACTTGAGAAGAGTAGACGAACAGTGACAACTTTAACAAAGAGACAAGATATAAAAAAGAACCAGGAAGAGTTGAAGAATTCAATAACTAAAATGAAAACTACACTAGAAGGAATCAACAGCACATGACCATGCAGAATGGATCAGCAATCTAGAAGACAAGGTAATGGAAAGTAACCAAGCCAAACATCAAAAAGAATAAAAAATGACAACAGGTTATGGGAAATATGCAATATCATCCAGTGTAACACATTCACATTATAGGGATACCAGAAAGAAAAGAGAAAAACAAGGGGTCAGAAAACTCATTTTAAAAATTATTAAAATATAAAATATTAAATAGTTGAAAACTTCCTTAATCTGGGAAAAGAAACCCTAACAAAATAAACCAAAGGAGGTCCACACCAAGACACATAATAATGAAAATATCAAAGATTAAAGACAAAGGGAGAATCTTAAAAGCAAAGCAAGAGAAAAGTTACTATCAGGGAAACCCCATTTTTCACTAGAAATTTTGACGCCAGAAGGGAACGGCATGATAAATTCAAAGTGCTGAAAGGAAAAAACCTTCAACCAAGAATACTCAGTGAGGTTACCATTAAGAACAGAAGGAGAAAAAAAAGTTTCCCAGAAAAACAAAAGTTAAAGTCATTCATCACCCCTTAACTAGCGTTACAAGAAATGATAAAGGGAATTCTTAAGTAGAAAGAAAAGGCCATAATGAGAAGAAAATTAGGAAAAAGAAAAATTCTCAAAGGTAAAAGCAAACATAGTAAAGGTGGTAGATTAAGCCAATGTGGAGATTAAAACAATAGTAAAATCAATTACATCTACAAAAATTAGTCAAGGGATACACAAAGAGGTAAAATATGAAATCACACATAAAATGTAAGAGGCCATCAATTTTATACAGACTGCTATACACACAGAATGTTATATATGAACCCAGCGATACCCAAAAATAAATCTGTGATACACACAAAAAACAAAAAGGGATCCAAGCACAATGTTAAAGCCATCAAACCAAAAGAGAACAAAAGACAGAGAACTACAAAAAACCCCACAAAAAACAAAAAGCCCCCAAACCACAAAGCAATTAACAAAAATGACAATAAGGACACACCCATGAATACTTAATTTAAATGTAAATGGAATATGGGGGCACCTAGCTCAGTGGGTTAAGTGTCTGACTCTTGATTTCAGGATCCTGAGATAGCGCCCTGCTTAAGATTCTCTCTCCCTCTGAGGCTGCCTGCCTGTGCGTGCGCCTGGTTCGCTCATTCTCTCTCTCAAAAAAAAGGTAAATGAACTATACGCTCCAATCAAAAGACACAGAGTGACTGGGTAAACAACAACAGAGAAGACCCATCTACTATAACTTGTTTACAAGAGATTTGCTTCAGACTTAAAGACACATACAGAGTGAAAAGTGAAGGTATGGATAAAGATATTCCATGCAAATGGAAGAGAGAGAAGAGTTCGTAGGAATACTTTTATCAAAGACTGTAGCAAGAGACAAAGGGCACTTACAGAATGATAAAGTGATGACTTTGACAAGAGGATTTCACAATTATAAATATCTCTGCACCCAAAATAGTATCACCTAAATACATAAAGCAGTAATAAAAGTCATAAAGTAAGAAATTAGCAGTAATACAATAGTAGGTGACTTAAACACTCCACTTACAGTGGATACATATTGTGGACAGAAAATCAACAAGGAAAAAGTTGCTTTGAATGACACATTAGACCAGACAGAACAGATACACACAGAATATTCAATCCAAAAACTGAATACACATTCAAATGCACATGGTACATTCTCCAGGACAGATCCTATCTTAGGTCACAAGTCTAAATAATTGTAAAAGTCTGAAATCATATCATGTATCTTTTCTGACCATAAAGGTATGAAACACGAAGTAAATTACAAGAAAAAACTCAAGCAAAAACATATGAAGGTTAAAAAAACACACTACTAAACACCAATGGGTCAACAACAACAAAAAAATCAAAGAGGAAATAAAAAAATACATGGAGAGAAATAAAACGCACTGGTCCAAAATCTTTGGGACATAGCTAAAGCAGTTCTAAGAGGGAAATTTATTGAGATACAGGCCTACTCAAGAAATAAGAAAAACCTCAAAAAACCTAACCTTACACCTAAAGGAACTAGAAAAAGAACAAAGCCAGTGGAAAGGAGGGGAATAATAAAAGACTAGAGCAGAAATAAATGAAATAGCAACTAAAAAAAAAAAAAAGAAAAAAAAAAAAAAAAAAAAACACAATAGAAAAGTTCAATGAAACCAAGAGCTGGTTCTCTGAAAAGATAAATAAAATTGATAAGCCTTTAGCTAGACTCATCAAGAAAAAGAGGACTTGGGGTGCCTGGGTGGCTCAGTTGGTTGTCTGCCTTCGGCTTAGGTCATAGTCCTGAGACCGAGCCCCACATCGGCCTCCCTGTTCAGCGGGGAGCCTGTTTCTCCCTCTGCCTGCTGCTCCTCATACTTGCTCTCTCTCTCTTACTGTTGAATAAATAAAATCTTAAAGTCAAATAAAATCAGAAATAGAGAATAACTGACATTACTGAATAAAATGAATTGTAAGAAAATATTACGAAAAATGAGTAACTTCCCACAACAATCTTCCAAAACAGAATCAGAAAGAAACAGAATATCTGAACTGACCAATCATGTGTAATGAGATTGAATCAATAATTTAAAACCACCCAATGAACAAAATAAAGTCCAGGACCAGATGGATTCACGGGTGAATTCTATCAAACATGTAAGGAAGATGTAACTTATCAAACTATTCCAAAAAATAGAAGAGAAGAGAAAGGAAATCTTCCAAATACACTCTATGAGGCCAGCATACCCTCACGTGAAACACGAAAACTACAGGCCCATATCCCTGATGAACACAGACACAAATATCCTCAACAAAATATTAACATGCAGCAAGACATTAAAAGGATCACTCACCATGATCAAGTGGGATTTGTTCCAAGGATGCAAGAGTGGTTCAATATTCGCAAATCAATGTGATACACATAAATAAGACGAAGGATACAAACCATATGATCATCTCAATGGATGCAGAAAAGGCATCTGACAAAATTCTACCTCTGCTTATGATACAAACTCAAAATGAGGTGGGTTAGGAGGGAATATACCTCAACGTAACAAAGGCCATATATGAAAAAGCCACAGCTAACAACACGTTCAATGGTGAAAACTGAAAGCTTTTCCTCTGAGATCAGGAGCAAGACGGCTGCCCACACTTACCACTTCTACTCAACATAGTACTGGAAGTCCTAGCTGCAGCAGAGAAGAAAAAGAAAGGCAACCAAATTTGTAAAGAAGTAAAACTGTTAAATTTGCAGATGACAAGATACTTTATACAGAAAACACAACCCGTATCCATTGCAGCTTTCACTGTCCTCTCAGGGCACGCTGGGCACAGAGAGCTCCAGGACCACCTTGCCCATGCCCACTTTGGCTACAGATGTTCTACCAAAATGCCCCCTACAGAGAGTATCCTAGGATGCCCAGGCCCATGCCCCATCTTGAATCAAGCGACCCTATCACAGGGTGCCCTCCAGATGGAGAGCCCCAGGACACCCTAGCATGCACAAAACCATTCCTCCAAGTTTAGAAGTAGCTGTTCTGCCTAATTCATAGAAACAAGCACAGAAAGTAAAGTAGACTGGACAGACAGAAGAATATGCTACCAAAGAAAGAGTTAAGACAGAACTGCAGGAAAAGAACTAAATGAAACATAGATGAGCAATGGTCTGATAAAGAATTTAAAAGTAATGATTATAAAGATGCTCAGTGGACTGGAGATAAGAGTGGAATAACTAAGTGAGAACTTCAACAAAGAGAAAATACAAAAAAAGAACCAATCAGAGTTGAAGAATACAATAACTGAAATGCAAAATAAACCGGGGGAATCAATAGTAGGTTAGTGGATGCAGAACAATGGATCATCGATCTTGAAGACAGGCTATGGAATGCAACCAAGCTGAACAGCAAAATGAAAAAAAGCATTTTTACAAGTGAGTAGAGAGGTGCCGGGTGGGCTCAGTCTGGATCGTGTGACTTTTGATTTTGGGGTCATGAGTTCAAACCCCATGCTGGGTGTAGAGATTACTTAAATAAATAAAACTTGAAAAAAGAAAAAAAAAAAAAGATAAGTAGAGGGGCTCAGTTGCTGGAGCTTGCAACTCTTGATTTCAGGATCAGGAGTTTAAGCCCCACGTTGGACATGGAGCCTACTTAATTAAAAAAAAATGAGTAGAGATTAAGGAATCTCTTTGACAATATCAACTGAGCAAGCATTTGCATTTAGGGGTCTCAGGCGGAGAGAAAAAGGGGCAGAAAACTTATCTGAAGAAACAAGAGCTGAAAACTTCCCTAACCTGGGGAAGGAAACAGACATCCAGGTTCAGAAAGCAGAGTTCAAAAGAAGATGAACCTAAGGAGAGCCACACCACTACATAAAATAATTAAAATGTCAAGGGTTTAAGATAAGGGAAAAATTTTAAAGCGGCAAGAAAAGCAAAAAGTTGTATACAAGGGAAACTCCATAAAGCTATCGGCTGAATTTTCAGCAAAAATGCTGCAGGCCAGAAAGCAGTGGCATGATATATTCAAAGTCCTGAAAAGGGAAATGAACCCCCCTGCAACCCTACAACCTACCACCAAGAGTACTCTAAGGTAAGATTATCATTCAGTATTGAAGCAGAGACAAAGAGCTTCCCAGATAAAATTAAAGGACTTCATCACCACTACACCAGCCTTATAAGACATGCTTCTAAACAACCAATGGGGTCAACAAAGAAATCAAAGAGGAAATAAAAATACATGAAGACGAATGAAAATGGAAACGCCAGTGGTTCAAAATCTATGCGCTGCAGCAAAAGCAATTCTAAGAGGGAAATTTATAGCAATACAGGCTGACCTGTAAATAAGGCAAGAAAAATCTCAAACAATCTTACACTTAAACTGAACAAAAATAACAAAACCCACGGTTAGTCGAAGAAAAAAAAAAAGTATTAGAGCAGGAATAAAGAGAGACTAAAAATACAGCACAAAAGATCCAACCAAGAGTTGGATCTCTGGAAAGATAATCAAAATTGAGAAAGCTTAGCCATACTCATCAAGAAAAAGAGAGGACTTCAAATCAGAATTGAGAGAAGTAACAACAGAAAGAAACAACAAAGAACAACAAAGAAATAGAAACAACAAAGAAAAACAAAAGATTTTAAGAGAAGACTATGAAAAATTATATGCCAACAAACAGAACAACCTAGAAGAAATGGATAATATTCTAGAAACATATATCTTTCAAAACTGAATCAGGAAAAAAAAACAGAAAACCTGAACAGACGAATTAACTCTTAAAGGAATTGAACTGGTCATCAAAAAACTTCCAACAAACAAGATTCAAGGAGCAGATGGCTTCACAGGTGAATTCTAAAACTATTCCAAAAAAATACAGGAAGAAGAAAACCTTCCAAATACATTCCACTAGGCCAGTATGACCCTGATACCGCAAAAAAGTAAATTATAGGCCAATATCTCTTATTAACATAGATGCAAAAATCCTCAACAAATTATTCAGTCAATCAACAATACATTAAAGGGATCATTCACCACAGTCAAGTGGGGTTTATTTTAGGGATGTAAGGAAGGTTCAATATTCACCTATCAGTCACTTTGATACACTACATTACTGCGAGAAAGGATAAAAACCAAATGATCATCTCAATGGATACAGAAAAAGCCTCTGACAAAATACAACATTATTCATGATAAAAGCTCTCAACAAAGTGGGTTTAGAGGGAACACACCTCAGCATAATAAAGGCCATATATAAAAAAAACCCCCAAACCAACATCATACACAATCGTAAAACAGTGAGAGCTTTTCCTCTAAGATCCAAAACAAGACAAGGATGTACACTGCTGTCTTGCCACTTTTATTCCACATACTACTGGAGGTCCTAGTTGTAGCAAGAACAAGAGATAAAAGACATAGAAATTGTTAAGAAGTAAAACTGCCACTATTTGCAGATGAGATATTATATATAGAAAAACCTAAAGACTCCACCAAAAAACTATTAGAATTGATAAGTGACGTCAGTAAAATTTCAGGATATACAATATACAGAAATTGATTATAGTTTTAAACATTAACAATGAAGTAGCAGAAAGAGAAATAAAGAAAACAATCCCATTTACCACTGCACCAAAAAGAATGAAATACTTAGGAATAAACTTAACCAAGGACACGAAAGACCTGTACTCTGGAAAGTATAAAACATTTGTAATAGAAATTGAAGATGACATTTAAAAAAATGGAAAGTCATACCATGCTAATGGACTGGGAGAACTGCTATTGTGAAATGTCCATACTACCCAAAGCTATCTACAGAGTCGACAAAACCCTATCAAAACACCAATAGCATTTTCACTGAACTAGAACAAATCATCCTAAAATCTGTATGGAACCACAGAAGACCCTGAACAGCCAAAGCAATCTTGAGAACAAAGCTGGCTGTATCAAAATCCTAGATTTCAAAATATAAGCTATACTAACCAAGAGTATGGTGCTGGCATAAAAACAGACACATAGATCAATAGACCAGAAGAGAAAGTTAAGAAAAAAAACCCCATGCTTATATGGTCAATTAATCTATAACAAAGGAGGCAAAATATACAATGAAGACAGTCTCTTCAACAAATAGTACTGGGAAAACTAGACAGCTACACATAGAAGAATAAAACTAGGCCACTTTCTTACACCACATAGAAAAATAAACTCAAAATGACTCAAAACCTAAATGGGATACCCGAAACCATTAAAGTCCTAGAAGAACACACAGGAAGCAATCTGTTTGACATCAGTCTTAGCAAGGTGTCTTCTCAGGCAAGGGAAACAAAAGCAAAAATAAACTATTGGGACTATACCAAAACAAAAAGCTTATGTACAGCAAAGGAAACCATCAACAAAATGAGAAGGCAACCTACTGAATGGGAGAAGATATTTGCAAATGATATGTCTGATAAGGAGTTAATATCTAAAATATATAAAGAACTTATATAGAACTCAATACCAAATAAACAATCCGATTATAAACTGGGTAGAGGGCCTAAAAAGACATTTTTACAAAACAACAAACAGATGGCAAACAGACATACGAAATGATGATGAACATCACAAATCATTAGGGAAATGGAAATCAAAATCACAATGATGAATCACCTTATCCTATCAGGATGGTTAGAATCAAAAGGAAATAAAAAGCGATGGTGAGGATGTAGATAAAAAGAAACTCTCATGCACTGCTGGTGAGAATGTAAATTGGTGCAGCCATTGTGAAAACAGCATGGAGGTTCCTCAAAAAATTAAAAACAAATATCATTTTTCCAATAATTTCACTATTGGGTATTTACCCAAAGAAAACAAAAACACTAATATATGTTTACTGCAGTATTATTTGCAATAGCCAAGATAGGGAAGCAACCCAAGTGTCCACTGATAAATGAATGGATAAAGAAGATGTGTATACACACACACACACACACACACAATGAAATATTACTCAGCCATAAAAATGGATGAGACATTGCCATTGGCACAACATGAATGGACCTGAGGGTATTATAGTAAGTAAAATAAGTCAGAGAAAACAATCATATGATTTCACTTATAAGGGGAATCTAAAAAACAAAACAAATTAATAAATCCATGCAGAAACAGACAATAGAGAATTGATGGTTGCTAGAAGAGGTATGGTGGGGGGATGGGCAAAATGGATGAATGGGAATGGAAGATATGAGTTTCCAGTTACGGAAAGAGTAAGTCATGGGGAAGGTTAATCAATGGTATTGTAATAGCACTGTAATGACAACTCACCCACGGTGAGTATAGCAGAAGGTACAGACTTGTCAAATTACTATGTTGTATACCTGAAACTAACATAAAATTCTGTGTCAGCTATATTTTAATTAAAAAAAAAGGTGTGGGATACACAATGGAATATTATTCAGCTGTAGAAAAGAATGAGACCTTTCCATCTGTGACAACATGGATGGATCTAGAGGGATTAAGCTAAGTGAGATAAGCTAGACAGAGACAGACAAATACCATATCATTTCACATATATGTGGAATCTAAAAAAATAAGTGAAATGACTGAAAAACGAACAGATTCTTAAATACATAGAGCCGGTGGTTGCCACAGAGGAAGTGGATGGAGGGGTTGGGTGATTAAGGGGATTAACAGATACCAGCTTCCACTTATAAAATAAATATTAAGTCATAGAGACATTGTATGGCGTCACATGATGACTACACACTTAATATGATTAGCACTGTTAACATAAATTATCGAATCAGCATACTGTACACGGGAAACACTGTATGTCAATTACACTTCAGTAATTAAAAATATTAAGGATTATAAGAAAGTATTCATACTTATACAACCAAAACATGGAAATTAGAAGAATCTTAGGAGCTGGACCTGGAACTGGTTTTGGAATATAATCTGGGACTTTTTTCCCCACAAACACTGAGTGGTTTAAGTTCAATAAAATGTTTCGAAATTTGGTTCTCTCTTCTGGAATTATTTAACATTAATTTCCTTTTCTGTTTTATGACATGGGTATTTTAAATTAAGTGAATTAAAAAAATTACAATTATTTTAAGATAATGTATAATGAAAGTTATGATAATCCCAGAGGCTACTGGATGTTGATGACAAAGACTGTAATGCAATGATGACATAAAAATTGGCTTGGTATTTGTAATCACTATAAAAATTGACAATTGTCCTTCATGCCCTATTCCAGAATATCTTTAAGATAGTGAGTCTGAAAGGAGGAACATAATAATGGTTATATTAAAATATACCAGCTTCTCATGGACTCAGAAAACATTGGCATTATATATAATTATATCGAATATGGTTATGCATTACAGAAATAATCACTTGCATTTAAAAAAAAACCCTGTGTATTAAATATTTATACACAAAATTAAAATCCATTGTTTTCAAAAAGAAAAGACAGTATGACTACATGTACTCAGAGTATGATAATTTAACTATAAGAAATATACAGAATTAAGTTCCACTACAAGGACTGATAAACTCCACTTAAATTTTTAAAGACTGAACTTCCAACTATAGAAATTATTACCAAAGACATAATAAAATCTGATATCACAAATAAGGCTAATTGTGGTATCAAAGCTACTCCTAACCTCATGAAAATCTAAATCACAAAAGATTATTTATAAAACAAGTCAGTAAATATGAGTAATATAATTAAAAAGCAATTTCTAGGAATAAGGGTGATCAAACTATCATTTAGAGAAGTGATATAAAAACCAAAACCAACTGTGGTACAATTCTGAGTGTGAAGGCAAAAAAAATCAGCATAAGGAATTTTTTCCCTAACAGAAGTAGATATATTCTGTGCTATATTAGAATGTGTTTATTCTGACAAAGAATGTATTTACTTAGATGTGTATCTGCTTTGGGCCTCATATAAACTGTCCCCAAGCCAAACTATTATTCTATTACATTTCTGTGCCAAAAAGAACAATATGTTATTATAAATAATTCTAGGTCAGCAATAAAGGGCATGTGTGAATACAGGTAATTTAAAAGATAGTTAAGTCCAAAAAATTCTCTTGCCATTAAGTAAACAAGGTGAGAAGCCATGAGACAGTCAGCAGAAATAAAAACAAGGTATATAAAACAAGCACTCATGTATTTCAGTTACAAAAAACAAAACAGAACAAAATAAAAAACCCCACTTCTTTACCTTTATACAGTTTCAGTTTTATAAAACTGATTTTCAAATGACATGCCAGGACAGAATAGAAAAGTGTTAGTTCAAGTCCTCTGGAGATACAAAGCTCCATTCTTATTTGATGTCAACCAAAAGAATACATTTTCACAATTATCCTTTCATGTATTTATCCTTAAAATTTCCTGTGAGGACGTACATGGATGACTGCCTCTCCTCCACACCTCAAGTCCTACGGTAATTAATTCTCTTAACGATCTGTCGCTTGCACAGATCTATGCTCACTTACTCCAACTGTTCCTTATAAGCATTTTATATAAATCAATTTACATTTAAGATATATTAGAAAGGTATGTTATTTAAAGGGATTACATTTGTATCTGGTAAAACAAAGGCTCTTGTATAATTTATACTTAAGGAAAGGAAAGGCTCTCCTAAGAAAATAACTACTTCATCATGTGCTGTATCATACATTATGCTTACTTAAAGTAACCTTGTATTCAACAATTACTATAAAACTCTATCTCCATGAAAACAAAATGTGGAAAAAAAATACACTGTTGAGAAAGTATAATTCTAAAAATTCTTATTCTTGGGAATATTTAATGAAAGTATTCTTGTAAAATGTTGATTTTAAATTAAAGTGAAAATTTACTAGAGATAATTTTACATACCTTGGACTTGAGGGAACCTCCCCAATTTTCATCCACAAACTTCAAGAATAGCACCTGCATAAAGCTGCAAAAAGAAAAACAAGAATTTAAAAAAACTGGTACAGTTTTTAAGATTTTATTTATTTTGGAAAGAGAGAAAGAGAGACAGCACGAGTGGGGGTGGGAGGGCAGAGAGGGAGGGTGAGAGTCTTTCAAGCAGACTCCGCACTGGGAGCCTCATGCGGGCTCAATCTCACGACTCCGCGATCATGACCTGAGCTGAAATCACGAGTTGGAAGCTTAACCAACTGAGCCACTCAGGCGCCCCCTGTTACAATTTTTAGAATGTAGCTATTTCAGTTAAAATAAATATGACAGTTAAACAGATAAAGAGAATCGAATGTTCAGAGCTGGGAGAACTATGTAGTTCTGACGGTTCTATGGAGTCTGACAGAAGAGGAAATAGAGGCCCATGGACATTAACTGATTGAGGCATTTAAGCCCAACTTGGATAAAGATTGAAGGAGATGTGGAGAATTGACAATGAATTTGAATAGGTAAGATGTCCTCGTAAGTTCTTCACAAAATTCTAAAGATTTCCTAGTTTTTTAGAATGCTAAATTGAACATAGGTTTGTATTCATCTATCCAACATAGATAATTAAGGAGAATTCTTTTCGGTTGGTTACAATTAAGCAATCAATGTTTTAAATTAAAACAAAACCTCAACACCTTTAAAATTTAATTATAGTATATACTATGTAAATATATTATTAGAAAACCAGTAAAATATCATTAGAAAGAATTTTTGTTAAAGATTTATTTATTTGAGAGAGAGCGATTGTGCACACATCTGTGGGGGGGGGGCAGAGGGAGCCTGAGGTGGGTGGGGCTCTCTCTCACGAACCATGAGATCATGACATCACAACCTGAGCCAAGACCAAGAATGGACACTTAACTGACTGAGGCCCTCAGGAATCCCTCATTAGAAACAACTTAAATGCAAGTATTTTCCCTTAATGAAATTCACTTGAAATGAATTAAATGGTAAATACTGCTTTTCTAGCTATACAGAACCTGCACAATTTCTTTATAGTAAAAGCTTGTTATAAAAAAACTCTAATGCAAAAATTTTATTGCAATGAATTCAGCTGAAATGGATTCGATGGATTCACTTTTTTTTCAGCTGTAGAGCCTGCCCATTTTTTGTCGGGACATGGGGACGCTAGGGCTCTAGGAGAAGGCAGGCAATTGTAAAAACATACCATAGCCATTTTATTTCTTGTTAGCTTTTACACTTTACTGTAGGTCTAAGAACTAAAGATGGGTTTTACTTTTTAAGTTCTAAAATAGAACTTCTAGGCAGAAGTTAGAAGGAACCCAAATGACTACCGACAAATGAATGGATAAACAAAATGTGGTATATACATATAATGAAATATTATCTTAAAAAGAGAAAATTAAGACACATGCTATAACATGTATGAGTCTTGCAGATAGTAAGCTAAGTTAAAGCAATTACAAAAGGATAAACACTGTATGATTCCACTTTTATGAGGAACTTAGAGCAGTCAAGCTGAGAGACAGAAAGTAGAATAGTGATTGCCAGGGGCTGGGGGAGGGATGACTAGGAGCTACTGTATATTGAGAATGGAGTTCCAGTTTCGGAAGATGAGAGAGTTCTAGAGATACATGTACACTTAAAGACAGCTAAAATGGTGAAGTTTATTTTATCTATCTATCTCATCAGAATTAATAAAGTTAAAAAGTCGTTAAGGCCATATTAAAATTTGGTTATTAGATTTAGCTTTTATTTGTAAGTTTGTGATCCCTTGGAAACTCTAGTGGAGATTCCATTACCTTACATAATGGCATTTCTCTACACCACTGTTTCCCAACATCCTCCATATCATGACACGTGGAAAATGGTTAACAACTTCATGGAGCACTGGGGTAAGAGGAGGCTGCTTATAACTGGAGATAACTAGCTTGGTGGGCCCTGTGCACCCCAGTCCCCATTTGGCTGTTGCAAGGACTGAAGGATTCCGTATCCCAGCAGACTTGTAAGGCATTCATGGAAAGCACTTCTCTGTACCACAAAACAACTGGTTAAAAATACCAGAAACATGTTCTTTAATGTACAGGTAGTCAGATGTGACTTTGTCCAGGAAAACTTTTGTTGATCTCCTATCCTGCAGGCACTTTCGGCAGGTTTTTTTTTTTTTTTTTTTTTAAAGATTTTATTTGACAGAGAGAAAGCACACGCATGCACCCTCAAGCTGGGGGAGTGGCAGAGGGAGAGGGCTCTCCGCTAAGCAGGGAGCCCGATGTGGGGCTCGATCCCAGGACCCCAGGATCATGACCTTAGCCAAAGGCAGATGCTTAACTGACTGAGCCACCCAGGCACCACACAATTCTGTTCTTATAATGTACTATCAATATTCTATAACTTAACTGTGGAAAGGAAATGTCTTATTTATCATAACTACCCCCAGAACTAGACACAAAGCTTCTCAATGTATGTGTGTTGAATGGAGAGAATTATTCATTTAACAGAATTAAATACCTTTATTTTCATTACATAACTAAAAATATTTAGGGTTCCTTTGACATACTTGTAGAGTACATTGTGCCTAGTTTCAGTTTAGGGCAAACAAAAAGAAAATTTATCTCAGAGTTGCCTAACATTATTAATATCAAATTCTAAAAGCATGAAATTAAAAAAAAATTATATCTGATAGAGCAAGAGCATGCGTGCACACACAAGCAGGGGAGCAGCAGGCAGAGGGAGAGGGAGAAGCAGGCTCCCCGCCAAGCAAGGAGCCCTGATGCGGGACTGGATCCCAGGACCCTGGGATCGTGACCTGAGCTGAAGGCAGATACTCAACAGACTGAGCCACCCAGCTTCCCCCAAAAGCAATGATTTGTCATGCTAGTTGGCATTTTACTTATGAATTTGTGGTATTCATAGAATAAGACTGGTTTTTCATGATGAATAAGTAATTTAAATCAACTACAAATTATGATAAAATTTTCAGTGACATAATCATCAACATCTTTGGCATCACACAAATTCACGTAAGAAAATGTGTGCTACTTATAAGAGGAATTGTCTAGGGCATAAAGTATGAAAGGATTTAGAAAGGTTAAACCTGTAATTCCTTTACTTTCCCCCTTAGCATCTGGACTTTTTAAAGTAACATCACTGGCATAGAAAAAATGCTGACCTTCAACATTTGTGGAAAACTACCCAATGAAGGGGAAATCAAAAAGTTATGTAACTTTTATACAGCAAACTTATTTTTTATGTACAAGTTGGTAGGCCTCTTTTTTGTATGCCTCAAGAAGCTCATTTGTATAGACAATCTCTCTCTAGACACTAGTAGTTCCTTATTCCATTATATGATACTAACCCAAATAATTAAATGGAAACACATGGACACCCTTAGAAAAATATAAAAATGATATGCAAAACTGCATTTTTTCCCTTGGGAGTCCACACCTATTTCCATACAAGTTATGATTAACAGGTTTTCCTAAACTTTCTAAACCATCCTCCTGATGGAAAGCAAAAATATCAAACTATTTCAGCTTCATAACTGATTTACCTTATTAGTAACATGACTTTTCAATCCCCTATTTCCACCTCATTTAAAAATAAGTGGTTTTTAAAACAAAAGTATAATTAACATAGTGTTGTATTAGTTTCAGGTGTTCAATTCTATACATTAGTGCTCATCAAGATAAGTGTACTGTTAATCCCCTTTATCTATTTCAGCCAACCCCCTACCCACCTCCATCCTCTGACAACCACCAGTCTGTTCTTTGTATTTGGGTCTGTTTTTTTTTTCTTTGTTCATTCATTTTCTTTCTTAAATTCCACATGAGTGAAATAATATGGTATTTGTGTTTCTCTAACTTATTTCACTTAGTATTATATCCTCTAGATCCATCCATGTTGCAGTGAGTGGCCAGATTTCATTTTTTATGGTTGAGTAATATTGCACTGTGTGTGCGTGTGCAAGTATGTGTGTGTATACATACACCACATCTTTATCCATTCACCTATCGACAGACACTTGGCTTCCATATCTGGGCTATTGTAGATAATGCTGCAATAAACACAGGGGTGCATATATCTCTTTGAGTTAGTGTTTTCATTTTCTTTGGGTAAATACCCAGTAGTGGAATTACTGGATCATATGGTGATTCTATTTTTAAAGTTTGGAGAAAACTTCATATTGTTTTCCGCAGTGGCTACACCAATTTGCATTCCTACAAACAGTGCATGAGGGTTCCTTTTTCTCCATATATTTGTCAACACTTGTTATTTCCAACAAGAGGATATAAAAATTGTAAATATCTATGCACCCAACATAGGAGCACCTAAGTCCATAAAGCAATTATTAACATAAAGGAAGAAATTTACAGTAATACAATAGTAAAGGACTTTAACCCTCCACTTACATCAATGTACAGATCATCCAGACAGAAAATCAATGAGGAATCAGTGGCTACAAATGATACATTAGACCACATGGGCCTAACAGATGTATTCAGAACATTCCATCCAAACAGAGAAATATGCTTTTTTTTTAGTTACAGATTTTATTTGAGCGAAAGCATGAGCAAGGGGGAGGGGCAGAGGGAGAAGGAGAGAATTCCAAGCAGATTCCGTGCTAAGTGCTGACCCCTATGTGGGGCTGATTACCATGAACTCAAGATCACTACCTGAGTCAAAATCAAGAGTCAGACGCTTAACCAACTGAGCCATCCAGGAGCCCCTACACATTCTTTTCATGTGCACATGGAGCATTCTCCAGAAAAGATCACGTTAGGCCACAAACAAGTCCAAATGAATTCGAAAAGACTGAAATCATATCACGCATCTTTTCTGACCACAACTGTATGAAAATCACTCAAGAAAAAATCTGGAAAGAACACAAATACATGGAGGCAAATAACATGCTACTAAAAACTAACGGGTCCACTAAGAATCAAAGAAGATATCGAAAGATACATGGAGACAAGTGAAAATGAAAACACAATGATTCAAAATTTTAGGGATATGGCAAAAATTGTTTTAAGAGGGAGGACTACAGCAATATAGGCCTACCTCAAGAAACAAGAAAAATCTCAAACAACCTAACCTTAAACCTAAAGGAGACAGGAAAAGAAGAAACAAAGCCCAAAGACAGTAGGAGGGAGGAAATAATACAGATTAGAGCAGAAATAAATACATGGAGACTAAAAACCCAATAGGACAGATCACTGAAACCAGGAGCTTGTTCTTTGAAAACATGAACAAAATTGATAAAACTTTAGCCAGACTCATTAAAAAAAAAAAAAGAGAGAGAACTCAAAATCAGAAATGAAGGAGAAGTTAACACCATACACATACAAAGGATTATAGGAGATTATTATGAAAAATTATATGCCAACAAATTGGACAATCACGAAATGGCTAAGTTTCTAGAAACATACAACCTTTCAAAACTGATCAATAAGAAATAGAAAATTTGAACAGACCAATTGCTAGTAATGAACTTGAATCAGTATTCAAAAAACTCCCAACAAACAAGTCCAGGACCAGATGGCTTTACAGATGTATTCTACCAAACATTTAAAGAATTAATACCTATTCCTCTCAAACTATTCCAAAAAATAGAAGAGGAAGGAAACCTTCCAAATTTGTTCAACGAGACTAGCATTACCCTGATACCAAAAACCAGATAAAGACAAAAAAGGAAAACTACAGGCCAATATCTCTGATGACCATGGATGCAAAAATCCTCAAGATATTAGCAAACTGAATCCAACAGTACCTTAAAAAAATTATTCACCATGATCAAGAGGGATGTATTCCAGGAACGCAAAGGTGATTTGATATTCAAAAATCAATGTGATCCGCCACATTCACAAAATGAAGGATAAAAACCAAATTTTTTCTCAATATGCAAAAACAGCATTTGACAAAGTACAACATCCATTTGTGATAAAAACTCTAACAATCAGATTCAGAGGAAACATACCTTAGGCCGTGTATAATAATTTTTTCTCCTCTCACACAAATCTGACCAACCTCTTGTTTTAAAATTTTAGGGCTAATAATGAGGTTTTTATATATAGTCAACAGCCAAAAATCTTAATATTGTGGTGTTAACTTTGCTGTAATTAAAGTAAAATCATGTGGCTACAAAATGGTTCCGATTAACAGGTAAGACAAAACAAAACAGGTCTATGCAGTTTCTTACCAGATAACCAGATTACAAAATAGGTTAATTTAGAACATTGAACAAAGGTGACACTTCTTTTTTTTTTTTAAAGATTTTATTTATTTATTTGACAGAGATAGAGACAGCCAGCGAGAGAGGGAACACAAGCAGGGGGAGTGGGAGAGGAAGAAGCAGGCTCACAGCGGAGGAGCCTGATGTGGGGCTCGATCCCATAACGCCGGGATCACGCCCTGAGCCGAAGGCAGACGCCCAACCGCTATGCCACCCAGGCGCCCCAAAGGTGACACTTCTGAGTTACATAAATTTTCTGAATTAAAAAAAAAAAAAGGCATTGCATTTAACTTTTACTGCTTTCATACCACCACCACAAATCTGTAAACTTGCTCCATGTCAGACCAATTAAATTAGGATACTTGGGGATAAGATGCAGTATCAGTACTTTAATTACTATTACTACTTTTAAAGGTACCCAAGTGATTGTAATGAACAGGCAGGGGTGAGAATCACTGCCTTGGACTATACTCGAGTATTAATAAGGCAAAAATTGCAAAATGAACAAACAGTACATAGGCTTTTTGCTCAAGAGACTAACCAATTCTAAAAGATAAACCAAGTAAGCATTGACCAGAGCGAGACAAATGCTGTAATATTGTTTACTTCCCTTATGAAACACTGCTTACAAACCACACACTCTTATTTTTGAAATCCTCTTTTATTTAAAGGCAAAACTTGAGCATTAATAAACTGTACTACTATCAGAAAAAATTGAAAAAACTTTGAATATTAAGTAGCAATATGAGGATAATGCTCTAATGTTAGGTGAACAAAGGAAAAATTTTAACTGCTGAAGAGAATTCAGATATGGGGAGTAACTATTTTCTAGGTCTACTGACGGCTTGCCCTTAAATGCAGGGATTTTAAAAATAAGGAAGTACGGCTAGAACACGACAAAAGCAGAGTATTACAGTATTTAGAGCTCTTAAACAAAAACAATTATGCACTCAAATATATAAGTGAGCCATTCTTCCAACCATTAATTGCATCCAGTATACTTTCTTAAAACCCAATTTTATTCCCTTTTATAGTGAAAAAATAAATCACACGGAAGCTATTTTTTAGCAAAATTTGGCCAGTTAATTCTTAGGGAAATGTTTTCAACCAAAACTATATGTTTGGTAATCTGCTGATGTCTTAAAATTTTAATTCATTATTCATCATCAAATCATTCCCAAATTTTTTGGGGCGGCTGGGTGGCTCAGTTGGTTAACCGTCTGCCTTCAGCTCAGGTCATGATCTTAGGGTTCTGGGATCTAGTCCTGCGTCAGGCTCCCTGATCAGGCGGTAACCTGGTTCTCCCTCTCCAGCTCCCCCCAACTTGTGTTCCTTCTCTCGCTGTCTCTGTCAAATAAATAAATAAAATCTTTAAAAAAATCATTCCCATATTTTAAGATATTTTTCAAAATGCACAGAGTGCTAGAAGCAGCAAGCCACAACTACACATGGACAATTAGTGCACTAAATTTTTTGAGATCTAGTAGTAAAGATTCTGTCAAGATTTCATTTCAAGTCACTGAAGTAGCAGATGTGTAAGACAGTTGGTTTATCTGTTGACACTTGCATACACTTTGACTAATGGCATTCTTACAAAGGAACAATGAATGAAATATGGAGGATTAGGGAAGTTTAGCTTTCCAATTTTAGCAAATGAAGTTGGTTAATACAATTCTCTAATATTATATCCTTGAGATTACACTATTTTTAGGTGCTTTCTAATGAACTCTGAAAAAACAAAGCAATGACTATGTCTAAGGAAGCTAAGTTTAAAGCTTATTGTACTACACTATTAAAGTGCTATTTATTTTTGTATCTTTAGTTTCTGCCTTGAGATTGAGAAAGGTTCGAAACAAGCAAGGTAACATCTACCTTAATTTAAGTTCTGAGAAAGTAAGAATACACTGGAGGAATCTTTCATTAAGATACGATCACTGTTCCATTAAAAAGCTCATTGAAAATGTATTAAAGTACAATAAAAGGAAACAAAAACCAAGAAATAAAATGTTTCTTTGACATCACCACATTCTAAATTAGACCATTCCAACTATGAAATGTGAGGGAGAACAGAAGGTTTATTCCAATATTGTGATAACAGAATTTGTTCATGTACCTAAAACAAAGAGAATTTCATAACGAAGAGTTAGGACTGTAATGATTAGACTTTCACCTGAAAACAAATACACCCACAGATACACCCCCCTCCCCATCTAGAGTTACTGGTATGAATAATCCAGGGTCATTACCTGGGAACAATGCATACAATTCTAATATTTAGGAAATATCATAGAATGAAGGGAAATAACCTGACACACCACCACTGTACTTCCTGAGGTCAAAACATCCAAAGAACTGGTAAAAATGACCCCGAGCTTGAATATCTTTTTTTTTCCCCTGAAGATTTTATCTATTTCACGGAGTGAGAGTGAGAGGGAGAGAAAGAGAGAGAGAAATCACAAGTAGGCATAGTGGTAGGCAGAGGGAGAAGCTCCCCACTGAGCAAGGAGCGCGATGCTGGCTCGATCCCAGGACCCTGAGATCATGACCTGAGCCGAAGGGAGACGCTCAACTGACTGAGCCACCCAGGCATCCCGAGCTTGAGTATCTTAGTAAGTAGTTTAAAAATAAAACCAACTAGCCCCTTGGTAATAAGTAAAAATATTTTAGAAAATGGCAAAGTATTTAGTATACAGTACTCAATAAAAATTCAATGCTTTTTGCTCCTAAATGTTTGAAAAATACAACCCATTTTCCTCTTAATTTGAAAAACTGAGATCCAGACAAAATATGGGTCAACACCCAAATACTCAATAGCTTCAAAAACAGACCACAGGGGTGCTATCATATGGCAGCAAAAGCTGCTTTTCAAAAGAGAATTCAATTCTGTTAGTGTTATTACCATACCAATACTGAACATCATTATTTGTCACAAAATGGGCAATTGTGATCATCTTTAAGAAAGGCGCAAATATCTGAAACAAAGCAACTGGCACAAATTACATTATGGTTGCTCTCTATAAAACTAAAGAGGGGAATCACCTAATAAATACTAAGATGCAAAAATAAAGCTATAATAATCCAAAAGCTTAAATATTAAGAGTGTCAATATGAAAGTAGAACAAAAGACACTAGGCTGTTCCACACATTTTTATTTTTTGCCCACTTTTTGACAAGCACACTAATCAATTTTAGAATTCATTACCGTACCCAGATAAGCTTTTAACACTTATTTCTCCAACAAGAAGACTGAAAAGGCAGTTTGTACTTAAGGGGTATGCTTTTATGAAGAGTTATTCTCCTTACTGTCCCTTCTCCCATCCCCCACATTGCATTAAGGGGCTACCTTGTAACTAGTTGAAGTCTACTGTAGCCTTCTTTTGTTGAGACTACCAGTTTCTCAAGTATCTTTACTCACCCCTTCCAATCCAGTAAATTGATAAATCCTGAAGGTTTCATTGCCCAAATCTGTTTCAGATCTGTCCCTTCTCCATTTTTACTACCAATATGTTGGCTTAAGCCCTTTTACCTTGCCTCTGGAAAACGGCAATATAAGTTTTTCTTCCGGCAACAGAAAAATAAAATTAACTGTCCTATCACTATTCTTCACACAGACAACAAAATTCATTGAAATACAAATCTGATGCCAGTTCACTGTTTATATCTTTTAATTTTGTTCCCTGACTACAGGACAGAGTCCAAACTTCTTATCAAAACACAAAGGCCCTACCTTCCTAACCAGCATCATCTCTCATAACCAAGCTATCTTGATTTATCTAACACAGCCATCTTTTTCATGACTTTGCCTTTTCACTAACTTTTTCGTCTGAGAGGACTTTCTCCTAATTATTTTCCAAGTTAGCATATAACAGCAACTTCTGTATAAGCAAGTGGTACTATTTACCTCAACGGTCAAAAGGTTGTATGTCCCTCCTTCTGTGTGCTTTCATAGCACCTGAGTATATTTTGTTTACAGCATACTTCTCACTGAATTTTTAAAAGAAACCAATGCATCTGGAAATAATAAAGAAACTGTACAGAAGGGTATAAAAGAAGTAGTAAACAATTTTCCTCTTGCCTCCCACCTGCCAGTCAATAACTTTGGAACAGTTTTTAGTTCTTCTGTTGATCACTTCCATAGTGATTAACGTGGCTATAAATAGAGTTCTGAATATATCAACTTTACAAAATTTATTGATTCTATCCTCTTTCCAACTTTTATTTCTAATTCTTTTAGTGGTTACCTAACACTGGATATTATGTCTTAGCCTAAAAAAATATCCTGCCAACTGCATTCTATTTCCATGCCTATTTCTTCTACTTGACTCCTTGAGGACAGTGACTATTGTCTTACTTTCACATTCTCGAAGACTACACCAAGAAGAAATATTTAATGTATAAACAAAGTTTATTTTGACTCTGAGGTAGGTATGTCTAGGAAATGTAGCTGCAAGGCAGCCTGGACACAGATCATGAATTACTTTAAGGGTTTATTTCCTTTTTAAATATTGTAATCTGCAAATGTGATAAAATGTTTTAATATGCTTAGATAGAACCTTGATCCTAATCTGTAAATACCTAAAAAAACTGACATTTTTAAATTAAAGATAGATGAAATGTCACATTTAGAGAATACCAAAAATTAAATATTTTCAGTTCAGTTAAATTACACAAAATATTTTAAGATTTCTGTTACATAGATATGATACATATATTTATAACCATATACTAGCTGAATAACTTTAGGTAAGATCTCTATGCCTTAGGCTCAACTATGAAATGGGGATAATAATGGTACTTACCTCAGAGCTGTTGTGAAGATTATATAAATTAATTCAGATAAAGGACGTGGAACAGCACCCTCATATAATAACTTAACAAATGTTAGTGGCCATTATTAAGTAAGTATTTGTGTTGCTATGCAGGAGTCTTAGTGATTCTTTCAGTGAACTAGAACTGCTGCCAAACATTATTCACATCTTTAAAAAAAGCTTCTTAGTGAATAATGTTTTTATATTCTAATTAGAATAATCTGTTGAAGACTTCTATTTGTTTCCTTTGAAGAATCAGTTCATGTATTGATGCTACATACACACTACAAAAGTGAAGCTATTTTAAGCAACTGTGAAATTCCTTTAGTGACTACAATTTCACGCACAGTTAGCTTCACCTCCATTTCATCCTTCTATGTTTTACACACCAGTAGCATCTCTACCAGTAGTAGATAGGCTAAAGCTTAATACATGCCATTTTCTTGAATAATGCTGCTTAAGCTGCCTTCAAAATTACTCCGAAACTGGCTACAGATTTTCCATGTAAATTGAATAGAACTAAATGTTTTGATGTTCTTTTACCTGAATTATGAAATACTATGTGATTTATTTAAAATGTTTGTTTGGGCCTTAAATAAGCCAAACTTGTTAATATATCCTCGAAAAACACCGAGTAATGGGAGTCATTAAAGTCTATGGTATACTGAAAAATAAAGATCTAATAATTTTTTTTTTTTAAGATTTTATTTATTTATTTGACAGAGAGAGCGAGAGAGCACAAGCAGGGGGAAGAGCAGAGGGAGAGGGAGAAGCCGCCCCCCTGCTGAGCAGGGAGCCCCGATGCCTGGCTGGATTCCAGGACCCTGGGATCACGATCTGAGCCGAAGACCTGAGCCGAAGACAGACGCTTAAGCATCTGAGCCACACAGGTGCCCCAAGATTTATTAATTTAAAATAAAAACTAGTGATGGAATTGTGTTAACTATAAATTCAAAAGGGACCTTCAAGAAGTCAGTCTGCTGTTTTATATTTAACTCATTCATTTTCTTCCAGTAAGTCTGTGAAGCAGGTATTCACATTTTCAAGAAGAGAGACAAAATAGAATAGAGGTTTAAAAACTTGGGGCTCTAGGGTGCTTGGGTTGGCTCAGTTGGTTACGCATCTGCCTTTGGCTCAGCTCATGATCCCAGGGTCCTGGGATTGAGCCCTGCTTTTGGCTCCCTGCTCAGTGTGTGTGTGGGGGGGGAGCTGCTTCTCCTTCTCCCTCTGCCCATCCCACTTACTGTGCTCTCTCTCAAATAAATAAAATCTTTAAAAAAATAAAATAAAAATAAAAACTTGGGAATCTGGAGCCAAACAGACTTGAGATGAAGCCAGGTTATGGCACCTAATTGCTTGGGTAACTCTGGATAGATAACACCCTCGTTTCCTTTTCTGTAAATATGGATAGTAGTATTACATTATATACAGTTGTGAGAATTAAATAATGTAGGAAGACACTTTAGCATATAATCAAGGTACAATAAATACTTAAAGGTGAGCCAGTGTAATTACTACAACAAAACTGAAGATTTCAGGGTAATGTGCTAACTCAAAGTCACAAAACTAGTAGCTAAGATAATAATTTAACTCTCGCACAAAATTTTACAAACACAGAAAAGAGGATAAACTTCTAATAAACTATACATATATTCATATTTCCTCTCTATGGTCTCTGACTTGCTGGGAGTGCATATAAATGTGAAGGAAGGGTATTATACACAGAAAATGGGCATGCTACTATATGTTATGTAAAGTGGGTCAATTAGCAGTAGTCTAACTCCCATTAGGTAATGGAGTGAGAAGTAGAAGGGATCTAACTATATTCTTAAAATTATTTTATGCACTACTTACATCCATTTATTCAAATCTAGTATAATACAATCATTACCAAAGATCAATATTTTTAATTTTTTAATATTATCTTAGTATATTTTTAAGTGAAAATAAAAGCCCCTTATCAAATACCTCACCTGTTGAGCTATTTAACAGAACCAGTAATGGTGTAATTTGGTGATCTGTAGCCTAGGCTTCTACTTGCATTCTGTGAATGAGACCAAGATGTTTCAAAATTCAAATAAAAAAAATCTGTAGAGTTAAAAAAAAAATCACTTTTAAGCTTTTCTCTTTCAAAATTTTCTTAAACCTCTGAAATCTGTTATGTATTAGATTCAAAAGATAAGCAGCAGAGGAATGTTAGTAGGAAAAGAATTGTAATTAGTCTAACTTGCTTTTTTCACAAAGTGATCATTTTTATATTACAAACATATAGTTTAATTTACTTTGTTATTTCTGCTTTTAAAGAATATCATTGCTTCCAACTGATTTGTCATCCGAAAAAATCTGAAAACCAATTATACATTTTATTCTAAATTGACATTTTATTCTAAATTGACCACCCAGTTACCCCCTAAACTGACTTTAAAAAAGGGTTTCATTCAATTTCTGGAATAGGTTTGTCCTAAGAAGCAGCTCCACTTTATCAATTTTTTTTTTGAGAGCCAGTGAGCATGTGGGAGGGGGGT
Organism: Ursus maritimus; assembly: GCF_017311325.1. Taxonomy (NCBI): domain Eukaryota; kingdom Metazoa; phylum Chordata; class Mammalia; order Carnivora; family Ursidae; genus Ursus; species Ursus maritimus. Next base: position 32,775,236 of record NW_024423564.1, on the reverse strand, counting down.
GGGGGGGTGGTTGGGAGGGGGTAGAGGGAGAGAGAATTTTAAAGGCTCCATGCCCAGCACGAATCCAATGAGGGGCTCAATCTCACAACCCTAATATCAAGATCTGAGCCGAAATCAAGAGTTGGATGCTTAACTGACCGAGCCACCCAGGCACTCTGGTTTTGAAATTTTTTTTAGTAAAATCCCTTCTCTCCAAATGTAATTTTCATATGCATTTAAAAATGATCAGAATGGTCATATTTTTAAAATTCATTGTCATATTTTTTTATTAAAATATGTCAATCAGGAAGACTCAAAAATTTGAAATCGGGTTATGTCTGGCATAATTAATTTCTGTATTTTGTTCCACATAAATAAGTAGTTGCGAATGGTGAAAAGTTTCCATACTACTAATTCTGTTGTCACATTTCTTCTTATTTTTCTTGATTCACCTAATTCAGAAGCTCGAAAGTGGAGTAACAGAACATTTTTTGTTCCAAATTTTTAAGACTGGCAAGTGTAATACTTCATGTTGTATCTCTTATCTATTTTTTTTAATTCTACTTTGCCAACAGCAATTATTGTTATTCTGAGTCCTCCAAATATTTTGTGCTTTTAATTAGCAAATCAGATACCACCACCAGCCCCAACTATTTACCTAGGATTTATTATACATCAGGGACTATTCTAAGTAGTGTACATATATATTAGCTTGTTTAATCCTCATAACCACCCTATGAGATAGTAACTATTATTATTGCCAATTCATAAATAAGGAAATAGACATGGAGTGATCAAGTAATACGTCCAAGACTGTCAGCTGAGTACAAGACTTTTTTTTTTTTTTTTTTTTTAAGATTTCTTCATTTAACAGAAAGAGAGCGCAAGCACATTAGTGAGGGGGGAGAGGCACAGGGAGAAGCCGACTCCCCACTGAGCATGGAGCCCAACGTGGGGCTTGATCCCAGGACCATGACTTGCGCCAAAGGAAGTCACTTAACCATTTGAGCCACCGAGGTGCCCCAAGACTTTCTGACCCTAGTTTGGTTCCAGAGCCTGTGCTCTTAACCACTACTCTAAATTTACTCCTGATACAATCAAGACTGAATGAGCAGCAAATTAAGTTGAAATCATTTGTTTATTGGTTCATATTTTTGACTAATTCAGCTAAGTCAATTCTTTTCCTCTCTGAAGGTACTCTGGTTTCATCACTAGCCAAACCTTCAGAATGACAGCTCACAGATAAGGTAGGTATAAATGCGAAAGAAGAGGAAGTACTAAAAACCAACTAAATAATTGATAATTATTTAATTAAATAATTAAATAAAAATATTTCAAAAGGAAAGCAGTGGCACTACAAGGATCTTGATGAACCAAGATCTTAAAGAGAACAGGTGCTAGCTAAGGAAACAGGGGCATACAGTTAAGGAAAAATATAAAAGTCTGATAATAACTATGTCCGGAAGAAGCTGAAATCATTAAGATATGAAAACCTTAAATGAATGAGGAGACAGGAGAAAAGGACCAAGCTGCCTTAATCAAGTTCGAATTCACAGAACTGGAAAAATTATAAAAAAGATGAGAAAAATAACCCATCTATTGAAATACTACATTTAATCTTATAAATCTTAGATAATAGAAGTTAAAATTCTTAATAGAAAAAATATTTGATTTATGCTTATCCCCAGGAAAATCCCAGGAAACCTTTAATCTGATAGTCGTGTACTGTTTGAAAAAATACATATTAAGGTTAACAGTCAGACTGCAATTTCAAAATCTGTGTTAGAAAATTAACTTCTCTTTTTATATTTATTTGGGATGCTTGCAATATCTTTATAAATAAAATATACAAATGAGAGATCTACATTTAGGTGAACAGTTATAATGAAAATGTTATTAATCGATAACTTTTAATATAAAGACAAATCTTATTTTTTATATTCAGCATAAGTGAAATATATGAAAAAAGTCTTTCACAAGTGTCTACAAAGTTCAAGTATATTTTCAACATATATACATATATATTTTTAAATCACCTTTTCTATGTCTACCAGTAGTTGATCAAGTTACTCCCTGGTCTACAAACTTCCACTGGCTCCCACTCCCTCAAGATAAAGTCCAGACCTCCTAGCATGGCTTGTGAGACTCATGATGTCCTGGTTCCTGCTTGTATCTCTGGACTCATCACTTGCCACCCTGTACTCTGGGTCCCAGTCTCCTGTATCCAAAAGATGCCATTTTGATTCCCTTTTCCTCTGCTCACCGGGTACATTTTCTGTCAATTTTCAACTTAGATCTTACCTCTTCCAAGTTTTGTTCCCTTTTCCCCTAGCACACCACACCATTAACTTGCCTGCTTACTGTAAGCTCCTTGAGGGTAGGGACTGCCCTTCAAATTTTTAAAAAGATTTTAATTAATTAACTAATTTAGAGTGAGCAGGGAGAGGGGGAGAGGCAGAGTGAGGATCTCAAGCCAACTCTGCACTGAGCATGGAGCCCAATGCAGGGCTCGATCTCACAACCCTGAGATCATGAGCCACCCAGGTGCCCAATGCCCTTCAATTTTTGTATCAGCAATGCCTAGGTTGGTGCCTGGTATATAGAAAGGACTTAATAAATGTTTAATGAAAAAAAAAAGATCATCTTTCCCAACTTCTTCTTAGTAAAAACAGCCTCATTCACAGACAAAAACTTATGAAATACTATATGCTAGAGGCCAGGGATTCAGCAAGAAACTGTCCTAGACTTCAAAGACCATAATTTTATGGGAAGAGAAAGAAAAGCAAAACAATAGATACAGTATAGTGAAGGTAAGTGCATATCAAGATATCCTCAGTGCTTTGGGAATACAGAGGTGTAGCTAACATAACCTGGGAGTGCTAGTGGTGGAGAGGTTAAGGGAGTTGAAATGAGGGAAGCCTTAGCTCAAGTCAGTAGACACTTGAGCTAAATCTTTAAAGACAGCTCAAGTAGAAGCTGTTTCCTTTAGTCATTGAGGGGGAATAAAGTAACCTTGCTTGCCTAATACCTGCTCTTTAGTGCTTCATCTCTCTGTACCCCAGTGCAACATTTCACATGGCTGCTGTGGCAGCCAATTGGTCTTACATTATTCTCTACTTAGCTAACAACTGGTTAGTGATCTAACTTGAGCTAGTAACAATCCCTGCCTAAAATATTTAAAGAATAGCCAATGAGGAAGAATTAATCCTTCTCTTGTGGGAAAAGCTAAAAGAACAACACTCAGCAACTGGCAGTTACTATGCTGTCCCACCACAAAGAAAAAGTTAGTCAGTAGTGGGGGGGAAAAAAGGTCCCTTCCCTTCCATCTTAAGAGTCTATATATTAAGCGGAAGTTACTCATGCTAACTATATAAAATACTAACTGTATAAATATAGCACCATGATTTAAATATTTAAATTTAAATATTTTCTTTCATTAGTTTACATTTTTTCTTCAAACTAAAAATTAGTATGCTCTTTACAATTAAGCCAACATCCTAATATTTATAAATGGTACCTAGATACATAGTTATGAGCAAAACTAGCAGTAAAATAACTTATCAAAAAATATCATTCTAGCTAGTATTTGTGATGCTTACTAGTAGGTCCTTTATGATCAGAATGGATGGGAGAGAATGAGACCCAATAAAACTGATAGAGTACCTACTTACAGAATAAGAGATTTCAAAGATATTTTCTGCTACTTTTTTTTAAAGCAAATTTTATGCTTCTGGCTATCAAAGACTAAATTCAGCCTGTTGAATGAGTAAGCATTACTAAAAGTGATTAGCCTCATCTCTGCAAAAGGCTATAAACCATATGACCAAGCAAGACCCAAAATGAGTGATTCTGGTTACACTTCTTTATTATATATAAATTGCTAAAACATTCCTGTAATTTTCTCTTCTGAAGAATTTACATTCACAATGATCTAAACACACACATACACACACACAGACATGTTAAAGTATTTTTAATGTTTTTAATGTAAGGCACTAGTCTACATATTGCAGATTTTCACTTTTATTAAACTAAGACTAAATTAAACTATGATTTCAAAATTAAGTCTTAACCCAGGGCTGAGACAGAAAAAAATATTGTATATAATGTTACATATGATCATGTACCAACAACCTAGAGAGCAGTACTGGACACATTAAATCAAGTATTACTTCTATACTTCAATGTGGTTTGCATCTAAATGGAGGCTTGTCCAACATGCCATACTTTGTATGTCCAGCAATATTTCTAAGTGTTCCTGACATGTTTTGATTCCACCATTCACTGATTTTGTACAACAGTGTGCTAGCAAATGCTTAACGAGAAATAAGTACATTGTAGAGATGAGGGGCAAGGAGTAAAGAAAAAACAGTGGGTACAGCATAAAGTTATATTAGGATACAGACTCACTTGTATTTATAATTATTTCAGTTTATAATTAGTTAGGTGTATATTAACTGGTAGACTACTTGCTGCTGGGTATTGCTGAACTGTAAGTGCTGAGAAGTGTCAAGATACACACAGAGCTTAATTAAAAGTGAACGGGAATATAATCTGAGAAGTGTGTGATTCAAGATTGGTTCTAGTAAAAGTATCACAAAAATGGTATGCTATGAAGGATTACTGAGAATGGGCAGTAAGTAAAAAAAGCTTTTATATGTATTTGGTTTGCAATTAGGAATATTTGATACCACTTAAAGGACAGAACCCCTCAATTTATCCTAATTACAAGACACTGCGTGTGATAAACATCGTTTATTATAAAACACCCCTTGTTATTCAATTCTTTTAAGTTTGAATAAACTTAAAAGTTTAAGTTTATTCAGGAAATAATTATTGTTGGCTAAGTAGTAGTATGGACCATAGAATAATAGCGTTATGATTAGAGGATGATATACAGATTCAATCCTTTGGCAATTTGTCTCAGACGAATATCTCAAAAAAAAAAAAAAAAATCAAAAACAAACCCCAAAAATCAAGAGGGAAGGGTCTTACTAAACAAGTTAAGTCCTACATCTTAAATCTATTTAAAATCAAGTTTTTATTTTATTTTTTTTAAAGATTTTATTTATTTATTTGATAGAGAGCCAGCCAGCAAGAGAGGGAACACAAGCAGGGGGAGCAGGAGAGGAAGAAGCAGGCTCCCAGCACAGAAGCCTGATTTGGGGCTCGATCCCAGAATGCTAGGATCACGCCCTGAGCCAAACGCAGACGCTTAACTGCTGTGCCACCCATGCGCCCCTAAAATCAAGTTTTTAAAACTTGTTTAGATATGACCTTACATGCAATGAAGACTCATAGGTATAGAAATCTTTTAAGATTTTATTTATTTCTTTGACAGAGACTGAGAGAACACAAGCAGAGGGAGAGGGAGAGGGAGAAGCAGGCTCCCTGCTGAGCAGGGAGCCCGACATGGGGCTCGATCCTAGGACCCTGGGATCATGACCTGAGCCGAAGGCAGATGCTCAACTGACTGGCCACCCAGATGCCCCTGGAAATCTTCTAAACATGAAAATATAACAATGGTATATAGGAACCAGGAAAATGAAAACACAGACTAAGAAAGATAATTCAGGAACATGAATTCCAACTTAGCCAAGTAGATGCAGATCAAGAATCTACCTCACAGGGGCGCCTGGGTAGCGCAGTAGTTAAGCGTCTGCCTTCGGCTCACGGCGTGATCCCGGCGTTCCGGCGTTCCGGGATCGAGTCCCACATCGGGCTCCTTGGCTGGGAGCCTGCTTCTCCCTCTCCCACTCCACCTGCTGTGTTCCCTCTCTCACTGTACCTCTCTCTGTCAAATAAATAAAATCTAAAAAAAAAAAAAAATAACATATTTAAAATTTTGCTTATTTTTCTTTTAGAATGATAAAAGTATACTTGGTGTTAGAAATAAACCTTTACTACCTAGTAACATACAATTATGTAAAGCTTTACAAACTGTAACACTCCAAAACAGAATTCAGTATGTTCAGTATGAAAAGGAAGCATAACAGAGATGCTTTTTTTGGTCTCACTCCAAACACAGGGAACTCACTGATTTAGTTTTATTTGCCTTATATAAATGATCTTTCCATCTTTTCTTCTTAATTTTAAAAAGTATAGGGGCTTTTATGAAAAGATTTAAAAATTGGGCAACTATTAATTTGAACGGGACAAAACAGATTTTATTGGATAGTTAGAACTACTTATCCTTGGCTGTTTTCAGGTGTTAAAGATGAGGTTAGGTGTCTGTAAATATTAGTAACAGCCATGTAAATTAACAGACCATATTCTTTGTTAACCAGATAAAAAGTTTATCACCTACAATTATGTGCCAGGTAGTAGGTGCTACACTTTTTTTTTTTTTAAAGAATTTATTTATTTGAGAGAGAGCAAAAAAGCACAAGTGGGATGAGGGGCATAGGGAGAAGCAGACTCCTTGCTGATGCAGGGCTTGATCCCAGAACCCTAGGATCATGACCTGAGCTGAAGGCAGCCACTTAACCGACTGAGCCACCCAGGCGCCCTAGGTGCTGCTATACTTTCATATCGAATTTCATTGTAAGACTGAGTTCTTACTGCAAATGAATATAAGCATCTTCATGTGGCCAGAAGTTAGGAAGACTGGAGAACTTCAGGATCCAAGCATGCTATAATAATTTTGCAACCCCTCTGCTAAACAACCATGGTAGAATGGGGTCCTGGTATATAAACCTTGACTGTCCTCCTAGTTGCTTCAATTGATCTAGTGGGCCAGAAAGAAATCAGTTGACTTTCTAAAACTACAAAATGTAAAAGCTAGAGATTTTATATTTAAGTTGATGAGGCAATTTAACATTTCACCTTATCTCAACTACACCAACTAATGGAAGAGAGATACTAGAAAAAATACCTTTTTTGTTTCAAATTGTGCTTCTTCCTGACAGCATCCTCTACAGTCAGGATCCAGCTGAAGCAGGTTAAACTGTCCAAGAAGATCACAAGAGCTGCAGAGCAAGTTGCTGGAGAAGCCTAACTCTCTGCAAGCCTCTGATGAAAACTCGGCCCCAAATGCAGACACCTGAAAATAAACAAATTGGGAAATAAAACACTATTCCATATTTATATTGGAAAGCTTCCAAGAAAGGAAAACCTAGGGTCATCAAAATCTAACACAGTGGAGATGAATTACTGAAATGCCTCATCTGGGGACAAATTCTTAATTATTTTTAAGCGAGTCTTTGGTTCTTCCCAATTCCCTGACAATCTTTTTTCTGAAAAATTTGCCATCTTTCAGCTTAGCTGAAATATGATTAACAAAAAAACAATATATATTGTTTCTTTTGGCATACATATATATATTACATATAAAAACCTTTTTTAAACATTCGGAAGTTTAACAAAATTTTTTTTTTAAGATTTTATTTATTTGAGAGAGCGCACAAGTGCTCCCGCATGAGCCAGAGGAAGGGCAGAGGGAGAGAGAAGCAGACTCCACATTGAGCTGGGAGCCTAACATGGGGCTCAATCCCAGAACCCTGGGTTCAGGACTTGAGCCAAAGCCAGACACTTAACTGAGCCACCCAGGTGGCCCCCATAAGTTTTTTAAAAAGGAATTTCCTTAGAAGAAAAACCAAATTCCCTCTTCATTTTAAGAACTTAGCGCTTGTTGATATGGGTCTATGAAGTAACATTAACTTCTAGGTCTCTACCACACCCTACAAACTTATCTTCATTCACATCTAGCAGGGGAAGGGGAAGGAAGAAGATGGAGTGAGGAGAGCAGGAACCGAAATAAAGCTTTGGGGTTTAGGTACCAGCTCCATCACTTATAAGCTGCGTGATCCTGGACAAGATAACCTCCCTCAGCTTTAACTTCTTCACCAATAAAGGAGCAATAATTCTTACATAAAATAGATTGAGATAAGATGAATGAAATGACTTATGCAACCAATCAGAACAACCAGCAAAAGCAGGCTTTCAAAAATATCTGTTCTCTTCCCTTATCCATTCTCTCATGCATGTCTTAGTGAATATGGTATACCTTCATCTAAGGTCAATCCCTCTGCCCGTGCTATGGAGCCTATCTTCTGCCATTTCCACAGGGATTTAATTTAATTGGTAACTCAATTCTTCAGTGTATTCAAACCTTAAGGTTCTAATTGCTCTCCCCACATTCTGTCATTTCTGAATTGTTACTACAGTCTAGCTTCTGATCCTACCATTCAACTAAACTTGCCAAAAATCACTAAATGCAAAGGCATTCAAAACTGTTCTGGCTCCAGCTGTTCTTTCTATGGGCTTGTCCTCCTTCTTAAGTGCTGCTCTTTTTCATATTCTATTTCTGGTTCTCTCTTTGCTTTACATATTTTCTGTAGATGACTGCATCTTTCCCAAGGCTTCAAATACCCATTACTGAAAACTCCTGAGTCTTTTACTTGAGTTCAAACCTCCAAAGCCAACAGCCTAACTGACCTCATTTATATGTTCCACTGACATTGCAAATTCAAAATCTCCAACAGTGAAACTTACCTTTTCTGCTTAAATCTACTCCTCTCACTGTGCCCAATATATTAGTAAAATGGCACCATTTTCCCTGACCAGTGGTTGCTCAGGTCAGTCACCCTAGATTCTACATTCTCTGCCATTCTTACAAGCAATTAATTAACAAGTTTTGACAATTCTGTTTCTCAAAGAGCTTTCAAATCATTTCTTGCATCAGTGGCTTAAATGGTCACTCCCAGTACTACCCTTCTTTACTTCTTCAATCCCTTTCTATTTTTCAGCTATAATGAATTCCCGGAAGAATAAAATTCCTACTTATACATTTGCTCATATTTTTCCTACATCTAAGGCTCCCTTTTCACCTTTTTAATCTCAACTTAATTCCAAAAACCTGATCAGTATCAGTCTTTCAGGAAACCTTCTCTGGGGGGAGGGGGGGGAATCAGATACTAATCTTTAGCCATAGTGCTTTTCAGAGAAATAAATTTGTGCACAGTTCTAAGACAGCACCACTCCTGACACTGTACTCCGTAAATGTAGAGTTGTCTGATTCCCTAGTACTGTGAACTCTTTTGAGGGCAAGCATTAAACTATTATTACTCTGTGTTTAAAGCTAGTTCTTATCTGTGAACAAATGAATTGGTGAAAACTACAGCCTCAAGTAGGGGGAATTTCAGATTGTTTGACTGCAACTGGTTCATCTTCTAGACCAAGGGTATGCAAACTTTATGTAGAGGGCCAGATAGTAACTGTGTTGGTGGCTAAATAGTTTCTGTTTCAACTACCCAACTCAGGTATGGCAGCACAAAAGCAGCACAGACAAAAATAAATGAGTGGGTGTCTTCCAATAAAACTTCATATAAACAGGGCCAGCTGGATTTGGCCCACCAGCTATAGTTTGTCAAACCTTCTTCTAGACAAATCAGGTAGATAAAAACCCAAGGGCATTTGCCAATGTAAAAAACTAAGGAGTGCTGGCATACTCGCCCAAAATGTTGATCATCCAATTGGTCTTCTGCCAGTCAATACCCTAATTTGATACCTTACACATCTTTCATCTTACCTCAGTAATAATGTGGAATGTATGTAATATTCGAAATAGATCCCAGTCTTGTGGGAGGCACCTAAGACACGTGCTGCTGTACTAGTACTTGGGAGTAATTTCTTGATTAGTAAAGTGATATGCTTGATCTATTTCACAGGTTAATTTGTATTTTCCAAAGATGGCCACACCAGTATGTACACATCATCCCACGTGGTAGTCTTACAATGTGACTGGCAGTCCTCTACTGAGAAATAGGAGTCTATTTTCCCTCCCCTTGAATCTGGGCAGGGGCTTGTGACTGATTCTGACCAACAGAGTACAAAAGAAGGGATACTATGTGGTTTTGAGGGTAGGTCATAAAAAAGGAAACAGCATCTTAGTGGCTAGTGCTCCTACATGCTGTATCTTTGCCTCTCTCAGAACACTCTACTTTGGAACTTAGCCACCATGCTGTAAGGTAACCTAAATTAGGGGTACAACATGGACAGTCCCATGTAGAGAGCCACTGAAGCCCCCAGCTGACAACCATCATCAATTAGTAGACATATAAATAAAGAACTTCATATTTCAGACCTGTCTTTCAGCTGAGACCCCATGGAACACACAGCTCACCCTGCTGTATGACCTGTCTGAATTGCTGACCCACATATCTAAAAGCAAAATGGTGATTTGTTTTGCAGCCATGGTAACTAAAATAGGTAATAAAAGTGAAATCACTTTCAAAACATGAACTGCTTAACAAATATAAGAAACTGTTATTGCCAAAGCATGTTTTACAAAACAAAAATTTCAAATGAATGACCATGCAATCATATTATTTGATTTTATTCTGGCATTTATTAAGCACCTACTGACAGGTGGCATAAATATGCAAAACACGTGCTTTGCAGTCCGATGACATCTTGATTCCAATGCCAGCACAGAGCAACCTTACTTCTGAATTTCTGAATAGGAGTAATTACCATTTATCTCACAGAGTTTTGAGGATTAAAGGAGAAAAAGTACAGGAAGCATCTAGTTTTCTACCCAGGACACAGTGGGTACCTGATAGATGTCTGCATTATTCACTTTCCAGTACTCTTAAAAACCTCTTAAATACAAAACACTACTTATGTTTTAATTATTAGGAATGGGATAGAGGATAAGTGGAGTGGAGATGCAAGGTTAACTTGAGTTTCATGAATGAACTACTTCTTTCTAGCTCTTCTATCATTAGTTTTGCAGACTCAAGGCTTTGTTTTTTGGGGGGGAGGGGTGGAGGGGCAGAGAGAGAGGGAGCCAGAGAAACTTAAGCAGCCTCCGTGCCCAGCACAAGCCCAATGTGGGGCTCCATCTCACAACCCTGAGATCATGACCTGAGCCGAAATTAAGAGTAGGATGCTTAATCGACTGAGCCACCCAGGTGTCCCTTAAGGCTTTGAATCTAAGGATATCAGAACATATTTTAAAGTACTTCACTAATAAACATCATATGTTAAATAATATAGGAGTTCAAAGTTATAAGTTATGCCTGTTCATTATTACTAAAAATCGAAGAACATTTAAATGTGCACATTAGCGGCGCCTGGGTGGCACAGCGGTTAAGCGTCTGCCTTCGGCTCAGGGCGTGATCCCGGCGATCTGGGATCAAGCCCCACATCAGGCTCTTCTGCTATGAGCCTGCTTCTTCCTCTCCCACTCCCCCTGCCTGTGTTCCCTCTCTCGCTGGCTGTCTCTATCTCTGTCGAATAAATAAATAAAATCTTTAAAAAAAATGTGCACATTAAGGTTAAACATTAAAATTTAAAATACAGCTACACTTGTAAGAAAGACACAGAGTCTAGGGACAGGGTGTGATAACCCTGACTGGGATAACCATTTAAGTTTAATTTCCCCAGTTCAAAGTAGGAGTGACAAGCTAAGAGACTCCAATTCTTTTCTCCATGCATTACTCACTGATTTACTTGAGAGGGTTGTTGGCAGGGAAACTGGATTAACCATATTGTAACATTACCTTTTCAGGCAAACGTCTGGTATAGATATACATTTTATTATACATACATATGATTAGTTTTCTCTTAACTGGTCCTTAATCTCAGAAAACGCATAGATTTCTCATGTAATTGTGAACAGATTTCAAATCTGAGACTAAACCAAATAGATGGGTTTACAGATGAACTCCATGAAAAATGAATACCAGAAACACTGCCATGACAGCAGGCTCTCACAAAGCACCAGATATTTCACTAAGCACTTTATATCATCATTCCATTTAATCATAACAACTCTAAAATAGGTTTTATTCCCATTTTACAGAGAGGGAAAGAGGCTTAATTAGGATAATTAAGGTAATCTAAGACAACACAGCATAATAGATGGCAGTATCAAGATTCTAATCCTGACCAGTCCTCAAAACCCTTATTAACTACTATATCTCACAGAATCCTTGATGCACCACTATCATACGTACTACTTAGAGTAATAAAAATGACAGCAACTGTAACTGTGCAGCCCATTGTGATAAGATGGATGGAGGTTAACCTGTGAAGAAGAGGAGAATAAGGTGTTATGTCTCAGATACATAGTCTCATTCTATACCGCTTTCAGTACAGTGCCTCTTTTTTTTCTAAGATTTTATTTGTCAGAGAGTGAGAGCACAAGCAGGGGGAGCAGCAGGCAGAGGGAGAAGCAGGCTCCCTTGTGAGCAAGGAGCCCGACGAGGGACTAGATCCTAGGACCCTGGGCAGACACTTATCTGACTGGGCCACCCAGGTGTCCCAGTATAGTGTTTTGAATGAAGAAATATTATGTATGAGCTGAATGAAGCCTTGAATACCACTTAGTTCTGGGGTGCTCCAGAGAAAGCTCCCATAGGCCATACTAAAATATTACTTTTCTAATGCTAAAGCATACTCAGAATGTATTTTCAGATTAAATTACTTTATATCCTCCCAGCTGTCACCTCATTGGAATTCTGAGAACTATGCATTGCTATTAACTTTAAATTAGGGCTACACAGTAGCACAGTGATAAAAACTTGTCTAGTCTAAGGACTCAGAGGTGTAAATTAACAAAGTAGGAACTAAGTCCTCTATTCATCTTGGTAGCTCAACCTCAAGGTGCCAAGAAGTTCTTCCCTCATTCCCTTTTTATTCATCTGTCAGGTTCCAAAGATTTGGCTTTTTTTTTTTTTTTTTTAAACCACTGCCAACAACTTCTTCCACCTGGTCACTACCCCCCCTTCAGACTATGAAATGCAGTTTTCTAACTCTTTAGTGTTTTTCCAACAATCCTCCATACTTCCCCTTTCATTCTCAAAGAATTTATTGCCTTATTTTCTTCAAAACACTACTCATTACCCAAGAGATAGAAATAAACGTTGGGGAAGTTAAAATAGTTCAACAAGAGTGAACTGCTCAGGACTGTCTATTTTTGGAGTCATTTTGTATTTGTGAGAGCGAGTGGGGTTCATCACCAATTTACACAAACTACAGATATCCTGAGGATTCTGATAGCAAGAACAAACATGTGAACTAGGTGGCCATTCACACCTCTGAGGGATTTTATTTTTTAAAGATTTTATTTATTTTTGTGCACATGCATGAGCACAAGCTTGGGGGGGGGGTGCAGAGAGAGAAGCAGACTCCCTTTCAAACAGGGAGCTGGATGTAGGACTCCATCCCAGGACCCTGGGATCATGACCTGAACCGAAGGCAGACACTTAACTGGCTGAGCCACCCAGGTGCCCTCCTCTGAGGGATTTCAATGAACAAATACATATGAGCCACAATAAAAAACAAACAAACAAAAAACCAAACCCAAAATAAGGTCTCTGTATTCCCTTTACCTACATTCTTGACACAGGAGTTGGGGGGGGTGGAGGGTTACATACACAGAGGTATGGTGCAGTTAAGACTGTGGATCTGTGTAATACAGTGTAAGATATGATGATAGAATATGAAAGGGAGACAGTATATCTGACTTTGCATATCTGGAGATGGTATTAAATTAAGCTTTGCATTTTATCTAAACATTTTACATTAGGCCTGGTGAGGGAGAACATGGTATGTGAGAGATATGCTAGAACAAATGACCCCAATTCTTCACCTTACCTTCTGGCTCTTGCAGTAGAGGTAAGTTCTGGGAATTAAGCCTGGCTAAACAAATAAGTATCAGGTGAAACAGGCCTTGTTAAGGAATGTTCAGGAAAATAGACTTCACCTTAAAAACAACAGGGAACCACTGAAAAATTTCAATAATAAAGTTTTAAAAAGATGACTGTGGATGCATTGTAGAGATTGGATTAGAAAGAGAGAAAATGAGATATGGAACCCAGTTTAAGGAAGCTGTTGTGGGAATTCCAGGCAAGCAAAAATGGTGGCCTGAATTTAGGTACTGCCTGTGGACACAGAATTAAGTGGACTGGCTTGGAGATTTTCAAGGGTTTAACGACTAATCGGATTCAGAGAGTGAAAAAAAATTTAAAATGACTACCTGCTGGCTTGGGCAATTGGGACGCTGACAAAGCCAAGCATTTAGGTTCTGACAGAAGAGTGAACCAGGAGGCTATCAGTGCTAATGACAGAGATGCTGATGGTCTGAGCGAGGGATTAACATTAAGTGCATGGATCTGAGAGATATTTAGGTACTAAAATCAACAAGACTTCGCAATTGCCTGATATGAGGTATGTAAAAGTCGAAGATGATACCCAACTTTCCGACTTATGTAGATGGTCATGGTGGTAGATTATTTAATAGCCAGAAATTCCTCCTATCCTGGTATGTACATTTCTTTGTCAAGTTTGTCACTCCTCCCATGCAGAGATGGAGTCTGTTTCTCCATCCCTGATGTCTAGACTGGTCTATGATTTGCTTTGACAAATATCATGAGGTGGAAGTGATATAGGAGATTTCCAAGGCTAGGCTTCAGGAGGCACTGCAGCTTTTGCTTTTTAAAAAGGAGTGCTGCTCCAAGACTGCCATGAGAAGAAGTTGGGCTGGCCTATTGGAGGATGAGAGGTCACAAGGAGGAGAACCAAGTCAAGCTTGCTGACAGCACCAACTAAGAAAGAAGCCATCTTGGACTTTTCAGTTCAGCTGACCTAGTAGCTCAAAACAGCTACATTCATGAGCCAGAGGAAATCAACAGAGGAGCTGCACAGCGGACCCACAAAATTATGAGAAATTGTTATTTTAAGCCGCCAAATTTTGGGGTGGTTACACAACATTGATAATTAGAGAAATTAGGAGAAGTCAATGTGAAATGTTATTCCTTATCTTTGCACGGTAGTGGACTCTAATTATCTAAGATTGGCACACACAAAAAAATCTCCAGTCGAAAATTTACAGAGGGGTCTTTCAGTAATTTCTAAGGGGCACCAAATGCCTGAATAACAGAGTACTATGATACTAATTAGAGAAGTTAAAAATCCACCTTTGAGGTATGATTGCAAAAACAAACAGGCAGGAACTTCAAACTCTTTGAGGAAAGAAAAGCAGGGGCTGTTTATGGAAGTCTTCGGGATAGGCCCTAACTCCCCCAAACCCTGCCTAAGTCAATGATACCAGGTCTCCTAGGAGAAAACTTTTCAGCAGGCTCAGTAATGAAAATACCTCAAGAATTAAGCTGATTAATGAAACGTGTAAAAGTTCCCGCAGTGCCCGGAAATAAAGAAGTTATTCACATAGCAAAATATGGATCGCAAGCTTCTTAGGAGGAATCAACCAATATTAAGTTGCACATGAATGAATAGAAAAATAAGACAAAATTACCCCTTCTCTATTCAAAGATTAAGAACGCGTCTGTTCAGAACTTATTTAAAAAGCTGATTAACACTGCCCGATTTTAAACGAGATGAAGGCTATCATTTTAGAAAATCGATTTCAAAAATAAATTATGCTTTAGTATAGAGTAGCTCCTTTCATCCCAACAACGTTGTTTAAAACCACAAGGCACTGAAATGCACCCAGCAACATGTGAATAACAGAGATCAGAGATAAAAGGCTAATAGTGAATTAGAGACCACTAACAACTGAGAGAAAAAGTAAACAGGAAGTGTACCCTCGACCAGACTTGGGGGCTTTCTTCTAAGATTTAGGGAGCCTTATCACAAAGAACGGTAGTCCCTCGTATTCTGCCCGTTTAAAAACAATCTTCATTCCTTTCTAAGATTCATTGTCTTCCCCCCCCCCCAACGTGTCGTTTACAGGTTGTTTTTAGCTGGAACTCTGCAAAAGAAGATAACTGCTACTCAAGATATTCTGAAGTCAGGAGAAAGAACCGCTAGAAATCCGGGGCGGGAAAGGAAAAGCATCAGACGAGGAATGAAGCCACGTAGCATTCCGGGCGCAGCGGTCGCTAAGGAAGCCCAGTCCTCCCACACTCTCCAAGTGTGGCTACCACACAGGACCGACTGTTTAGTATCCCTCATCGCAACATTCCCTACTCGCCCTGGGCTTCCGCGGACATGATCTTCACTTACCGCTTGAAGTACAGCAGCCAAGAGCAACCGCAACCCAAACGCCGGCCGGAGCAATCCATCCGGCCCAGCCGCCATAGCTACCATTTTCCGTAGGTTTCCGACTGTCCGGAGGACCCCTTAGCTAGGGGCGTCCACTCCGGAGCCTGATCCAAAACTGGCTGCTAAAGGCCTTTGCCATCAAGCCTCTTACTCTGCAGAGACAGGTATTACCTAAGGTTATACTGGAACCTAAAGGTGGTCAAATATCTTTATATTTGATATAAATATGAAGTCGCTGGGTCCTTTCGAAAACCCCTATCAGGCATTTTCCTAAACTCCCCAAATCTGTGCAGCTCCGAGCTCCTTCCTTTTATTCACGACATTTAGTCAAGCAGCCAAGAAGCCCCGCCTTCGCCGGTTTCAGCCTGCCTCCTTCTCCAAGTTTACCCAATCGAATGCCGCTTTTGTTGACACCCACGGCAAAGGAAACCAACCGTAACACGAACCAAGAGTGAGGCTCCGGGTTTCTTCGGTCCAATAGGCACAACTGAACGGGAGCAGAGGGTGGAGCCTCTGGTTGCCGAGCAGCGTACGTGGATGCGTGCGCGTGGTGGCGGAGAAGGATGGGCAGGGGGCGGAGCCGAGGGCGGCGCAGCCGCAGCCGCAGCGCTGGCGGAGGAGCGCGCGGCCGCGGGCAAAGGAGGGAGGGAAGGAAGGAAGAGAAGGAGGCGGGCAGGCAGGCGGGCGCGGGGGTCGAGTATTGAGGCTGTAGAGAGGCGAGAGCCCGGCAGCCGCTTCGCGCTGTTTGCTGCGCGGGCTTTTGGAGGGGGCGACGGTTGAGTCGGTCCCGGAGAAGCGGGCACCGGCGGCGTTGGTGCTGGCGCCTGGGGGCGGGGGACTGGGGAGGCGAGAAGGGGGGTCGCTGCGGTGGTTCTCTCGCTGTCGCGCTCTCCTTGCCTTTCTCCCGGCTCGGTGGGCTCCCCCCGGCGTCTCACTCGCCTCCGGGGCCCCGCTCCCCGCCCCCCGCGGTATGTCTTGATCCCGAGCAGCGGGTTTCATGGGGCTCCTTAGGATTATGATGCCGCCCAAGTTGCAGCTGCTGGCGGTGGTGGCCTTCGCAGTGGCGATGCTCTTCTTGGAGAACCAAATCCAGAAACTGGAGGAGTCCCGATCGAAGCTAGGTAAGGAGCAGAGCCACTCCGGGGTGAGTGGTGTGGAAGGGGCCGGGCCAGGGAGGCATTGCGACCAGAGTAAGTGGGCTTTCGTCTAACCTGCGGTCTGGCTCGGGGGCAAGAGGGTGAAAGAGCTTGCAACGAGAGCTGGGACTGGGGGCATCGAAAACACAAGCTCCAAGCATGGTGTGAATTAAGCTTGAGTGGTGTGCTGGGCTGGCGAGGTCACGGGGCAGAGGTTGCTAAGGTGGGCTTTCCCGTGCCTGAGGGTTACCAGAAGTAGGCATTCCACGGAGGACACGGCAAGGGAAGACGGAACTCAGTAGGAAGCGGGAACTGCTGGAGGAGGCAGGAACGCTCAGCCTTACGTGTTTTCTTGAGTCTCCTGAAAGCCCCGGCAGTGTCAATCGAGGGGTATTCTAATTTGAGGTGTGGGCCCCTGGATACAGATCTTTTGGGGACGGGGAGGTTCACGAAGGGATAGATGCCCGGAAATGGAGGGAGATACTGGGAATGATGGTGAGTAAAAGAAACACACTGTAGTGAGTTGCACTCTTGTGCTGGTGGCAGCAAGGGACCACACAACTGACGGGAGAAATAGGCTGCCAAGGTAGGACAGGAAAGCAAATAAAAAGCTTCGTGGAGGCATCCAAGTGCTTTTTTTTAGTGGAGCTAAATTTTATTAATATTTTGGGTTTAAGAATGTTTATGTATGTGGCCCCCGGCAATGTTGATGTAGTGCATTTAGGAGAGAAGAGAACGCTGAAGGGGACATAACAGTGAGATTTAAGTTGGTGAAAGGAAAAGTAAGATTATGCAATAAATAAACCGTATGCTTAAGTACCTTAAGGAATTCACAGTGCTTACTTTAATGAGAGAAGGGGTCTGAAGTATATATAATGTTGGAGTATGAAGTTGTAAGAGACCGGAAAAATGCACAGGTAATAGGTACTTTCAGATTAGTAGGGAACTTTGGCGTTTGGGAGTTTGGGATGGGGAAGGGAGTGTTAATGCGATACATTTTGATTTAAAAATGTACATGGCATTTAAAAATCAGCTCAAGAGGCTGTAGTTTGAATATGGAAAAGTAATGTGAAG
This sequence comes from Ursus maritimus, assembly GCF_017311325.1. Classification (NCBI taxonomy): domain Eukaryota; kingdom Metazoa; phylum Chordata; class Mammalia; order Carnivora; family Ursidae; genus Ursus; species Ursus maritimus. The sequence goes on along the minus strand of NW_024423564.1, from coordinate 32,757,036 downwards.
TGTTTTTATGTACATACTTTCACCTCAGCATTGTTGTAAATACTTTTGAGAAGCAAGCAATAAAATACCAGCAGCAAAATCATTTAGACTAACAGCTAGGTGCTGCTGTGGGTGATTAACATCAAGGAAAAATGTATTAGTAAATAATTGTAATATTAGAAGTGTAGCTGCCTATTTGCAGTTTTGGCAGACTTTGCGAAAAACCTTGGAAACATGTTAAAGAGCAGTCTGTCAAAGAGTATCAAATAAATCTGATTGAAGTGCAACTAAAGTTGGAGGAGCTAAGGATAATTCCATTCCTCAGCTCTAGGGTAAAACTCACCCTGTATAGTTTTGAATTTATTTACCATGATTTTATTAATTATGTGTCTTGTGTGATGGAAAAATTATTCACCTTAAACATTGAATGTTAGCCAATACACTTTTCCTTTTTGTTTGGATCCACTTAGCTTTCCGGGTCATTTTCTGGCCTCTTTAATGATCCAGCTTTACAGAAAAAAATGACTCCTCTTAGAGAAATTTGAAAGTTATATTAAAATTAAGACTTGTATTTTTTCTTTGTTGTATTGCTATTTATATTTCTTGAGCACATTACAGTAGCTAGGATAACTTCAATTTTTTATTTTCTTTTTTTTGCTTCAGATTTTTTTTTTCATAACTCTGGAAAGTGGTTTCCATGGACACAACTTAATTGATTTTAAAAAGAGGATTATCTTAACATGTAGAAAGCCACAGGTAGAAAATAATGTGCTTTTTTTGCCCATGATTTTTTTACAAAAAACCTTTAAATTCCACCAGAAATAGTAAATATAGATCAAATCACATACTTGAAAATGAGCCAGGGAAAGGAGCTCAAATAGAAAACACTTGAAGGAACTAATAATGCTCTGGAGCTGCAAAAATGTGGAAAGTAAAATGTATAACTTTATGTCAGCAGTCTTGATTTCTTAAAAAGAAAAGTCTTACAAAAGACAGTACTAAAACAGATGTTACCAGTTTGTGATCTTCCTTAGGGAAGGAAGGCAGAAGAACGCATAGTTCGACAATCAGACTCTGTTCTAGGCACTTCCATATGTGATATTCTTATGTAATCATCCAAGAACACCATAGAAAGCTATTTTTACAAATGCAGGAATAGGCTCAAAGGTTACATAACTTGACCACATAACTAATAGTGGCTCAGTCAGCATTGGAACCCAGGTACGTGTGATTCCAAATCCAGTGCTTCTTTAATTATACCGGGCTGCTTGGGACTTTATATTGACATTACACTAAGATTTAGCAGTTTGAATAGAATTTTTAAACGGTAATATCAATGTTTAATTGCATTTATTGCTAAGAATGAATATAATTCTGGGAAAATCTAATTTCTGACACAAAGAAATTGGTTTAGTGTAATGTCTGCTCCTTGTTTATATCCAAATAATGAACATAATTATATTACCCAATGAAACGACTGAAATAGGTTATTTCTGTTGTAGGAAAAAAAAAAGTCTGCAGTTTTCTGAAAGTGTAAAGCTTTCTGTAAGCTTATGCATAAGTTACAAAATTTACACAGTCAAATCTATCAATTTAGGCAAGTAGGTTTCTTCTGTTACTTGAGAAGACTGTCCCCAACCAAGATTATGTACATTCTCTATATTTTGTTATAGTATCTTATAATTTTTATTTTTTACATTTAGTTCAGTAAAGTGTTCATATATTTATAAAGATTTATAATTTCTCTCAATGAATAGCAACTTATGGTAAATAATACACTAATAAATAATTCATATTCCACTGTATGTTACAGTTCTTTTTTTCATATATTACAATTCATTTTTTCATGTATCAAATTGTCCTATGTTTTTGGATTGATTTTCGACTCCATTTTTTCTACTAATTACAGATTCTCTAAACTTGCAGGATCTATATATAGGCTTCACGGCATCCATGAATTCCCTGAAATTATATGCATAGCTTTCATCAGATTTGCAAAGACATATGTGATCCCTTTAATAGTAGGAAACACTGACTTGCAGTAGATGGTTTGTATTTAATGAAGCATGTTTTTTGTTTGTTTGTTTTTAATACTAATATAACATGCAGCTTATGAGTTACATTTAGGATACAAACACATTAATTAAAAAGTTCTCTGGGGTGTTATGTTGAAAAACTTCATTTTATTAAAATGTATGCTTAATTTTTCTAATGAGATATGGAAGATGACATGGAGTCAATGAAAACTGTTACTTAGCTTACTACTTACTTAGCTGTTGGAATTGTATATCAGAACTTGTTGCTTTTACAAAGTAGTTTTTTTCTGAATCTCAGGAGACACCTGTTGCTAATGTTGTCTGATGGAGTAGTGCAATGAAACCTTTGTTACATAAATGTTAGAATTAATATGCTTATTTTATTTTGTATAGGGTCTAAGGATTTAAAATAATATTTGCTGTTCAAATGCTTCTAACACCACTACGTGAGTTTGTGAATACCTTAGGACATACTCTTTTAAATGAGGACAGTAACTCAGAGTGGACTATTTAGTTCCCTTCACTGGTGAAAATTATGTTACTTTCTGCGTTCTTAAAATACTCCTAAACTAATGAACTAACTCCAGGACTAAGGTTGAGACTGCTGTTTGGAATTTAGTAGTATTTAAAGTGCCTGAAGTAAGATGCAACAGTATCTGTAATGTTGCCAAGAATGGTAGATTTCTCTACTTCTGAAATTGTTTGAAAAATTCACAGGAGCTACTGCTTGGAAGACTTTGGATTAATTGGAATGCAGGTATTCTAGAATTACTAATTAGTGCCTCACTTATGAGTCCTGAATAGGATGTCTAATGCCATGGAGTAATCACTAGAAAGAATTGGTCTCAATTAAGGTAATCCCAGGATGTCTGTCTACCACTCTGTTAAGACTTCTAATAGCTTTTTGGCACCTAGTGGAGTTGGAATAAGAACGATTATTCAAACACTGCTCTCCAGAAGACCACTTTTGAGGGATGTTCTAGCTACCTGGACTTGACAGTCATGGTTCACTATAGCCTAATTGTTTATAATTATCTACCCACCTACTAGTAACTGTGTTTATGTACTCCACCTTTCTGCCTGTTAACTATAGATTATCAGGCTGTTGGACCACTTGTGTACCTGATCCAATTTCCTAACCTACAAGGTTCCAGAAGTTTTCCTTCATTCTCCTATAATCATTCCTTCTCTTTCTGCTTGAATGTTCTCATCAGCATATGAACATGCTATTATTTCTCCCACCCAAAAATCAAAGCAATACTTTCTCTTGACGACCCTTTACTCAGCCAACCTCTGTTCCATATTTTTTTAAATTTTTTTAATTTTTACATTTTTTTAAAGATTTTATTTATTTATTTGACAGAGATAGAGACAGCCAGCAAGAGAGGGAACACAAGCAGGGGGAGTGGGAGAGGAAGAAGCAGGCTCATAGCGGAGGAGCCTGATGTGGGGCTCGATCCCATAACGCCGGGATCACGCCCTGAGCCGAAGGCAGACGCTTAACCTTAACCGCTGTGCCAACCAGGCGCCCCTCTGTTCCATATTTTGGCTTTCCTTTGCAGTAAAACTAAAAACTTGTCCTGTCTTATTGACTCTAATTGTGAGACTCAACAGTAATTTCCCTAAATCCTATGGTCAGCTTTTTGTCTTTATTTTACTTGACCTATCAGCGGAATTTGACACAATTGATCACTTCCTCTTTTTTTGGTAGGTTTTCTTTACCTTGCTTCCAAGATAACCATGCTCTTGGTTTTCTTACCACCTCATTGGTGGTTACTTCTCCAAATCCCGCGTTAGGTTCTCCTTTTCTCCTCAACCTCTTAGCATAAGCATAACCCAGGGCTCAGTTCTTGGAACTCTTCTCAGTTTACTCTCCTTAGTGGGTGACTTATATGCTCACCGCTTCCAAATATGTATTTCTAATTCAGGCCTATTTCCTGGGAATTTGGCTGCCCACTTGAGTTTGTCTTTGAGTAATTAATAGACATCTCAAGCTCATGGTGTCCAAATGGATCTTCTGATATCTTTGTCCACTGCCTCATCCATCCTGAATGCATTTTATCTTTGACCTTCCCTATTTCAGTTGATGGCAGCTCTATCCTTTCAGTAGCCAGGGTTTTACTTGACTTTTCTTTTTTCACACTCTGCATCTAATCTGTCAGAAAAATCTTGTTAGCTTTGCCTTCAAATATTTCTTCAATATGACTACTACTCAACACTTGCACTGTTATCACCCTAATTCAAGATACCGTCATCTTTTCCCTGGATTACTGCCATGTCTTAACTAGTCTGTCTGCTTCCACATTTGCCTTTCTACAGACTATTCTTAATATAACAGCTAGAGTGATCCTTTTAAGATGTAAATCAAATCATGTCACTCTGCAAAAACTCTAGAAGCTTCCTGAGTTAGGGCCCCAATTTTATTGGCTAAACATGGCAAATGACTTTTTTTTTCCATTCACTTACTGGGTGATCATTTTGGTGGATGGTTTTCTTTACATGGGTGATTGATTCAGGGTCTTGGGTACCTTCTGCCATCTAGGACATTAAAGGGTGAGGAGGCCCTCCTTTCTAAACTTTTTTGGCCTCTTATCCTCAGTATTGATGAAGACTGTTCACTATATGCAAGGTGGGAGGTTGGTAAATAGGATTTTTAGCTGGCTGTTACTTATCAGTTACAACTGTGTATTATGGAAGGGGGCAGCATACATTTGAATTTTTTGAATCTCTTTGCATAAATCATAAAATTTATTTAGATTTGTTTTATGCCTCAGCATATAAACTGTTTCAGTAAGTGTTCTGTGTGAACATGAAAAATGTATATTCTGTTGTTATAGGATGGAGTATGCAGTACATGTCAATTAGGTCTAGTTGGTTGGTATAGCTGTTCTTCTATATCCTTGATTTTCTTCCTGCCTACTTGTTCCATCAATTATAGAGAGGGGGTTTTGAAATCTCTGATAATAATTGTGACTTTGTCTATATTTGCTTGATGCTCTGTTACTTTTTGCTTCATGTGTTTTGAAGTACTATGATTAGGTGCATAAATGTGTAGGAATGTCATGTCTTCTTGACTAATTAACCCCTTTTTCATTATGAAATGACCTTTTTTATCCTTGGTAATATTCTTTGCTCTGAAACCTACTTGTCTGATTAGCCACTTCAGTTTTCTTTTGATTAGTGTTAGCATGATAGATCTTTTCCCACTTTTTGATGTTAACCTGTTTGCCTTTTTATTTAAAGTGGATTTCTTGTAGGCAGCAAACAGTTGGGGCTTGCATCCAATTTCATAATCCCTCTTGTAAATGGTGGTGTTTGAAACATTTACTGTTAATGTAATTATTGATATGGTTGGGTTTAAATATGTGCATTACTACTTGTTTTCTATTTGTTCCATCTGGTCCTTGTTTCCCCTTTTCTCTCTTTCTGGCTTCTTTAGGATTAAGTATTTTGTTATTCTGTTTTATCTCATTTGTTGACTTAATAGTGGTGCACTTTTTTGTGATTATTTTAGTGATTGCTTTAGGGTTAATGGTATACATTATACTATGTCATGTGTAAGAACCTTAATTATACATCACCATTTCCTCTTGCCTGGCTTTTTGCTATTATTATATATCTTATTTTTACATATAGGTTCTATAACACAGTGTTATTTTAAACAATCAGTTATCTTTTAAAGAGATTGAAAATGCCTGTTTTATATTTACTCATCCATTTTACATTCCCAGTGCTCTTCATACCTTTGTGTAGATGCAGGTTTTCATCTGGTACTATTTTCCTTAATCCTGAACGATTCCTTTTAAAATTAGTTATACTGGGGTACCCGGGTGGCTCAGTCTGTTAAGCATCTGCCTTCAGCTCAAGGCATGATCCCAGGGTCTTGGGATGGAGCCCTGTATTGGGCTCCCAGCCCAGTGGGGATCCTGCTTCTTCTTCCTCTGCCTTTTTCCACTGCTCGTTGTCTCTCTCTCAAATAAATAGAATCATTAAAAAAATAAAATTAGCTATACTGAATGTTTACTGGTGATGATTCTTTTTTTCCACTATTGCATGTTTGAAAAAGTCCCTGGTTACCTTAGATATTTTTGCTGGGTATAGAATTCTAGGTTAATGTATATATTTTTTCTTTCAGTGCTTTACAGATGTTGCTCCATTGTCTTTTGGCTTATGTTTTTTCTTATGAGGCTGCATCATTATTATCTTTGTTCAGCTGTACTTAATGCCCTTTTTTCTTTTGACTGCTTTTAAGATTTTCACTAGGTTTTAAGTTAATTAAAATGGGCCTTGCTATAGTTTTCTTCATGTTTTAGTGTGTTATGTTATTTTAGTTAATATTATTGATACAGTATATGTGTTATTTTGATTACTAGTAACTTTTAAAAAATATGAATTAAAAAAATTTAGTGGCACAGTGTAAACACAGTGTAAACATTTCAGTGTAACTGAAGTCCTGCAAAAAATAATTTTTATTTGGTCTTCAATAAAGAGAGTTGTAAACTCGACCCTATTTTCGTCAGAAAAGAGCTTAGTGATTAATGAGGGCTGTCTATGTTTCTTTCATTTTCTAAGGTGTGATGTAAAAGGACAATATCTTAAGTAGTCAGTGATAAATATAATATTTTGAATATAGGGAGGAATGTTGGAACTTTGAGTAAATTGAGTTGTTGAATTAAAATCGATAATCCTCCTTCAGCCTTGTGTTTGACTTAGTTCTTTTAGCTTTGTCCATATCATACTGAAACTCGTTCAGCAGTCGGTTTTGACGTGGAGATTGATGATCAAATACAACTGAGAAGTTTGTGATTATTTTGTATTTAGATTTTAGGAAGCTGCCTCTAATTGCCAGCATTTTTTATTTCACCATAGTACTTTTTTAAATAAAATACAATCATCTCCAATAAAGTGTTGCATGTTCCCTGTGTGTTATACACCGGTGGCAGAAAGCTAGTTTAGCTCAATTGTTTCCTCCATAGAAGAGCTGATTAGAAAAACTGGCTTGACATGATCTTAAGGTATATTTTAGTGGACAGCTTTTTTTTTTTGTTGTTTTTTGTTTTGTTAAATGGGATAGGATAAAAACCATTCACCATTGTCCTTTAGAACATAAACTTCTTATCTCCCTTTCATGTTTTGAAGATTAAAACAAAAGAAACACACTTCTGATGGTATTTTAGTGTCTCAAAATAGATTTCTGAGCAAGGAAAATTAGGGGTATGTGTGAGTTTTTTGCTTCTGAACCTGGGAATTGTTAGTGATAGTCCCTTTGATTTGGAATGAACCCATCCAGGAATGTCTGATTGTTGAGGTGCCATTACACTTCCTTTCTGTTTTGTCCCAGGTTAGAACTCTGACTAATTAAGCCTGTGACTAGCTACAGCTAGTCTTCCTCATGACCACTCTGACCACTCTGACCTCCTTTTGATCTTTTTTTTTTTTTCTTACTTGATTTGAATCTCTTCCTTCTTTGCCACTGGGCCCATGTTTCTTCAGTGGTTTTCTGCTTTTTCCACCAGTGGCAAGCCATCATGACTCCTGAACCTTCATCTATAACAGACAATAATAACTAACATTTGTTGAATACTTACTGTAAACTAGGCATATTTTAAGTGTTATATATTTATAACTTCATTTAATATAAATGTTGCTTATTTCTGCTGTCCTCAGAGAGTGGGAAGATAAAATGATCCTCAAATGATGTAATGAATGTGAAAATGTTTGTAAACTATAAAAACTACAATAAAAAAACCTACAATTATAAGTTATTATTAATAGTGATGATAATGTATTTATTGTCTTTTTGTTGCTGTTGTCTTTTTAGTTTAACGTAGTGTTGAGTTTATGGGTTTTTTTGCTGCCGTAGGCTTTGCCCAATGCCCTACGTCATAAGATTACACTTGTCTTACGACTGTTCAGATAAATCAAATGATGATGTTACATGAGTTAAAGGTTTGACATTCAGATTAACTATTTCTTTCCTCTCTTAGGAAGGAGTAAAAATCACTGGCAGTTCATATTATTATTTGCTCCTAAAGATAAACATCTGTTTACTTTCATAAAAATTACAGAAAAGTCCTGGCTCTTTACCATGACTGAAGTTCCTTCACTCTTGCCTACTAATCTTTGCTAACTTGGCAGTTTAAGGATAGATTTTTATAAAATGCACATTAAATTTGAATTATGAACAAGGGAATTTCTGTGTGTGTGTGTGTAAAATAATTCCTTAGCTTCTAAGTAATTTTTTTAATGGGTTGATAGTCAAATTAGTGGAGGAAGAAAGAACCCAGCCTATTTCTCCATTATGGAAAAAGCTTTATGTGATAGTTCCTTTATTGTCAGTTTTCCCACAGTGATTCATTGTCATATTCTCAAATACAGGGGAAAAAAATGTGTTCTGTATCCTTTATTTTAATTGAGGAATTTCAACGTTTTCTTACTTTTTTATTTGAATATGGAATAGGTTGTATTATAGGTTTAATGCTGAGATTATGAGAATCCTAAAGAACAGAATTCTTGAATCTTACACAGCATCAGAGACTTTTCAACTTTCAACTACAATTAAATATGATGCTTACTTCAGTCTCTGAGGTAATTTTGGAGAAATAGCATCATTGCTGCCTTTTAGCTAAGGAGTCAGTAAACATTCCATACTTGCATTTGGTTTACACAATAAAAGTGAAGTGAAAAGGTCTTATTATTTAGTAATAACAGTTTGGGAAAATCAGGCATCTAATTATAAGAATTGACATTATCTAACGTAGCATAAATGCTTTATGATACTGCTCTTCTTGCTGTGATACTACAGGCTCTGACTGTGATTTAAGGTTTTCACTGTAAAACCCATTAAGCATAGAGCCTTTTATTTTGGTTATTAAGTGCATTTTGACAGGGAATTTAAGACCACATTGTTGATTATTTAGAAAAAAAAATTATGGTATGTAAATAATCTATTTGGTGTTTAATTTAAGAAAATCTGATAAAATAGTTTATAACTTATTCATATAGCCATGATAGCTAAGAAAAATTGGACTAAGTTGACATTTCTAAGCTACAGTTTTCAAATATGATTTAAAATAAGTATTGTTAGATTAACATTAAAGGCTAAAAATAAATTGCCAAAGCTTAAATTAAAGATAGTTTTGAGGAGAGCTGTTGCCTTAATTTAAATTTTTTTTTTAACCATTCCTCTGGTTGTTCATAGTATAGTACACACAGTTTCACATAATTGATGTAATATTCTGATTCATTTTATACTCCAAGCAGTAGCAACCTAATTATCTTGTCTGGGGATGCAAATATTCCTGAATAAATAAAGTGATGCACAAAAGTCCTATAATGTTTTGTTTTAGGCTCGGGTCATGATCAAATATATTAACTTATGATTTATAAAATTAAAATTACTGATACAATAAGTAGTAATGTCTAATGGTGATAGTCTGCTTTCTATATTAGAACAGTATTAATAATAGGAGATAAATAAGATCTGCTTACTAAAAGCACATGCACTATCAGACATAAGAAGTGGGAGCTCTTTTCAAGGGAGGAGGGAGAAGAAGACAGGAAAAGTGCAACAATCTATGTTAAGTTAGTGTGGTGAACCTGTCTTCCTTAAAAGCTTCTGAGCACGCTTCTGAAGAAAGTAATGCAGTTATGGTATGCTTATAAGATAATAGGACACAAAATAATACTATTTTTCAAAATAGTCACCTTGAGAAAGTTGTACATTAAAAATAATGTAATTGCTAAAAATATCTTGGTTTCTTTCACGTAGTAGATAAAAGTGATTATAATATTTTATCTTTTCATTTAACATCAGATCATAAACATGCTCCTAGGTTGTTATCACAATCGCTAACATAGCAGTTGGCATAATAAGCCCCTTTTTTGGTGTGGGGAAATAGTGTTTTAATAGGGTTTCAGCCTTTCATTATGGTAAACTATAAAGTAACCACTTGTACTGATTTTGTTTCATTTAGCTGTAAATATTCTAAATATAATAACATATGAGTTTCAGAATCTCCTTAATTGGATTGAAATTTAAAATCCCAATCTAGAATGCATTTGACTTTATTCTACTTTCCCTTGTGGATTTCATCCAGGGCTGATCCACGTGTTGTGAAGACTTTAGCTTTTACAATTTCGAGGGTCCTTTTTAAGGAAAAAAAAAAAAGGTACAAAATTATGAATGTAAAATCATGCCTATGCTTTTTGGAAGGGGCCCACGCCAAGTGTATGAACCGAAAGTTTAAACTGTATTCGCTGTGCAGTGTAAATCCATCCTTCTGATGCCTCATGATACTCAAAGTCCAAGAAGGAAAGTGCTGTCTGATATACTAAAGAACTGGTTTTTTTTAAAGCAAATTATGTATCTTTCCATCTGTGTATTTCTGTCTTTATACCTTGTAAATAACTTGGTTTGTGAAACATTTAGATGAAGTTACATAACATGGTTGATGTGGAGATAACTGCGGGTCTGGGGAGCAGATAATTAATCCACCAACCTCCCCATTGGAATTTTGTACCAGTTGAGCAAATACATAAGGGAATCAGATGGAGATCAGAAATTTGTGGGTGGAGATCAGAATTTTGGTTGGATAAAGCTGGATTGGAAGGTTTGGCTTAGAAGTGTCACCAGAGTGGCCTTCTCATTAATCTTCATCTCTGATTACGATTATCCAGCCTTTTACTGCACTAAACAATTGTAGGCCTCTTGACAGGGGCCAGAATGTAGGCTTTCCTTAAGTCTACAGCATAGAACAGCAAAAACTGTGCACGTCTTCGGATAAAGACTGGCTCTAAATGAAAAAGAACTTATGCGACACTGCACAAAGGATGCCTAGTTCCATCTCCCAAATTCACCAGAGAAGTCCATCTTTTACTCTTTCCCTCCTCACACTATGAATGCTTTTTTTTTTTTTTTAAGGTATTAAGACTATTAACTTCACAATTTTCCCTAGATAGTAGTTGGCCTTTCAGTTTGGTTCATGGTATTTTTATGTATACCATAGATTTTGATTTTGATATAATTAAAATTATTCATCCTTTAGGGTTTTTGCCTTTGGCTTTTTAATATATATATATATAT